>NC_133378.1:14808398-14867304 GCF_049309525.1 Garra rufa
CTTTATGAATATTAAACCTGCAGAGGGTCGATAGCGGGCCACAGTTCCACACGCAGACAGACAGGTCACACTCACTGTCTGCTTGTGCGCCAGAGAAAGACACAGACGCAATGAACAGTCAATGAAAGGCACAAGCCTCTGATAAGTGAATCTCATGCAACTTGACAAGAACCATTCTGTGTCATATTTTTCTCAAAATTAAAAGAAAGATTTAAGAATGGCTGTTTCGCCAATATTGCCGCCAAAAGTGTAGACAGTTTCTTAAAAACACTTTCATTGGTAGATGAAGCAGATAGATTCTCCCCAAATAAAAAGCCTGAAGAATGCTAAAGCAAGTGAAACAGCTGCAAAAATATAGAATATGTCCCTATCAAATCATTATTTTCCCATTTAAAGTGATTAAAAAAAAAGTGCTAATCATATCTGAATTCGCAATTAATCGCATGCAAAATAAAAGCTTGCGTTTACATGAAATATGTGTGTGCACTGTAAATGTACGTAAAACACACACACACACACACACACACACACACACACACACACACACACACACACATATATATATATATATATATATATATATATATATATATATATATTTTACGTACATTTATGTTGTATTTATAGATACATAATTAATACACATAATAATATTAATAATAATATAATATATAATATATATATATTTATTGAAAAAAAAAAATATATATATATATATACATATATACATATATATATATATATACATATATACACACATATATATATACATATATATATATATATACATATATACACACACATATATACATATATATATATACATATATATATATATATATACATATATACACACACATATATACATATATATATATACATATATACACACACACACACACATATATATATATATATATATATATATATATATATATATATATATATATATATTTTTTTTTTTTTTTTTTTAAATCTTAATTAATTTTATACATGCATGTGTGTGTATTTATATATGTGACCCTAACCACAAAACCAGTCTTAAGGGTCAATTTTCTGAAATTGAGATAAATACAATACACATCTGAAAGCTGAATAAATACGCTTTCCACTGATGTATGTTAGGATCGGGCAATATTTGGTCAGGATACAACTATTTGATGAACAGACAATGAAAGGCACAAGCTCTGATGCTTGGATCTCATGCAACTTGACAAGAACCTTTCGATGCCATAGAAGAACCTTGAACATCTGAAGAACCTTTCTGTTTTACAAAAGGTTCTTTGTGTGAAAGAAGGTTCTTTAGATTATAAAAAGGTAAGAAAGAGATGATTCTTTAAAGAACCTTTGACTGAATGGTTCTTTGTGGAACCAAAAACGGTTCTTCTATGGGATCGCTGTGAAGAACCTTTTAAAGCACCTTTATTTTTGAAGAGTGTACTTCAAAAATATAAAGATTTAATAAAACGCTCAACGTGTGATCTTATCCATTCCTGACTCATTCTCAATCTCAATTTTCAGACTATTGTTCCTCCGCACGCAGCGTTAACCGTGCAGAGACGTGGTAAATATGCTAATAAATAAATAAAGAGGTAAATAACTCAGGAGGACAGCACGCGTGACCTCTCTCCGAAAGCGCTCCGTCAGCCTGTGATCTTGCCCACAGCTCAAGGGTAGACTGGAATAATGTGGCATCTATTAGGCAAGCAAATAGGGCTGTAGCCTCTGCCTGTCTGCTGTGTGTGCTTATCACTAATGTGCTCTGACATGTTTTTTGGACATGCATGTGTGTGTAAAGAGATTTTAAAGGGCTGCTCTCATCCTGTACCTGGAGCTTAAAGATTTGTGTGTTCAAATGCCATTGACCTGTGACTGTGAAACTGATCCGGGTGTAAGTCAGGATATGTTAACCATATTGAATCACTGCTGACCTTTGACCCGCTCGCTGTTTACTGCTCGAGACAATGTCAGTAACCTGCTGGAAATGTTTTACACCACAATGGTTGATTTAACTGAGTAGTTAAAACAGTTGAGTAGTTTTCCAATTTTCTAATCAATTCATGTTGAGGAATTGTTCAGTGGGGTACTATGAAGTTATTTATTTATTTTTTGTTATATTTTATTCATTTATTTTTTATTTTAAATTATACAATCTTAACAAATACAATCTTACCAGAATTTAGGTATTCTGATTTTTTTTTTTTTTCTTATCTGTTATTTATTTTAAGTACACAATCTCAACAAATACAATCTTAAGCTAATTTAGGTATTTTGAAGTTATGATTTGTTTTGTTATCTTTTATTATTGATATATATATATATATATATATATATATATATATATATATATATATTTTTTTTTTTTTTTTTTTCCCTTTTAAATCACACAATCACAACAAATATGGTCTTTAGCTAATTGTGACGCAGGACTCAAGGAAGTGCTGAAGATCCAAACGCTAGCTTTATTTAACAGATCGTAGTCAAGACAGGCAGGGTCAAAACAACAGCAAACAGTAATATCCAGGGCAAGACAAAAGCGTAATCCAGTAGACAGGCGTAGGTCAAAATCCAAGTGAGCAGTCCAAAGTAGAAAACAAAACAAAAAACAAGGAAAAACTATGACTATGAAACAAAACTATGACTAAGAAACAAAACTATGACTAAGAAACAAAACCGTGGCAAAAACAAGGCAATGAGACAGGAGAAAAATGCTTAGAGTCCGCACAGCAAAACAATACTTCACCAAGCCTGTTTGGTTTAGGCCCTGCTTAAATGGCCACCAAACAGGAAGTAACCATAGAGGCAACAGAGGGAGCAGCAACAGTCAGTGTGAGTAAGGGCTCCCTCTGCTGGCCTGGCGTTACAGATTCCCCCCCTCCAGGAGCGACTCCTGGCGCTCAAACAAAACAAAGTCAATAAGTCCAGGAGGGTGGTAGAGCAGGGGGTGGGACGGTGGGCCAGGCCCATGAAGGGGAACAGGACCTTGGAGTAGAGGCAGACAGTGGAGCAATGGAGGTCCTGGGCCATGGAGCAATAGCAGACAATGAGGCAGTGGAGGACCTGGGCCGTGGAACAGTGGTAGACAGTGAAGCACTGGAGGACCTGGGCCATGAAGCAATAGCATACCTAGATCATGAAGCAGAGGTGGACCTGGACCGTGAAGCAATGGCAGACTGTGGAGTAGTGGAAGCCATGGCGGGGCAGGCAGAGCAGGGAGCCTTGGCGTTGCAGGCAGAGCAGGAGACCATGGTGGAGCAGACAGAGCAGGGAGCCTTGGCGGTGCAGGCAGAGCAGGAAGCCTTGGCAGTGCAGGCAGAGCAGGAAGCCTTGGTGGAGCAGTCAGAGCAGGGAGCCATGGTGGAGCAGGCAGAGCAGGAAGCCTTGGTGGAGCAGGCAGAGCAGGGAGCCTTGGCGGTGCAGGCAGAGCAGGAAGCCTTGGCGTCGCAGGGAGAGCAGGAAGCCTTGGCGGTGCAGGCAGAGCAGGGAGCCATGGCGGAGCAGGCAGAGCAGGAACATTGACAGTGGTTGAGCAGATAGTGAGTTCATAACAGGGTGCTACCCCCTTTTGAGGATCTGCAGCAGAAGCTGCCTCCTCAGAGGCATTGGCGCAGCGGACACGTGGACAGACGAGGCCTCCGGAGCAGACTCATGGACGGACGAGGCCTCTGGAGCAGACTCGTGGACAGATTCATGGAAAGACAAGGCCTCTGGAGCAGACTCGTGGACAGACTCATGGACAGAAGAGGCCTCTGGAGCAGACGAGGCCTCTGGAATGCAGTGTGCAGCCCACACACTTAAAATGGCAATGGCCATCACAGGCAGTGCAATGGTTAATGGGATGCCCACCGTGCTGGAAGGTGTGAGGCTTGGGAGTGTCAGTTTTGCGTGGCTTGCTTGGCTTGGGAGCGTAGGCTCTATTGGTATGCCTGCAGCCCGTACTGACATCAGAGGAGGGTCCATCACACTGGCAATCAAGACATGGTGTGGCTCTGGCAGATCAGACGAGACGAGACATGGCATGGCTCTGGAAGGTCAGATAAGACATGGCGTGGCTCTGACAGGTCAGGCGAGGCATGGCGTGGCTCTGGCAGGTCAGACGAGACATGGCGTGGCTCTGGATGCTCGGGCGAGACGTGACTTGGCACTGGACGCTCGGGCAAGATGTGACTTGGCTCTGGAATAACAGCAGTAACTTGGCTTGGCTCATGAAGATCTGCTGTAACTTGGCTTGGCTCATGAAGATCAACTGTGGCTTGGCTTGGCTCAGGGACAACAGCAGCGACTTGACTTGGCTCATGAAGATCTGCTGTAACTTGGCTTGCTCATGGAAATCAGCTGTGGTTTGGCTTAACATAGACAACCCAGCTGTAACTTGACTTGATTCAGGAACAACAGCTGCGACTTGGCTTGACTCGTGGGGCACAGCTGTGACTTGGCTTGACTCGTGGGGCATAGCTGTGACTTGTCTTGACTCGTGGGGCACAGCTGTGACTTGGCTTGACTCGTGGGGCACAGCTGTGACTTGGCTTGACTCGTGGAGGACAGCTGTATCTTGGCTTGACACATTGAGAACAACAGCTGTATCTTGGCTTGATTCATGAAGAACAGCTGTATCTTGTCTTGGCACAGAAAGTGTAGCCCTGACTTGACACCGGAGGATCAGGCATCACTTGACTTAATGTTGGACGAGCAGCTGTGGCTTGAACTGGCTTAGAGGGAACAGCTGTGACTTGACTTGGCTTGGCTTTAGGGGAACAGCTGTGACTTGACTTGGCTTAGCTGGAACAGCTGTGACGTGCTTGACTTTGCTGGAACAGCAGCTGTAACGTGACTTGACTTGGCAGGAACAGTAGCTGTAACGTGACTTGACCTGGCAGGAACAGCAGCTGTAACGTGACTTGGCTTGGCAGGAACAGCAGCTGTAACGTGACTTGGCTTGACAGGAACCTCATCTGGAAGGGCAGCCATGATAGATGCAGACTCTGGAGCAGGAGACATGACGTGAACAGGCTGTAGCTTGACTGAAGTGGCATAAGCAGGTGCTGGCTTGGCTGACGTGAGTTTAGGGAGACCAGCTGCTTGCGCCGATAGTAGTGGTGGGTCCTCTATGCTGGAGGCCAACCATCTTGAAACCGGGTTGACACGATGAAGCGTGGATGTAGCGGCCATTTTGGCAGCCATCTGGTGAACAGGCTTTGGGATGGCGGCCATCTTGGCGACAGGCTCTGGTGTGGCGGCCATCTTGTGTAGTGGCTCTGGAAAGGCGGCCATCTTGTGAACAGACTCTGGAATGGCGACCATCTTGTGAACAGGCTTTGGGACGGCAGGCATGGCATGAGCAGGCCCTGGAGCGGCAGGCATGGCGTGAGCAGGCCGTGGCTCGACAGACGTGATGTTAGTAGGTTGTGGTTTGGTGGATGTGACGTAAGCAGGCTGTGGCTTGGTCAACGTGATGTGAGCAGACTTTGGCGTGACTTGAGCAGGCTTTGGCTTGGCAGACACGGCATGAGCAGGCATGACGTGAACAATACCAGACATGATAGTGGGAATGTGAATGTGTTCTGGTGGTGTGGGTACTGTGGGATTGTGGGGTTCCTCATCTGCAATCCCAACAGTAAAAGGTGAACCAGCCAGCTGGAGTGCATAGTGAATATATTGCTCAAGGGTTGCAGAGCCATTGCTGTTTGGCATGAGAAAATTTAAACAGTCCACAAGTCCATTACGAAAAAATCCCTTTAAAGCCACGTCATTAAAATCCACCAAATCACACAGTCCGCAAAAGTCCACAACATAATCTTCAATAGGCTGATTACCTTGGTGGAGGCAGAAGAGACGTGACGCTGGTTTGATCTGCGTTCCAAAAGCCGCTGGATCTTTGGTAGGCGAAGTATTCTGTAACGCAGGACTCAGGGAAGCATTGAAGATCCAAACGCTAGCTTTATTTAACAGATTGTAGTCAAGACAGGCAGGGTCAAAACAACAGCAAACAGTAATATCCAGGGCAAGACAAAAGCGTAATCCAGTAGACAGGCGTGGGTCAAAATCCAAGTGAGCAGTCCAAAGTAGCAAACAAAACAATGAAACAAGGAAAAACTATGACTATGAAACAAAACTATGACCATGAAACGAAACTACAACTAAGAAACAAAACTATGACTAAGAAACAAAACCATGGCAAAAACAAGGCAATGAGACAGAAGAAAAACACTTAGTAGAGTCCGCACAGCAAAACAATACTTCACCAAGCCTGTTTGGTTTAGGCCCTGCTTAAATGGCCACCAAACAGGAAGTAACCATAGAGGCAGCAGAGGGAGCAGCAACAGTCAGTGTGAGTAAGGGCTCCCTCTGCTGGCCTGGCATTACACTAATTTAGGTATTTTGAAGTTTTTTTAAGTTTTTTTTTTTTTTTCTTATCTGTTATTTATTTATTTATTTATTTTATTTATTTATTTATTTTTAAGTACACAATCTCAACAAATACAATTTTAAGATAATTCAGTTATTTTGAAGTTATTTTTTTTATTATTTAATTTTCTTTTTTTAAATCACAATCTCAACAAATATGATCTTAAGCTAATTTAAGTATTTTGAATTTATGTTTTTTTTTTGTTATCTTTTATTTATTTATTTAAATTATTTTAAATCATACAATCTCAACAAATACTGTTACTAAATGAGAAATGGACCCAGAGGCGAAGGCCGGGAAAAACAAACAAAGTCATTATTCGTTCTTGTAACGACAAAATACCAACACAGGCTGTCTGCCGTCCACATCCTCTTGTAGCGCAGAACAGGGGAAAAAATGAAGTAGGAAAAACAGGAACGAAAGAGTCTCTGTAACAGCAGGTGTGCGCAGACCCCAGCAGCGCAGCAAGGGGGGATTCCTCAGCAGGTACGGATTAGCCAGCGGTGGGTGTCCAGGGAAAAGATGCCAAAGGCGCAAAACAGGAAGACTGGGCAGACACAGAAGACTCCAGACAGTTACTTGGAATACGATAGGACCGGACAATAAACACGACAGAACTAGACTTGACTTGACTTGACTCGACTTAACTTGCTACTGGTAGAGGTTTACAGAGACACGGCTTTAGACATACAGAGCAATAATCTGGCAGTAAAGCCCAGAAACAAACAGGTAGAAATAGAGAGGGTAATCAGGGCACAGTGGGGATCAGGTGCCGTAGCAATCAGTGCGAACCCAGATTGCCATAGCAGACAGCTGGGAGAGAGAGAGAGAGAGAGAGAGAGAGAGAGAGAGAGAGAGAGAGAGAGAGAGAGAGAGAGAGAGAGAGAGAGAGAGAGAGAGAGAGAGAGAGAGAGAGAGAGAGAGAGAGAGAGAGATAGAAGAGGCTAGATGACGAGAGTCGAACCCGGCTCGTGACAAATACAATCTTAAGCTAATTTGGGTATTTTGAAATTATGATTTTTTTTGTTATCTTTATTTATTTATTTTTGTAAATCATACAATCTCAACAAATATGATCTTAAGCTAATTTAGTTATTTCGAAGTGTTTTTTTTATCTTTTATTTATTAATTAATTTATTTATTATTGTAAATTACACAATCTCAACAAATACGGTTTTAAGATAATTTAGGTATTTTGAAGTTACAATTTTTTGTTATCCTTTATTTATTTATTTATTTTAATTATTTTAAATCATACAATCTCAACAAATACAATCGTAAACTAATTTAGTTATTTTGAAGTTATGATTTTTTAAAAATCTTTTATTTATTTAGTTTTTTTTATCATGCAATCTTAACAAATATGATCTGAAGCTAATTTAGTTATTTTAAAGTTTGTTTTGTTATCTTTTATTTTTTATTTTTTTTTAAATCATACAATCTCAACAAATACGATTTTAAGAGTAATTTGGGTATTTTGAAGTTATGATTTTTTTGTTATCTTTATTTATTTTTATTTTAAATCATACAATTTCAACAAATATGATCTTCAGCTAATTTAGTTATTTTGAAGTTTTTTTGTTATCTTTTATTTATTTATTTATTATTGTAAATTACACAATCTCAACAAATACAGTCTTAAGCTAATTTAGGTATTTTTAAGTTATAATTTTTTTGTTATCCTTTATTTATTTTTTATTTACTTTAATTATTTTTAAATCATACAATCTCAGCAAATACAATCTTAAACTAATTTAGTTATTTTGACGTTTTTTTTGTTATCTTTTATTTATTTGTTTATTTGTTTTTTTTTAATCACTCAATCTCAACAAATATGATCTTAAGCTAATTTAGTTATTTTGAAGTTATGATTTTGTTGTTATCTTTTATTTATTTATTTATTTATTTATTATTATTTTAAATCATACAATCTCAGCAAATTCAATCTTAAACTAATTTAGTTATTTATTTATTTTTTGTTATCTTTTATTAATTTTTTAATTTTAAATCACACAATTTCAACAAATTCGATTTTAAGCTAATTTAGTTATTTCAATTTAGTTACAACTTCTTGTCTGCTGGGACACGATTACGCTGGAACAGTTCACTTAAAAACCAACAAACAAACAAACAAACAAAAAAAAAATGCTAAAAATGACTCCAAAACATGCAGGTTTTCACTTCTCAAGACATTATTATATGGGCTGGAGTGGTGTGGATTACTTGTTGATTATTGTGATGTGTTTATCAGCTGTTTGGACTCTCATTCTTTCAGCACTGATTCACTGCAGAGGATTCACTGGTGAGACACTGATGGAATGTTACATTTCTCCAAATCTGATGAAGTAACAAACTTGTCAACATCTTGGATGGCCTGAGGGTGAGGGCAGTTTCTTTAAGCATTGTAACAGGGTTTAGAGGCTTTGAAACTAGTTGCTTCTTAGAAAAAAAATACTTTTCAGTGACCTTTTTTAGGTTTTTGCCATACAAAAAATGTACTTTTCAGTTTCACTTTTTTGGTTTTTGCCATACAAACCCAAGGGACCCTAAAGATCATGCCCGCTGACAAACATGAGGAATAATAAGATAAAGTTACACTTAAGGTAGATGTCATTATGACACTTTTCCTTATTAATTGAATAGTCCATTACATTAATAGGGGAAACATGATGGTAATATAACGCATATCCTTGGGGCAAGTTCCAGTAGTTAATTTGAACATTAAATTATACATTTAAAATGAACTAAAATCTATAATGCATTTGCTAACTATTTTATTTCATTTCATTTCATTTTATTTTATTTTAATTAAATTTTATTTTTATTTAAAACACTATTCCTGAATTATTATTATTATATATTATTTTAAACTGAAAAAAGCTTTTAAAACTTAAACTTTAAAACATTAAAACTTAAAAAAAATACCAAACATTAAATATTATATTAAAACACTAAAAAACTGCATCCATTCAGTATAAGTTTTTGCTACTTTTCAAATGTTTAAATGCATTATTTTATTTTATTTTATTTTATTTTAATTTTAATATTATTTTATTTTATTTAACTGAAGATTACATTAAAACTTTTATTTTATTTTATTTTATTTTTTTATTTTTTTTTCCCCATTTTGTCTTCCATATAGCTGTTTTGTTTTTATTCACAGTAGAAGTATATTTTTTGTTCATCAAAAAAAAAAAAAAAAAAAAAAAAAAAAAATCAGCATATTAGACTGATTTCTGAAGGATCATGTGACACTGAAGACCAGATTAATGATGCTAAAAATTCAGTGTTACTTCACAAGAATAAATTACATTTTACAATATATTTACACTGAAAACATAATTTTAAAATTGTAATAATATTTTACTGTTTTAATATATTTTTGGTCAAATAAATGCATAGATAAACGCAAGAATAAGAGACTTCATTCAAAAACATGAAAAGAAAATAAATAAATAATGACTCCTGTTGTGTTGACTGGTAATTTCAATTAACCATTTCAAAACCTTAATCACATTTTTAACCACTCAAAAGTGGTGAAAAGCCTTAGCTGAGGAAAACTTTATTATTTTATTTTATTTTATTTTAATGAAGATTACATAAAAAAACATACAATCAAAATGATGTAAATAATACTTTTTTTATTTCCCTATTTTGTTTTCTCTTCCATATAGCTGTTTTGTTTTTATTCACAGTAGAAGTATATTTTTTGTTCATCATCAAAAAAAAAAAAAAAAAAAAAAAAAAAAAACAATCAGCATATTAGACTGATTTCTGAAGGATCATGTGACACTGAAGACCAGAGTAATGATGCTGAAAATTCAGTTTTACATCACAAGGATAAATTACATTTTACAATATATATCCACACTGAAAACATACTTTTAAAATTGTAAAAATATTTTACTGTTATATTATATTTGTGGTCAAATAAATGCATAGATAAATGAAAGATGAGAAAACATGAAAATAAAATAAATAAATAATGACTCCTGTTGTGTTGACAGTAAATTTCAAAGATCCATTTAAAAACCTTAATCACATTTTTAACCACTTAAAAGTGGTGAAAAGTCTTAGCTGAGGAAAACTTTATTGTTTTATTTATTTTTTATTTTATTTTATTTTAATAAAGATTACATAAAAAAAAAAACATACATTCAAAATTATGTTTATTTTATTTCCCCATTTTGTTTTGTCTTCCATATAGCTATTTGGTTTTTATTTACAATAAAAAAGTATATTTTCTGTTCATCATCATCATCAAAAAAATAATAATAAAAATCAGCATATTAGACTGATTTCTGAAAGATTACGTGACACTGAAGACCATAATTCAACTTTACATCACAAGAATACATTACATTGTACAATATGTTCACACAGAAACATATATTTTAATAGTTTAATAATATTTACTGTTTTAATATGTCGTTGGTCAAATTAATGCAGCTTAAGAAAAAGAGACTTCTTTCAAAAACATGAAAAAAATGTAGTGCATGTTTATGAGGGCAACAAATGGCTCCTGTTGTGTTGATAGTTAATTCCAATGAATTATTTCAAAACCTAAATCTAATTTTTAACCACCCAAAAGTGTTGAGAAGCCTTAGCTGAAGATAAGGCCACAGTAAACATGCATATCATTTCTATAATGTATTTTCACCACAAAGTAGTATGCATCATATATTTATTCACATGAGTATATGTTGTGTTTGGGATGCTGGTGTGGTTGTGTTTCCACCAGACACTCAACTAACTAAACCAGCAAAACACCCTTGATCAAACAACTCCACCAGCTGAGTCTGGATGGTGAACATAATGGCTAATCCTTCCATGGACATTTATGACGGTCTAAGCTGGTCTTTCAGCAGGACTTATAGGTGTGTTTCAAACACACTCAACATTTAATTGTCCAGTCATGTTCTCCACTGTCGTCCAAAGTGAATATCTGTAATGCAAGTAGGCGATTAGGACAACAGCATGACCACACACACATATACAGAAAGCATCTCAATCTTTTCTCTCATCCCCCACCACACTCTCTTCAATTCATCCCTCCATCTCAACTTTATTTCTTTCTGCAGCTCTCTTGGCTGTAGCCCATGGCGAGTAGTCATTAAGTTAATTAGCAGGGAAGAGCGAGCGCAGAGCTCCTTTAATGACTGCCGTTTGCATTAGTGTTCTTCTCTGGCCTCTGTTTCAACACACAAGCCCTGAAAACATGAACTTAATTGAAATGCTGGAGATCTTGCTAAGGGTAATGATCGCCTATCATCACCACCATGTGCTGCTGTTTTCTGTTTCCCATCCACTCATCCTGGAGAGTGTGTGGCTTTTATTTTGCTCCATATGTGTGCATTCTGGATTCTTACTTGTTTTCGCATACACAATATACACGAGACTGCTTTTTGATATTTAGTACATTTCTGATGTCCATTCCAAATGATTTACAGCTGTATATTTGATACTGAGAAATGTTCATTTGTATTAGACTTAGTGATTTGTTTCGATTTTTCAAAATATTTTAAATATGTACAGTATGTCACAACAGTGAGTACACCCATCACATTTCAGCAGCCATTTTAGTATATCTTCTCAAGGGACAATACCATAGAAATGAAACTTGGATATATTTTAGAGTAGTCAATGTGCAGCTTGTATAGCAGTATACTGTAGATTTACTGTCCTCTGAAAATAACTCAACATACAGCCATTATTGTCAAAATAGCTGGAAACAAAAGTTAATACACCCTAAGTGAACTTTTCTAAAGTGTAAATATATTGGGTTAGCACCATTGTTGTCTGGCACTGCCTCAATCATCCTGGGCATGGAATTGACCAGAGCTGCACGGGTTGTTGCTGAGATCCTTTCCCACTAGTCTATAATGACATTACAGAGCTGCTTGACGTTAGACACATGGTGCTTCTCCACCTTACGCTTGAGGATGCCCCACAGGTGCTTACTATGGTTCAGGTCTGGAAACATACTTGGCCACTCCATCACCTTCACCTTCAGCTTCAGCTTCCTCAGCAAGGCAGTTGTCATCTTGGTGGTGTGTTTGGGGTCATTGGAAAACTGCAGTTCGGACTAGTTTCTAGAGGGAAGGCATGATGTTCTGCTTCAGATTGTACAGTACATAATGGAATCCATGTTTCCCTCAATGAACTGCAGCTCCCCAGAACCAGCAGCGCTCATGCAGTCCCAGACCATGATGCTACCACCACCATGCTGGACTGTGGGCAAGACACAATTTTCTTGGTACTCCTCACCAGGGCATCGCCACACATACTGGACACCCTCTGAGCCAAACAAGTTTATCTTATAGTCTCATCAGACCAAAGGACATGGTTCCAGTAATTCATGCTCTTGGTTGTCATCAGCAAACTGTTTGTGGGCTTTCTTGTGAGCCAGCTTCAGGAGAGGCTTCCTTCTGAGACGACGCCTATGCAAACTGACTTGTTGCAGTGTGCGGCGTATGGAAGCTGACCTTCTACTTCTGCAACCTTTAAAGCAATGCTGGCAGCACTCACGCATCTGTTTTTTTTAAGCCAGGTTCTGCACCTGATGCACAGAACGAGTGCTCAAAAAAAACTCTGTATGACTCTGACCACTGTAGTGTATCTCAGTTTCATAGTGTTACTGAACCTCTAATAGCCTTGGCCATCTTTGTGGAGAGCAACTACTCTAATCTTCAAATCCTCAGAGAGTTCTTTGCCATGAGATGCCATGTTGAACGTCCAGTGGTCAGTATGAGAGAACTGTACTTAAAGCACCAAATTGTAATTGCTCTAATACAAGATACACAACTGTATATGGTCCTGTCAAGCAGACAGAAACATAAACATGATGAATAGGACATGTGGCTTTGCATGGTTAAACAACATACTGCTGTTATCACTTAGGGTGCACTCACTGTTGTTGCCAGCTATTTTGACAATAATGGCTGTATGTTGAGTTATTTTCAGAGGACAGTAAATCTATACTGCTATACAAGCTGCACATTGACTACTCTAAAATATATCCAAGTTTCATTTCTATAGTATTGTCCCTTGAGAAGATATACTAAAATGGTTGCTGAAATATGATGGGTGTACTCACTTTTGTGAGATACTGTATTTAAAAAAATGCATATACCAACCAGATTCTTTAAAAAGTAATCTTTGTATTCATGTTGGTTTCATAAATAAATCAAATCAAATCAAATAAATATTTAAGGGTGATGTTGCCACAGAGTAATTATGCAATTAAGTACCATTAGTAATATTAATAAACATGTACTTACTTTATGGTTAGGATTAGGGTTTAGGGTAAGTTGCATGCAATTATGCACAATTTACTGTTATTACTTTAATAAGTACACATAACCAGCAACAAAGACACTGTAAAATAAAATGTAACCAAAAAACTTTTATACTATTTTCAACAAAGGTTTCATAAATATACAGTACACTTGTGTTTGGCATACTGTAACATACTGTAAACCTCACAAACTTTTGCAAATACATAATTTAGTACTTTGTTTCTTGATGGACTATAGTCCAAACTCTCAAACAGCACACAGAAATAAGCTAAACAAATTTAAGCATGCACTATTGGGTGTGTGTGTACTTGTTTTGACTATACTTGTGTGGACCAAATGTCCTCACTTATATTGTGAAATACTTTGACAACCCACTAGTGAGGATATTTTACTGCTCCTTACTAGTTTGAAAGACTTATAAATTAGCCAAAATGTTGTTGATGTTAATCTAGTGTTCTGCACATGTTTCTGTGAGGGGTAAGTTCAGGGGTAGAAGTTGAGTTAGCTGATAGAAAACATCATTAACCTGTTTAAAAATTAGTGGAAGTGTATGTGATGTCCTCACTAATGCAGTGAAACAAATGTGTGTGTGTGTGTGTGTGTGTGTGTGTGTGTGTGTGTGTGTGTGTGTGTGTGTGTGTGTGTGTGTGTGTGTGTGTGTGTGTGTGTGTGTGTGTGTGTACCTGGTATTCATCACGTAGGATAGTAATGCCAGTAGATTTTGAGCTTGTGGGGACATTTCTTAGGTCCCCATGAGGAAACAGGCTTATAAATCATGCACAATGAGTTTTTTGAGGAAGTAAAGGTGTGCACAATCTCCTGTGAGGGCTAGGTTTAGGTGTAGGGTAGGTGTAGGGCAATAGAAAATACGGTTTGTACAGTATGAAAACCATTACGCCATGTCCCCATAAAACATGTAAACCCAACATGTGTGTGTGTGTGTGTGTGTGTGTGTGTGTGTGTGTGTGTGTGTGTGTGTGTGTGTGCAATAGGTCCTGTACAAAGTGTCCCCTGGCTCTTGCGGTCCTTTAGTGAGTACACACAGTTGGGTGATGTAATGCTCTATGAGTATCCGTTGTGAAGTCTACACCTGTGGTAAAGGCTACATAAAAGAGCACAGTGAGGCCACAAAAAGGGTGGGAACTTCACTGACACATTTAAGCAAAGGTCAGAAGTACACATCAAGTGTGCCATTTGGGTCAGGGTCATTGAATGGTCAGTGAACGGTGGATGAGGTTGGGGATCTCTGCAACTCTCTTAGCACTGGTGTGTAAATGCATCTTGGCTGTTTTAAAACAGCCACCTCTCTCTCTATCTTTCCCAAACACTGAGGCTCATGTTCTACTCATAATTCCACCTATTCAGGATGTCAGCCAAGCCATAATCCAGGCAACTGCAATCCATTAGACTAGGAGGAGCAAAGTGTGATACGGAGGCCAATCTCTCTCTCTCTCTCTCTCTCTCTCTCTCTCTCTCTCTCTCTCTCTCTCTCTCTCTCTCTCTCTCTCTCTCTCTCTCTGTTTCTTTATACTGTTCAACCCGCTAAACTAAGTTTGAAGCTGACCTTTATATCCTACCTGATCTCATGACGAAAGCATACCTGGGAATTTTTTTAGCAAGACGCAAAATACATACCATTAAGTACATATCTCTGCAGTTTCCAACTGAAATGTACACTAGAGGCGGTAAATCAGTGAGCACTTGTAATTGTTTTCATACACACTTATGATTACAGCTCCATGTTTTGCTTTCAGGGCGTAACATGCTTGCTCGGTAGCTCAGCCAGCACGAAATTGATCTTAGGATGTGGAATCCTTGGGTACAAATCCCGTAAGAAAACATGACTCATGATGAAAGAACTGAAAGATGAGAAATCAATAAACAATCTAAAATGGCATTTTGCGATTGCATTTTATGCAGCATTCGCTTTTGATTATACTATCAGGTAGGTTTAGGTGTAGTGCAGATGGGACGTTATTTTAAATCATCACAGAGCATTAGAGCTCTTTAAGCACCACTCAGTGGGACATTTCACATTTAATGTCACAAAATGTACAGTGGAGAAAATAATGATTTGATCTCTTGCTGATTTTGTACGTTTGCCCACTGACAAAGAAATGATCAGTCTTTAATTGTAATGGTATGTTTATTTGAGACAGAATACCAACTAAAAAATCCCGAAAAAAGCATTTTAAAAAAATTATAAATTGATTTGCATTTTAATCGAATTTGAGTCACAAAACATGACTTAGTACTTGCTAGCAAGACTTTTTTGGCAATCACAGAGGTCAGACATATCTTGTACTTGGCCACCAGGTTTGCACACATCACAGGAGGGATTTTGTCCCACTACTCTTTGCAGATCCTTTCCAAGTCATTAAGGTTTCTAGACTGACCTTTGGCAACTCGAACCTTCAGCTCCCTCTACAGATTTTCAATAGGATTAAGGTCTGGAGACTGGCTAGGCCACTCCAGGACCTTAATGTGCTTCTTCTTGAGCCACTCCTTTGTTGCCTTGGCCATGTGCTTTGGGTCATTGTCATGCTGGAATACCCACCCACAACCCAAGATTTGACAGAACATGGCCCCATCCATCGTCCCTTTGATGCAGTGCAGTTGTCCTGTCTTGGGGTCATAGGCAGCATTCCTCCTCCTCTAAACATGGCATTCAAAAACTGCACACACATTCAAAGTTATTGACTCATTGATAAATCCACAAAGTGCAAACACTGTCAACATGTACAAGCACATTCAACCACTGGTGTGCCCCATATGGCTCAGTGCTTGGTCCTCTTCAAATGCACAACTTGTTTGCATGGTTCTCTTGCTATTGCTCTACAAATAATATTCACTTCTTTCTGCTGTTTCAACCTGGTGACCCCAACTGTCTCAGTTAATATCTGTCTGTCTTACAGTCATCTCTGCTTAAATTAAGGAGCACCATCTCTAGTTCATTTGTGCAGAGTCGTATTTCTTTGTAATCCCTACAAACCCATCAGTTAACCACAACATCATTTGCAACAGGGGTCTACAACAATAATGTCAAACTACCTGGGTGTAGTGTTTGATGACCAAGTGCAAGCGTAACCACCCACATCATCAACCCAACGACCCAGTTGTGTAGGCTTAAGGCTGATTTATACTCAATGCAAACAAAACTTTGCTTGGGTGCGCGCAGTGTTGAGTGCTCTGAGTGTGCGCACAGTCAGCAGAGGCTCACGCTGTGGAGCCAGGCAAAAGATAAATCCCGCTTTACACTTCACAACATTAGAAAAATCCAACCCTTCCTGTCAAAGTATGAAGTACTCATCCAAGCTCTTGTCATTTCAAACCTGGACTACTGCAATGCCCTACTGGCCAGCCTTCCTGCCAATGTGACCGAGTTTTTAATAGTTCTCGATGGCCCATTCCTGATGACTGTTTAGTATGTTACTGGTGTTCCAAGAAAACCCTCAAAACTTAACTTATTTTCTGTTAAGAGCAGCAGCGCTGTTATTCAGCAGAAACACTCAGTGTCGATCCTGAGCACCCTGACTCCCAGTGTAAACCAACTAATCAGATGGAAGCTTGTGTTTTGGAATAGCTTCAGCTATTTTTATGTGACAGTCTGCGAACAAGATGTGGGCATTCCGCATGATGTGGAAGGTTGTACAAGTCAATGTTGGAATGATCGTATTTATTAGATGAGTGCACATGAGCAGCACCATAATGTCATAATTACTAGTGGGAAACCCCTCGTCTCATAAGCCCTTGACTTTTTTAGTTAGGGGGCGTGTCAATTAAGGAATAATGGTAGAAGCAAATTGGTATTGGTCATAATTAAGTTTTCATTGTGAATGTTGACTGCACAACTTAATTTGTACACATTTTGAAGAATAGCATTCGTCAACCGAAGAGGGTTAAAGACTACAGAATACAGTCCTACTTTGTATTCTGTGTCTTTAACTACTGTGTACTTAAATCCAATAAAATAGTACTAATTATTAGGTAAAATGTACCTATTTTGTTTATGCTGAATTGCAAAACACTTTTGCTGCTTTTGAGATGGGATGCGGTTCTGGTCAGGAACAGGTTTGGTGGTCTGGTCAGGTTTAGGTTAGGTTTAAGCTGGGTTAAAAGGCTTGTTCACCCAAAAAATAAAATTGGATGTCTATCTGCTTACCCCCAGGGCATCCAAGATGTAGGTGACTTTGTTTTTTCAGTAGAGCACAATTGAAGATTTCATTTTACTCTTTAAGAGTCAAAAAAAAAAACACAGACAAAACCAAATTAAACCCTGCGGCTTGTGATGATACATTGAGGTGTTAAGACACAAAGCAGTCTGTCTGTGCAGGAAACTGAACAGTATTTATATCATTATTTACCTTTGATCTACTCACAACAGCCTGTGCGTGACGTGTCAACAGGCTCTAGCAATGTAGTTGGTGAAAAGTCAACACTCCCGGATGAGTTCGCACAAGGAAACGTAATCTTTTACTTTTTAATCAGTTGCCAGAATCAGGATAAGCACAAGTAAGTACCATTTTGAGTAGCCGCTATGCACTGTGTAAACAATGAGTGATATATACGAGCTGCAGATCAGATCCATGGGCAGATCACATTGACGTGTCATGCACCAACTGTTGTGAACACACTCAGGACAGTTGAATGTTGTGGTGGATCAGAGGTAAATAATGATATAAATACTGTTTAGTTTCTTGCACAGACTGATCCTTTTGAGTCCTAACACCTCAATGTATCGTCACAAGCCACAGGGTTTCATTTGGTTTTGTCTGTGTATGTTTTTTTACTCTCAAAGATTTGGTGCCCATGGACTCAAATCTTCGTTTGTGTTCTACTGAAAAAACAAAGTCACCTACATCTTAGATGCCCAGGGGGTAAGCAGATAAACATAATATTTAGATTTTTGGGTGAACTATCCCATTAAGGCAGGGGTGGGGAACCTTGATCCTTGAGGCCCGGTGTCCCTCCAGAGTTTAGCTCCAATCCCCTGCTAAAAAACAAAAAAAAAACAAAACAAACAAAAAAAAAAAGCTAAAAGCAGGCTAGCAGGTTTTAGCTGGTCAGGCTGGGAAACCACCAGCTAAAACTAGCCTGGCCAGGCTGGGAGACCTTGATTAGCTTGTTCAGGTGTGTTTGATTAGGTTTGGAGCTAAACTCTGCAGTGCCCTTGAGGATCAAGGTCCCCCACCCCTGCCTTCCCTGCTGAAAAAAACAGCATATGCTGGTTAGGTATGTTTTGGTGCTGGGATGCTGGTTTTAGCTGGTTTATGCTGGTCCTTTGCTGGTTTATGCTGGCCCTTTGCTGGTTTATAAACCATCTAAAACCAGCATCCCAGTACCAAAACATACCTAACCAGCATACTGTATGCTGTTTTTTTCAGCAGGGTTAAAAGTTTAAGGGTAGGGTCAAAAGTGTAATTATACATTACATTAATTACATATGAAACTACAGGAAAATATTTTTCAACATAAGTACAATGTAAAAACCTACTTGGTCTCATGACGAAAACTTAACTATGGGAACTTTTTCGCAAGATGCGAAATACATACCAATAAGTACATATCACTGCAGGTTCCAACAAAAATGAACACTAGAGGCGGTAAAACAGAGAGTACTTGTAATTGTTTTTGTACAGTTACTGTCTTACAGCTTTATATGTTTCGCTTTCTGGACGTAACAAGCTTGCTTGGTAGCTTACTGTAGCCAGCACAGAACTGGAGTTTAACATGCACAACCCTTTGGTACAAATCCCTTGAAAAACATGACTCACGATGAAAGAGATAAAAGATGAAAGATAAAAAAAAAAAAAACAAGCTAAAACGGCATGCTCGCGATTGCGTTTTGATGTCACATACGCTTTTGTTCATACTATCGGGTAGGTTTAGGTGTAGTGAAGATGGTATGTTATTTAAAAAAAATCTTGGAGCATTAGAGATATAGCGCCACTCATCGGACCTTTCAAGTCAGAACTGCGGTAACACGTACAAAACCAACGTCACATAAAATGTACCATATGTACATTTATCTGTTTCGGGGGGAAAAAAAAACAACACTTTTTTAGCGCCACCCAGTGGACATTTCACATGGAATATGTCACGAAAGTTCCCAGAGGTACATTTTTGTCATTAGATCAGGTTGTGTATGTGCACAATAAGTGTATTGTATCAAATTATTATGATTAAATTATTATGTTTAGGTTAGTGTTACGGTTAGGGTTTGTAAGTGCATAGTGGTTAACAGCACTTAATATAAAATGGGTCCAAAAGGGATGATCTAAAAAGGGAGAAAAAAAATCCCAAATCCTTTTAAGTCCATACTTCCAAAGAGGCATATTCACACATCCGCAAATGAGTCACACTTTTCCCCCATTGTTTATTACTACAATGCAATAAACTTACCACATATGTGGATTGGTTTACACTGACTTGTGTTCTGTTTTGTGTCTTTATTTATAGATATTTGGGCCTATCAGGGCCTGGTTAGTGCTGTTTAGATGGATGGGCGGCTCTGAACGGCACTGGTGATGGGATGATGGGACCAAGGCCGGCGGGGTGGAGCGAAAGATCAATCGTACGCCGACAGAGAAAGAGAAGGAGATGGGGCAAGCTGTCAGCTCTGAATTAGATGTTAAATCTTTTGGACAAAACGCATTGTGTTAAGAATTTCTCATGTGCTGTTTCCTCACTGATGATGTATGGAGCAGATTTGGCGAGAGAGCCGCGGTCCGAATGTGCTGTTTCAGGGCTAAAGTGGCTGTCAGGCCTGCACAAGATGGATTTTTATGGGTGCATCTTCAATCTCTCTCTACCTCCAACTCTCTTCCTCTTTCTTGTTCTCCGTTAACAGTCTCTCTCTCGCTCTGTTTGTCTCTGGACTCAATCTGGGTGGCTCGCTGGTGTCTCAGGCCACTTGTGAGGTTTTTGTATGAATGTGAAAGCTTTATTTTCTCTCCTTTACATCTCTTTTTCTCTGTTACTCCTAAGCTTGAAGAAGAGAGTGACTCAGTCATGAGATAACCATCAGAAGGACACTTGTTGTGAAGCAAAAGCTCAAATATCCTAATAAAGTCCAAGCTTGGCGTTATGCCAAATATTAGAAGTCTTGTTCTGTGATTATAATAACTGTTATTTAATTGTTCAGTCATTTAATTTTTGTTTTATCAAAACATTGATTAACACACGTATGCAGAAATGTATTGGAATATACTGGAAAATATAATGTCATAAATAAAATTCATTTATACTCCATATATAGGAACTAGTTAATGCATGGGTAAATCTGAACACATATTCATATGTTTTCTATCTCACTTTATGTTTGCATATTTGCATATATAAAAGAATATATGATGCTAGAAAAAAAAGTTTTACAATTCTAGAAATATTTTCTTAATTATTTGTGTGAAATAACAAATGAAAATATACAAATGAAAGTGTACAAATGAAATATAAAATTATAAATATTATGATATATACTAAATACAGTCACATATTTTGTGTTCTTATTTTATTTTATTGGTTACACATTATTTTATGGTGTCTTTGTTACAGTGTAATTATACATTAAGAGCTTTTTTTTATTTTATTTTATTTTATTTTATTTTATTTTATTTTATTTTATTTTATTTTATTTTATTTTGTTTATTTTATTTTATTTTATTTTATTCCTGAATCCATTCAGTATGATTTTTATTTTAAACTGAAGATTACATTAAAACGTAAAAACATACCAAACATTAAATATTATATTAAAACACTAACAAATAGCATCTATTCAGTATGAATTTTTGCTACTTTTCAAATGTTTTAATTTACATTTAAACTTTTAACATTTAAAAAATGCCATACATTTTTGTTTTTATCTACAGTAGAAATATGTTTTCTGTTCATCAAAAAAAAATAAAAAATAAAATAAATAAATAAATAAAAATCAGCATATTAGACTAATTTCTGAAGGATCATGTGACACCGAAGACCAGAGTAATGATGCTGAAATTTTATCTTTACATCACAAGAATAAATTACTTGTTACAATATATTCACACAGAAAACAGCTACTTTAAAATTGCAATAATATTTTACTCTTTTTTATATCTTTTAATTTTACTTTTAATATATCTTTGCATATCTTTGGTCAAATAAATGCAGCTTTGGCAAGAATAAGAGACTTCTTTCAGAAACATAACAAATAAATGAATAAATAAAATAAAACTTTCGAACTGTGCTGTAGGAAACAAATGGCTGATGTTGTGTTGACAGTTAATGTCAATGAACTATTTCAAAACTTGAATCACATTTTAACCAAACTAAAAGTGGTGAAAAGCCTTAGCTGAAGAAGACTTTTTATTTTATTTTGTTGGTGTAGTATGCATTGATCAGTGTTTTGGTTCTATATTTTATGTAGGAAGAGGAATTTTTGACCTTAATATGAAAATTGTGTAAAAAATCGACAGGACACAAAATAAAATATTTTATCTGTAAACATTTCTTCAAAATATGTCTGTAAAGTGAAATATACTATCTCTGTTAGGATATTTATGTGTTTGTACTGTGTCATAGAGAGATCACATGACCCCTAAATGAACCTCATACTTAAAAGTGCAATGGGGCGGCAGCAGAGAAACTCAAGACTTGAGGGTAATCAGTTCTCTCTGCATATCAACACACACACAAACGCACACACACCATCAGTGCAGATTCAGGGTGAAGAGCTGGAGAAGAAGGTAACATCAAGCTCATCAGCGTCTTTGTGGAGTCTATTAAAATTGAAACGTGGAAAACAACCAGCGTGATGTGTATGTGTGTTTAGGTTCTCTGGTATTTCCCTGTCAGCAGAAACAAAACCTTCAGCTTTTATGCAGTCTGAGAAATTCATGCGCTAAAAAACAGCACACCAACAAACTGCTGTTTACCCAGACGCTGAGTGGATGAGAGAGACAGACATGGTGGAGGAAATCCCCGGGGGGCTCATCCTTTAAATGTATTTAAATGTATTCTGGTAATTACAAATCTTTACACACACATACAAGAGCACTCTGATGTTTGAGAGCGTGTGCATGTTATGATGCTGCTTTGTTGTAAGGACTGTGTGAGATAACCAAGGGAAACATGTTTTAGCTGTACTTTAGTATTTTTAAACAATTTAGTACAGAGATGCAGTGCACACACATCATGCACACACACACACACACACACACACACACACTTTTTTCTAATCAAAAAAATGTATTTATTCGCTTACATTTTTTAATGAAAACAAGGAAAATGAAGCAAGAATGCAAAAGAGTAAGACAATTAAGGAATATCAATAAAGTAACTTCGCTAGTCATGTCTTTTAGATGTATTTACTTGAAAGCAAAAATACAGACTAAACTGAATTCTGTTTTAGGGTTAAAAAATCCAATAGATAGATAGATCGATCCAAACCCACATGGCCCTTTGTGAAAAAGTCTTTGTTTTGATTAGTAATAGTAATAAAAGTGATTGTTTTGATAAGTAATATGCATTGCTAAGAACTTAATTTGGACAACTTTTAAGGCGATTTTCTCAATATTTAGATTTTTTTTTGCACCCTCAGATTCCAGGTTTTCAAATAGTTGTATCTCAAACAAACATTGTCCTATTTTAGCAAACAGTATATCAATGGAAAGGTTATTTACTCAGCTTTCAGATGACGTAAGAATCTCAATTTTGACAAATTTACATTTATGACTGGTTTTGTGGTCCAGGGTCACAAATGGCCAAAACATGGAAGGGTGGTGAACCTTCCCAGGAGTGACCGGCCGACCAAAATTACCCCAAGAGCGCAGCGACGACTCATCCAAGAGGTCACAAAGACCCCACAACAACATCTAAAGAACTGCAGGCCTCTCTTGCCTCAGTTAAGGTCAGTGTTCATGACTCCACCATAAGAAAGAGACTGGGAAAAAAATGTCCTGCATGGTAGAGTTCCAAGACGAAAAACGCTGCTGAGCAAAAAGAACATAAAGGCTCGTCTCAGTTTTGCCAGAACACATCTTGATGATCCCCAAGACTTTTGGGAAAATACTCTGTGGACTGACGAGACAAAAGTTGAACTTTTTGGAAGGTGTGTGTCCCATTACATCTGGCATAAAAGTAACACAGCATTTCAGAAAAAGAACACCATACCAACAGTAAAATACGGTGGTGGTAGTGTGATGGTCTGGGGCTGGTTTGCTGCTTCTGGACCTGGAAGACTTGCTGTGATAAATGGAACCATAAATTCTGCTGTATACCAAAAAATCCTGAAGGACAATGTCCGGCCATCTGTTCGTGACCTCAAGCTGAAGCGAACTTGGGTTCTGCAGCAGGACAATGATCCAAAACACACCAGCAAATCCACCTCTGAATGGCTGAAGAAAAACAAAATGAAGACTTTGGAGTGGCCTAGTCAAAGTCCTGACCAGAATCCTATTGAGATGCTGTGGCAGTTCATCCTCAAAAACCCTCCAATGTGGCTGAATTAAAACAATTCTGTCAAGATGAGTGGGCCAAAATTCCTGCACAGCGCTGTAACAGACTCATTGCAAGTTATCATTTATCAAGTTATCGCAAACGCTTGATTGCAGTTGTTGCTGCTAATGGTGGCCCAAGTGGCCCAAGGGCCATGTGGGTTTGGATTTTGTTTTCCCTTCATAATAATAATAAAAAAAAAACTTCATTCAAAAACTGCATGTTGTGTTTACTTGTGTTATCTTTGATTCATATTTAAATTTGTTTGATGATCTGAAACATTAAAGTGTGACAAACATGCAAAAAATAAAAATCTGAAAGGGGGCCAACACTAGATAGATAGATAGATAGATAGATAGATAGATAGATAGATAGATAGATAGATAGATAGATAGATAGATAGATAGATAGATAGATAGATAGACAGACAGACAGACAGACAGACAGACAGACAGATGATAGATAGATAGATAAACAAAGGTTAAGGCTTTGTTAAAATCAGGGTGTATTTGTATTTTTTATAAGCGTATATTATATTTGTAATTATGTGTAGAAACCCATGTATGACTAATAATAATCTTGCTTTAGCAAGAAACGTGATTTAACATGAGATTGACTCACCCGTAACCTCTCTGCACACTGTCTGCACTTTTGTTTGTGTTATTAAGCTCAAATTAATTTTGGCAGAGAATATTTGTTGTATAATCGAAATCATCAATGCAAAATAAATAAATAAATAAATAAATAAAATAAAATAACAACAGCTGTGTGTCTTATTCCAAGAATCTTTCCAGTTTTCATTTATCACTTTCATGGATTATGTGAACTTGCTGACTTCTATTCACTGGTAGCAGAAATCACATTCATTTCAATTCACTGATACAGATTTACACAAAAAAATACCTTGATTTTGGTTCCAAAAATGTTACTGGCTTAAAACCTACTGATTAACTTTTCTACTGTTGACATTCTTGCCAAGCAACTTTCTTAATCAACTGATTCTTAATCATATCGACCAAACCAAACCCAATCCTAAATACACCTTAAATCAGTGCGACATCATACTCTGCTAAAATTATAAGATACTTGGGTTCAGATTTCCATACTCTGGGAACTCCTAAAAGGGAAATGAAACACAAAATCATCTTCAGAGCACAAAATAAAACATTTTTGAGGAAAGCTTTCTGACCATGCACAACAAGTAAAGCAACTGTTACACTTTCAAGGCCCACACAGGTAGTAAAGACATTGTTAAAATAGTCCATGTGACATCAGTGGTTCAACTGTAATTTTATAAAGCTCCAAGAATACTTTTTGTCCACAAAGAAAACAAAAATAACAACTTTATTGAACAATTTCTTCTCTTCTGTGTCATTCCCCGCCGTCATTTATGAGTGTACCACAATGCATGCCTGTGGTGCTGTTGATGCAGGAACCAGCATTTTGACATAGAACCCGGATACTTGTTTGCAAGCAGAGAAATGCACATACAGTGCCTTGCAAAAGTATTTATTACTTTTTTCATTAATTTTTTCACATTTTGTTTTGTTACAGCATTATGTTAAACTGCTTTAAATTATTATTTTTTTTTTCCCACATCAATCTGCATCTCATACACCATAATGACAAAGCACAAAACAGGTTTGAAACAACGTAGCAAATTTATTAGAAATAAAAAAAAAAAAACTGAAAAGATCCCATTGCATAAGTATTCATACCCTTTTCTGGGACACTCGACATTTAGCTCAGGAGCATTCATATTGTTTCTAGATGTTCCTACACTTGGAGTGGAGTTAAACTGTGGCAAATTCTTTCGAATGAGTTTGATTTAGAAAGGCACACACCTCTCAGAAAAGGTCTAACAGCTGAAAATGCATATCAGAGCAAAAACCAAGTCCTGAGGTCAAGATAACTGCCTGTAGAGCACAGTGACAGACTTGCGTTAAGGCAATGATCTAGGGAGGAGTTCAGAAAAAAATCCGCTGCATTGAAGGTTGACAGAAGCATGTAGCCTCCATTATCCATAATGGAAGAGGATTGGACAACTAGGACTCTAGAATGTCTGCCAGCCCCCATCCAAGCTGACAGAGCTTGAGAGGTGAAAAGGTGAGGCAAAGAATGGCAGATAATTGCCAAATGCAGATGTGCAAAGCTTGTCACATCAGACCCAAAAAGACTTGAGACTGTAAAGGTGCTTCAACTATGTACTGAGTTAAGGTTATGAATACTTATGCAATCTACTTGTTTCAGTGTTTTATTTTTAATAAATTTGTAGAATTTGCAAATCTGGTTTTTGCTTTGTCATTATGATGGTGCATGGGGAAAACTAATTTAAAGCAGTTTAACATAATGCTGCAACAAAACAAAATGTGGAAAAAAATATGAAGGGGTATGAATACTTTTGCAAGGCACTGTACATGCACCATGGTTTTCACATGAATGCATGTCAACTGACACAGAGGAGAAGAAATTGGTAAATAAAGTTGTTCTTTTTGTTTTCTTTGCACACAAAAAGTATTCTCACTGTGTTATAAAATTCAGGTTGAACCATTTTAATGATGTCTTTACTTCCTTTCTCATCCTTGTTGCCTTCTATGCAGGGTCAAAAACTCTTGGATTTCATCAAAAATATCTTAATTTGTGTTCTGAAGATAAACAAAGGTCTTACACGTTTGGAATGACATGAAGGTGAGTTATTAATGACAGAATGTTCATTTTTGGGTGAACTATGCCTTTAAGAAATATGTAGACGAAGGAAGTCTGACTGTCCATCGTAACAGAAAGGCTTTGAGGCACTTACTCAAAATCATTTTGCTGACATATTTTAAGGTGAGACACTGCAGGTGAATAGGGTAAAAATAACTAGTTATCACCTTACTTACTCAGTTAATTGATTACATTAATAATTGCAAATATTTTTTGTATTACAAGTTTTCTAAAATGTTAGGTTTAAATATGCAAATAAGGTATTGTTTAATGAAATATGCGTTAATTTGAATACATTTCTAGTACAAAAATCTAAACACTGGATCAAGTCAGTTTCAAAATTCTTGTTTAATTATTATTATTATTATTATTATTATTATTTTTTTTTTTTTACATATTAGAGTCAAAAGGGAAATTTGGGTATCTCATTATGCTCCATAATTGAGAAAACAGGAGACACTATATATTGTTTTACCATTTTTTGGGGAATAAAATGGTGTATAAAATCAAGCAAATTATATATGAACAAATCCCTCTGTAAAAACCTTCAGGATATAGACAGGAATATGCATGTAAAGTTTGGTGTGTGAAAGTGCTCCTGAAGTAGAGATTTATGGCTCAGTGTAGGAGAAAAAAACTCATTTTGAGAAAACAGCCTTTATATTTATATTTAATATGTATTGTAATTGAAATCTATTGACACAAATAGATAAAGTGCTATAAAAGAAACACTTTTTTTTTGGATGTTTCCTTTCCACTAGTCTGAAAAAAAAATAATAATAAAAAAACACTTTATAAAAAAACAAAAAGCCCAAAATCACAGTGGTTTTGCCTGCAGTGTCTCGCCTTAAATTTGCTAATGAATTTAGCTATAGAGTCCATATGCAAAACTAGTCAGTATGTAGAAGGTGACTATCAAGATGCCAATTTGTGATGCTGTAGTACTGTATGCACACCACCGTTCAAAAGTTTGAGATCAGCATTTATTTGTTTATCTTTAGTAACTTTTATTCAGTAAGGTCACACTGGTAACACCTTAGATTAGGGAACACATATTCACTATTAACTAAGACATTTCCCTCAGTAAACTCTTCATATTCCTGCTTGATAGTTAGTAAGGTAGTTGTTGTAGTAGTTATGTTTAGGTATTGGGTGGGTTACGGGATCCAGAATATGATCATGCAGAATAATGCATTTATATGTGTTTTATAAATACTAATAAGGTATGTAATAATGCATGGTAATAAACAAATAGCTATTAGTGAATAGTGCTCCTTAATCTGAAGTGTTATCTTTAGATTTAATTGATCAAAGTGACAGTAAAGACATTTATAATATTTTAAAAAATCCTTTTCACCAAATAATCACACAATTTCCATATATGTATTAAGCAGCACAACTATTTTCACCATTTACAATGATCAGAAATGTTTCATGAGCAGCAACTCAGCATATTAGAATGATTTCCAAAAGATCAGTGGTTAACAGCCATTTTAAACTGTTATAATATTTCACAATATTACAGTTTTACTGTATTTCTGATCAAATAAATGCAGCCTTGGTGAACACAAATGTCTTTCAAAAACATTAAAAAACGTACTGACCCAAAATGTTCATTTCCATCATAAATACAATAAAGCAAATGATGACAGGGAAGTGAAACAGCCATTCTTGTACAAAATTAAATTCTTTTTTTAGGGTTAAAACAGAATTTTTCAGGTGTCACAATTTTTATTTTTAATTTTTTGGACCCTCATGCAATTATTAAAAAAGGTTCAAAAGCTCACTGATACTTCAGAAGCAAAAACAATTCATTACCAGCCAGGGGTGTAAACTTTTGAACAGAATGAAGAGGTGTACATTTTTCTTATTTTGCCTAAATATTTATTTTATTTTATTTATCTATAGAAGAGACTTACATGTTTCCCAGTGTTGATGGTAATTTGTTTGATTTGCCTATATTCAGGACTTTTTTTTCTTTCTTTCTTTAGATGATAGTATATACTCATCAAGTGTCAGAGCCAAACATACAAACACAAAGTTGTTTTGTTTGTCTATAGCAAAAAAGCAGAAGTGTGTGTTTAAGTAACCCGAATGGCGATAGAACAGTGTTTGTCTTGGGGGTGGATATGTGAAACTCCATGTTTAGAAAAATATTTGATATAGTGCAGAACATTCCAGTGTATAAAGTGCACTGGAAGAGCACTAGAGCAGAGGTTGGTGTGTGTGTATGTTCAGTACTTCTGAGTACAGAATATTTTATCCCACATCATCTCAATCATCAGTCCAGTTATTTCTCCACTCGATGGGACACAAACTGAACGTACACCCCATCCACACACACAGGCTGTGATTATCACCATGTTCTGTAATGACTCCCACAGTTTGTAACACACACACACACACACACACACACACACACACACATATCCTGTTCACTCCCCTGCTGTATGCCACCTAAGTTAATCACACGCAAACACACACTGCTGGTAAGCGTGATGAGGGAAATGGTTAACTGAGGCGTGGAGTTTGGACTGCATCTGAGCCTGGAGTCACATTTATTTTTGTTAGTTTTATGGCTGCAGCTGAACTCTACTGGCTCGGTGCCCACCCACCTTTATTCCAGATGTTACCAGAGAAAGAGAGAGCGACGAAGAACGAGGGACACAGGGAGAAAGAAAATATGTGAGTGTATTTGGGTTGAGAGAGAGAGTAAATACACTGCTGAAGGAAAGAGACACCAGAACTTTTCCAAACTACAGCTCTGGCCTGGGAGTGGAGTTCATCTAGTAATATCAAGACAAACATCACTTACTATTGCTCATACTTTGGGTTATTTGAACAAACCCCTAACCTGAGCTATTAAACGAAAATCAACCCAGGCTCACTGGAAAACCTGCCTGTGGCAACATCTGCAAAATCATATTACGTTACTTCTTGCATGTTTCGCAACACTTTCAAAGTCAGATGTCCAGTGAGTGGTGCTAAATGTGCATTTAGTTTTGAACAGATGAACATACATCCAGTCATCCAGTATACTACGCTGGTTGTTTTATGCATTACAACTGTTCCAAAATTAATATATCTAGTGAGTTGCATTAAAAGGTTAATGCTTTATACTGTTAACACGAACATTTATTCCTTCACTGCCAAAAATGCTTTTCTTACTTATTTTTTTGTATTGTTTCCAGCCAAAATATCTAAAAATTATTACATCAAGAAGGATTTTCTAGACAAGTACATTTTTTTTTTCTTGTTTTCAAAAAACAAGTCAAAATTAAGTGCGTTTTTGCTTAGAACTAATTTCTTATTTCAAACAAGATTATTTTTCTTACCCAATTGGCAGATTATTTTGCTTGTTTCAAGCAAAAAACACACTTAATTTTGACTTTTTTTTTTTTTTTTTTTTTTTTGAAAACTAAATAATTTTTACTCGTCTAGAAAATCCTTGATTTAAGAGTTTTTAGATATTTTGACTGGAAACAAGAGAAAAAAAAAAAAGTAAGAAAAGCATTTTTGCAGTGTTCAAATCAAAAGTTTACATACACCTTGCAGAATCTGCAAAATGTTCATTTTTTTTACCAAAATGAAGGGGGATCAAACAAAATGCATGCTATTTTTATTTTTAATTTTTTTATTTAGTACCAACCTGAATGAGGTATTTCACATAAAAGACGTGCACACATAGTCCACGAGAGAAAATAATAGATGAATTTATAAAAATGACCCCGTTCAAAAGTTTACATACACTTGATTCATCTTATTTATTTATTTATGAATTAATTTTATTTTTTTGTTTAGTGATTGTTTCTTATGAGCAGAGGTGTAAAAAAGTACTCAAGTGAAAGTACAGATGAAAATTTTACTCAATTAAAAGTATCTGGTCAAAAACATACTGTAAATGAAAGTAAAACAAAACAAAAAACTTTAAATTGTAGTCAAGTATTAAAAAAGTAGAAGTACTTTTTTTTCTGACAGACATACAGAAGTATGGTTAAAGGGAGAGAACAAAGCAAAATGCAATGACACAGGTCAAACACATATCTAGTGCATCAACAACTATTAAAATGAAGCACAGCAGAACACTGGAAAAAATACAGGGAAAGGGATTAAAAGGAAACTCCATCGTTGCCACCCTCATGCCACCCCTTATGATTTTCATTTATCAGATCAACACAAACTAAGAGTTTTAGAGAAAAAAAAAAAGCAAATGTATGGGACATCCAAAAATGACACTTCAAAAATTACACACAAGATGAATATGACAGTAACTCATGCAACCCCTGTTAATGAATCAGTGTCTTCTTAAGTGAAACGATATGTAAGAAGAATACAAATACTAAAATGTTAATCTTGACTGCCGTGTTCACTTTGTGTGGTTTCTGAAGTGGTCCTGTCCTCTTGCATTATATGGACTGAAAATCTTTGCTTGTCTTCATCTGAAGAAAGAAAGTCATAAACATCTGGGACGACACGAGGGTCAGTAAATGATGAATTTTCAGTTTTGGGTGGACTATCGCTTTGAAGAGCAAGATGTGATGCAGAGGCTAGAAACATATTCCAGACAGAATACAAGAATGTGTTAAATTAATGCGGAGAATCATAGAAATAAAACATACAACATACATTTTTTGAAAGGCTACTTTTTGTGTTGTCTATTCAATGTCAGACAATCTCTTAATTGTTTATTTGGGGCAATTTTTTTTTCTCAGCAAATCTTGATAAATAAATATTTGCGACTAGTTAGATTAATTAATGAGCAAATCATGTTATTCTTAAGAAATAATTATTGACAGTCCTAATTCCTACATGATGTGTCATATAATGACATATTGCAAATACAACTTTATCCACTACCTGGTAAAAACATCACTAAACATGAATTACAATTAATTTAAAATACCGTGTTTATTTAAACACTTTTTGGGAGAGTTGTAACATTTAATAGTTCCCACAAAAATATTAATTGTATTTAAATTCTCATCACTGATTTTATTTGCACTAAATTTTGCGCATTTACTTGATGAAAGTTATAACTGATGTTGAAATGTTGTTGATGCATCAAAACAATAATCATTGATTCTCATGTCAGACACGCACATTTGAGCTTCTGTTTACCATATTTAATGTGCATAAGATATAATAAAAATGTAATGCACTTTTTAAGATGAAATAAAATTGTAAGGAGTAAAAAGTACAGTTTTTTCTTCAGAAATGTAATCAAGTAAAAGTACAAGTAGTCAGTTTAAATTGTACTTGAGTAAAGTAAGTATCCCCCAAAATAATACTTAAGCACAGTAATCAAGTAAAATGACTTTATATACTGTAGTATTTTACACCTCTGCTCATGAGTCCCTTGTTTGTCCTGAACAGTCAAACTGCCCGCTGTTCTTCAGAATGCTTTCAGGTCCCACATTTGTTTTAGTTTTTTTCAGCATTTTTGTATATTTGAACCCTTGAACCCTCATATGCAATTATTAAAGAAGGTTCAAACGCTCACAGAGGCAAACACAATGCATTAAGAGCCGGGGGTGTAAACTTTTGAACAGAATGAAGAGGTGTACATTTTTCTTATTTTCCCTAAATTATTTTATTTTATTTTATTTTATTATTATTTGCATTTAGTACTGCCCTACAGAAGCTATAGAAGATACTTACATGTTTCCCAGAAAACAAAATAAGTCAAATTTAGTCTGATCTTCAAATTCAAAAGTTTTCACCCCCAGATCTTAATGCATTGTGTTTCCTTCTGGAGCATCAGTGAGTGTTTGAACCTTCTGTAATAGTTGCATATGAGTCCCTCAGTTGTCCTCAGTGTGAAAAGAAGGATCTCAAAATCATACAGTCATTGTTGGAAAGGGTTCAAATACACAAAAATGCTGAAAAACCAAATCATTTGTGGGACCCAAAGGATTTTTCTGAAGAACAGCGGACAGTTTAACTGTTTAGGACAAACAAGAGACTCATGAACAACTATCACTAAACAAAACAAAACAAAAAATGGATAATTCAGGTAACAACACAGTATTAAGAATCAAAGTGATGTAAACTTTTGAACAGAATATATATATTTTTTTTTTCTTGTAAACTATATGTAAACATCTTTTATGTGAAATATCTTATTCAGGTCAGTACTAAATAAAACATAACCTGCATTTTGTATGATCCCTCTTATTTTGGTAAAATAATTAGATTTTTTTTTTCAGATTCTGCAAGGTGTATGTAAACGTCAACTGTAGTATTGTGCAAGGAACAATGCAAAAATACAATCATAATTTGTTTAAAAAGGTATAAAAATGTCACCAGTGTTTATTTCAGCTGGATTGTCAATGGTCAGTTGTATTTATAGGTATGTTTTTGGAGTCTTTGTGGAGTAGAGGCTTTTTTTTTTTTTTTTTTTTCAAGTTCAGCTACGATTTAAAAAACAGCACTTTTATAATGCTTTTTGCCTGACAAATGATAATGTGGGTTAAAAAATGTTGCACAGCAACACTGAAGGAGGAACCTGAATCCTATCTTGAAATCAGAATATCTCAGAGAAAGAGGGTGGACTCTTCTGGCCAGGAATCAACCAACTAGCAACACTTAGGATCGTGACAGCGACTTTTGCATAGGCAAGCACCACTCACATTAACTTCAGAAAATGTAAAAATCTAGCTGGATAATATTACGTTTTCCTGCCCACAAAGCCTTGGTTACATCAGCAGAAAAGTTGTTTCAGAGGCATAGAAAGTTATTACATTTTGATGGAAGATTATTTTTTTCTTTTAGAATAAAGCACACTGATAAACCGTGCACAGTAGGAACGGAAACATTTGTAACAAAATTAAAAATACAATTATTATTATTATTATTAAGTATCCTAATATTATCTCCGAAGTTAAATGAATAATTGCTTAGCGTTGAGGAGGATACAGTCTTGGACTCATTTGACAGACATGTGCGATTGGAGGATGATGGATGGGTCTATTTATGGCCAGACTGATGGGCTTATTGCCTTTAGAATAATCATGATCATAATTATCGTTATAAATAATCATCTCACTTCAGGAGGTGGAAGGGTGAGAAGGCTCTACTGACTAATTAAAGGCACTTTTAGTTTGACGGTTGTTCCTGAGGATTTGCGTGTGACTGTGCAAAAAGCAGTTGGTCTTTTCTACAAGGTAGGAGTCTTCTGATGTTCCTCTAATTTCTAATATTAAAGTCAGTTTAATTTAGGTCAAGAATGGACCACCACAATGTTCAGTGAGGGGCTTTCCAGTGGTCTGATGTGCCCAGGACAGGTTTGAGAAGCACTGATCTAAAGAACGAACCAGAGGAGGTGACATCCAAAGGGCAGCTGGCAAGACAATACAGGTCAACCGTTATCATAAATAGTGTCCTCTTCTTTACCCTGAGCAGTTAGTGTGTTATTTAATGATGTTCCCATCAGGAAAGGGACCTGGACACTTGCTACCTGATATATGGGAGGTTATTAGATATTAATTTATTCTGATCAATCACTTTAGACATTCTAAAGTGATGTTGCAACTACAAGTCAACTAGCAGCCATTAGAGTATGCTAAAAACAAAGAGTTGTACTTTTCAACATTTTATTGAAGACACTAAGTGATCATTGACAGGGCAGGCTGGAAAAAGTAAGTGTTATCACATCTCCAAATGCTAATTGGAGTCAATTAAGCAGATGAGACTGGAAGTGTGGGTTGCACAGCTTAAACAAAGGCACAAAAAGCCTGGTTATATAGACAAATCCATTCTTCTCCAGAAAGATTGGTCACATCTAGAAAACTTCACAGTGCAGAAGTCAGTTGTTTGTGTTCACTAACAGAAAAGAACAAGATTGGTGTTCATGAAAATACAACCACTGCTGAAATAAATATGTGAATAGAGAAGGACAAAATGCACAAAGCTGATTTAAAAGATTAAAAAAAAAAGCAGCTACAGAAAACATTTTGTTGGAGTTTTGATTTACAAAATACCATATTCAAGGGTTCACTTACTTCTGCTGAAAAAGAAAAAAAAAAAAAAAAAAAAAAAGCTAAAACCCGCCTAGGCTGGTTGGCTGGTTTTAGCTGATCAGCAGGCTGGTTTTAGAGGGGTTTTGACCAGCTAAAACAAGCTACTTCCAGCTTAAACCAGCTAAGACCAGCCAGCCAGCTTAGGCTTATTTTAGCTGTTTTTTTTCAGCAGGGTCTCTGCCCTGAATTGTAAATTATTAAATATATTCAGTATATTTATGTGAAGAGTACAATTATTATTATTATTATTATTATTATTATTATTTTTGGTTAGTTTAGTAAGATTGTGTTTGTCTATAACTGTAATTGCATGATAATAATTTGCATGTATTTTACGTAAAATGTGATTCTGCAAAACGTACATTTACTTACGTTTTTCCAGACACTAAAACGAACAATACTGATGTATTTACAGCATCTAAATGTACAAATACTTACGTATTTTTTTGATCATTTTAACGTACAATACTGACGTATTGACGACTTCTAAAAACGAATCCCATGAATATTGAAATCGCAGCATTAATTTCATTATTATTGTTTTTAGTTGTCATACCAATGGCCTTATGTTTTCAATTGCATTATTAAATAGTTTAATTTACTAAGTTTACTTAATATGAAATTATAACATTTCATTCTGTTCTGTGTGATTTCTGCTGCCAGCTCGTTTCTAAGAATAGGTCTACATAATGTTAAACAAGACTACACTTCAAACTTTTAAAGTAAATACAATTTCTGCAATCGTTTAATGTTAATGTTAACTGCGTTTGCCGTGGTGGAACACAAAAGGAGTTTTAACAATTGAACCATAAAATACACCAATCACGTATCATAATTACAAAATGAAACCATTTTATTTGCGCGCTGCAATCCAGACCTTCAGAATCCATACAATTGCAAGGACCAGACCCAAATTCAAGCCTTTATCCGGCGATCTTCATCTCCAGCCGGAGCAGCGAGTCCAACAGGAACAACAATAAACCCACGCTGAAGTGCATTTTAGAAATTCAAAAATTGAAGCATCAAGAAACAACAGGTTTTATGGCAAGACAATTTTTCTGGTGAGATGTGTTTGAATGATGCGCAGGCGCCTTAACGGAGTGGATCAGGATAAATCTGGATAATATTTTCAGCTATTAATAATTAAAATTGTGGTCTGCATCTCAAACAAATCAACTGTATTCTGTCAGAGAGGACTACTGCTGCAAACGCATCGTCATTTGGATCACTTTTTGGTACAGCTGTTGACATTTTTGCAATAAATAAATGATTGCGATTGCACTGTCACTTGTTACTAAAATTGTTACTAAAATGGTAATTTCCCTGCATATTTTTGTCAGTTATGTTTTTATATCCTTTTATATTCACTATAAAATAAAGTATAAATAAAATTAAACCATGACGTCTTAGTGTATTACTGACAGTAGCCTTGGAAACGATGGTCCCAGCTCTCTTCACGACATTGACCAGCTCCTCCCGTGTAGTTCTGGGCTGATTCTTCACCATTCTTAGCATCAGTGATATCCCACGAGGAGAGATCTTCCGTGGGGCCCCAGTCCGAGTGACATTGACAGTCATCATTAGCCTCTTCCATTTTCTGACAATTGCTCCAACAGTTGTTCTTTTTTCACCAAGCTGCTTGGCAATTGCCCCGTAGCCCTTTCCAGCTTTGTGAAGGTCTACAATTTTGTCTTTTGTGTCTTTTGACCGCTGTTTGGTTTTGCCCATGTTGCTACTTAGACTTTGGCTGATTGTGTGGTGCACAGGTGTCTTTATGACAGCTAACGACCTCAAAAAAGGTGCTACTAATTAAGAATCATGAGCAGAGTGTAGCTGGACTATTTAAAAGCAAAATAGCAGGTCTTTGAAGGTCAGAAATCTGGCTGATAAGCAAGTGATCGAATACTATCTAAACCTATGCTAAAAATTGTAAACCCCTCCATGATTTCTAAGTAAGAGAACTTGCAAAATCACAGGGTGATCAAATACTTATTGACCTCACTGTATATATACAGGGGTTGGACAATGAAACTGAAACGCCTGGTTTTAGATCACAATAATTTATTAGTATGGTGTAGGGCCTCCTTTTGCGGCCAATACAAATTTAATTCGTCTTGGGAATGACAGATACAAGTCCTGAACAGTGGCCAGAGGGATTTTTAACCATTCCTCTTGCAGAATAGTGGCCAGGTCACTACGTGATGCTGGTGGAGGAAAACGTTTCCTGACTCGCTCCTCCAAAACACCCCAAAGTGGCTCAATAATATTTAGATCTGGTGACTGTGCAGGCCATGGGAGATGTTCAACTTCACTTTCATGTTCATTAAACCACTCTGTCACCAGTCTTGCTGTGTGTATTGGTGCATTATCATCCATAAGGCATGGTCCTCCAGAATAGTTTGGTAGTCCTTGGCAGTGACGCGCCCATCTATCACAAGTATTGGGCCTAGAGAATGCCATGATATTGCAGCCCAAACCATCACTGATCCACCCCCATGCTTCACTCTGGGCATGCAACAGTCTGGGTGGTACGCTTCTTTGGGGCTTCTCCACACCGTAACTCTCCCAGATGTGGGAAAGACAGTGAAGGTGGACTCATCAGAAAACAATACATGTTTCACATTGTCCACCGTCCAAGATTTTCGCTGCTGGCACCATTGAAACCGACGTTTGGCATTGGCACGAGTGACCAAAGGTTTGGCTATAGCAGCCCGGCCATGTATATTGACCCTGTGGAGCTCACGACGAACAGTTTTGGTGGAAACAGGAGAGCTGAGGTGCACATTTAATTGTGCAGTGAGTTGGGCAGCTGTGGTTTTATGTTTTTTGGACACAATCCGGGTTAGCACCCGGACATCCCTCTCAGACAGCTTCCTCTTGCGTCCACAGTTACTCCTGTTGGATGTGGTTCGTCCTTCTTTGTTGTATGCTGACATTACCCTGGATACCGTGGCTCTTGAAACATCACAAAGACTTGCTGTCTTGGTCACAGATGCACCAGCGAGACGAACACCAACAATTTGTCCTCTCTTGAATTCTGATGTGTCACCCATAATGTTGTGTGCATTGCAATATTTTTAAGCTAAACTGTGCTATTACTCTGCTAATTAAACCTTCACACTCTGCTCTGACTGGTGGAATGTGCAATCAATGAAGATTGGCCACCAGGCTGATCAAATTTGTCCATGAACCCTCCAACACAAAATTGGCCAGTGTTTCAGTTTCATTGTCCAACCCCTGTATGTATGTATATATATACATATATATATATATATATATATATTTGCATGCTATATTTTTACTAAAATTGGAATTTCCTTGCATATTTTTGTCAGTTATGTTTTTATATCCTTTTATATTCACTATAAAATGGTTAAATTTAGTTTTGGGGGTAGGTTAAGGGAGCTAAAAAACTAAATTGCGTATTAATAAAATGATAAAAATGCACATTTGCTATAAAATGGGTAGGTTTAGGTTTGGGGGTAGGTTAAGGGGGATAAAAATGTAAATCGCTTATTAATGAAATTATAAAAAATGATATTGATACGAATATCTTAATTAAATAAAAGATACATAACATTTTTTTTTTTACATTTTTTAAGCTAAAATATGTAGCTATTTATACATTTTAAACATTGAAATATGTCTAAATTGTACATTTTAGCATCAATAAAACTTTAAAAATTTTAAGTTTTGTGCCTCTGACCAGGCTGGTAATTATGGTAAGAAATCCAGATATTTTTATTGTACTCAAACAAACGTTTTATGTCCGTAATTAAAGCATGTCCGATTGTAGTAGTTTGCTGTAACACCCACAATTTAAGAGTCAGTTAGGGAATTGTACTGTGTAAACTGCATTAACTACAACTCTTCTGGGCATGACTGTGGCATTGCCTGATTTCTACAGCTCCTTTAGTGAACTGTGTGATGAAACAAATTAGAGAGCATGAAAATAAACAACAGTACTATCAATGGGTGCAGGAAAAAACATGTAATACTGAATGCATGTGCAGCTTTTTGCATTCATTTGCACAGTTTTTACACATGTCCACATTAGTGTGTGTGGGTGTTTGTGTATTCAGTCCACATTACCACATTTCAAGTCAGATGACAGGAAGAGCACAGGAAATGGGACTTTTCCATTCCCTTGTTTACTTTGATACTTCCTAAAAAAGAACTAATTTTATGATATCTTCTCGGATTCATTTGCACAAAAGCAGAAGTATAATTATATTATTAGTTTGGCATATTTTAAACTCTATGTGCGAAATACTAAAACCAGTAATTATACACATTTCTCATTTTTTATGTAAATATTGGGGTTATTATTTTGATTTTAAATTTGCAAGGATCTTTTGCAAAGTGCAGTATTTAGAAGCATTTACAGCTGCTTGTTTTTAGCCTGCATCTGTCTTTGTTTTGTTTGTATCTCTGCACACTGCAAGTTATTAATTTCTGAAAGACAGCCCAGATTTTTGGAGATAGGAGCTCATCCTCCTGTAAAGATTGAGACAATCATCAGTTTGTTTAGGGACCGTCCATAATGCGTGTGTCTGATTACTCGTCTATGTGTTGGTGTGTCTGTGTCTGAGTTTGCAGATGTTCATGATTAATCTATGGCAAAAGCATTCACCCCAGTGAACTCAAGAGGCAGTAAAACAGCAGCAAGAAGAAAATGGTGTGTTTTGGATGTGTGTACTGTATGTGGAGTGTGACCCTTGTGCACATATGTGTTAAACGGAGTATGAACAATGCACTGTAAACCATAATAATTTAGCAGAACTCAAAAATCATTAAAGAACTTGAAATCAGAACTTAATCAAATTGCATGTGTTAGCTTTTTTAATTAAGTGCAGTTTGCATGCTTGTTTAGGGAAAAATCTGAAGTTCTACTAACTGAAAACTTTATTATCTTAAAAAATGATCCCTGCACTGAACTTATATATGCAATAAAATTATAACATCATATATCTAATTAAGTAAAGTAATTAATTTAGTTCATACCTGCTACTACTAGTGTTTTAAGCCATCCGTGATGAGACTGTCGTTATTGATTTCATTCTTCTTATGTTGGCTGGGATGCCAGGAGTACTTGGACCACCGAATGCTATTTTACTCAGAAAGTTGGCAAAACGGTCTAAATCCATAATGAAGGAATGCTTAAGCAAATTAAGCTTTAGTTTCAGTATTAAACGAAGGTCAAAATAAACAAGGAGAGGCGCTGTGAAAAAGAAAATATGCCAGACGTTCCCATCCGGATGGGATTCGGTTTCTCAGAGGACCCAGAAAGGACCCTGAAAATAGTAGGCCAATTGGTCCATAATTTTACCAAGGTTGTGGGACTAAAGCGCACGGCCAGGATTACAATCACAAAGCACATCTGTTAAACACAAGTGGGTCTGTTCCTCCTTTGAGAAAACTAGCCAGAATAGAGCGTAAGCATAACTTGAAATGCTTTATTTGCTGAACAGAATTAATCAAATCTTTTAATAATCACCTGAAGCTTAAAAAGGAAAGATAACACAAATAAGTTTTTATTCTGAATCTGTGATAAATTCTCCTTACACTGACCTCATATAAGGTAAATGTCTTGAGTGTCTTTTCCTGCTTCACCCAAAACGTCTGTTGTGGGAGAATGTAAGTTTGATAAACTGGTATGAAATTCCACGGAAAGGTCAGATTGCTTTACAACTGCAACAAATTGCAACAGCAATTGCAACAAATAAATGTGTACAGCTATCCTTTGTAATTTACGACAGTGAATTCCACTCCCTTAACTTAGGGCTCCAAAGTTTGATGTGGTGTGTTTAGTGTGAGGTGACAAAGGCACACACAAAGTTTGGTGTCATTATGTCAAAGCTTTGCAGAGATAAAGCCTCAGAGTCATTTTGGCATCAAGCCTAAAATGTGTAGCACAGTCTGGAGATGATCTGACTCAATTTTGGTGAAAATCGTACGAACACCTTGCCTTTAGAGATCAGAATGGCACCTTATCTGTCTTCTTTTAAGTCCTTGCTCAAAACCTATTTTTTCTCTTTAGTGTATTAATTCTGATATAAAGTTGTTTTAAACGGGGTGTTTTACTTTTGTGTGTGAATCTGCTTTGTGGTATGTTTTATGATTATGCTTTTCTGTGAAGCACTTTGGTCAGCCTGAACGGCTGTTGTAAATGTGCTATACAAATAAACTGAACTTGAACTTGAACTTGAACTTGAACTTGAATGGTCTAGGACGAGTTTGAAAAAGTAGATTTTCAACATAAATCAAAATGGCAGACAGGAAATTTGTCCAACTGTGGTATAATTGGTGTCTATGTTGTCGGCATGACCCAATGAATATTTTGAGACTACTTTCATGACAATAGGCTAATGCAGTCAACAGTTATTAGCATTTTTGAAAATTTCATAATTAATGGTTAATGAATGGTTTATTACTCTTGACCAATAGGTGGCGCTGTTACCAAATTGATGTGGTGTGGTCAGTGTGAGGTGACAATGCCACATACAAAATTTGGTGTAAATATCTTAAAGCTTTGCAGAGATACAACTTCAGATGCACTTTGGCATCTTTCCAGCAAATTCGTTGATGTGTTAAATGAAAACGTTTTCATATATCAACACGAAATTCATAACTTTTTGCCAGCATGGTCTGAAGATGATCCGACTCAAATTTGGTGAAAATCGGACCAACAGTCTAGGAGGAGTTCGAAAAAGTAGGTTTTCTACAATAATCAAAATGGCGGACAGGAAGTTCGGCCAATTTTGGCATAATTGGTATCAATGTTCTTGGCATGACATGAGATCACTTTCATTACAATAAGCCATTTTCATCATGGTTATTAGCATTCTTCAAAATTTCCTTATAACTTTTGACCACAAGGTGGTGTTTGCCACCAATTTTTTTGAGTACTGTCAGGGCATGGTGCCGAAGACACATACCGAGTTTCGTAACAATACGCCAATGTGTTCGTACAATATAGCTTTTTTATGTCAAAATGGCTGACATGGGAAAATTTAATATGGTTCGACTCTGCATGCTCCTCCGAATCTAACGAGATTGTTTGCCAAACCATTATAAGTTATAAGCAAAAATTTCATATCTATTATAAGCAATTTTTCATATCTCCTGACCACTAGGTGGCACTGTACTGAAACACTGCAGGTAGCATTAGGTCATGCTTGTTATAACACACACCAAGTTTGGTCTCAATACAATTTTCGTATAATTTGTTTGCCCGATATTTGAGAACGGTTTGACTAATCCTCTTGAATTCCATAACTTTTTGCCAGCATGGTCTGAAGATGATCTGAGCCAATTTTGGTGAAAATCAGACTAACCGTCTAAGACGAGTTAAAAAAAAAAAAGTAGGTTTTGCAAACAATTAAAAATATAAAGACAAAAAAAAAAAAATCTAAACCTTTTTTTAATTTTTTATTTATTTTATTATTATTATTATTTTTGGTGTTCATTCAACTCGGCATGACCCAAGAATTCATAGAAAATATAAATAATTTTGATTCTGTGCCTTACTGTTCAAAAGTTATTAGAATAAACATAAGTTAAATTTTGGACAAGTGGTGGTGCTAGAGAGTTTGAGATAGAGACTCCAAATTTGCTATGGTGACATTTTACATTGTCCCTTATTAATGTGCCAAATTCACAACTTTCCCACAAGTGGTTCTATGGGCTGCTATAGACTCAAGAGTGGAAGAAATGGAAGAAGAATACAAATGGCAACGGATACAATAGGTGTCTTCGCACCTTCTGTCCTTGGCCCCCTAATGAACCCATGATGGCTTCTAACAATATATTATTGTGGTCTTATGAAGTGAAACAATCAGTCTGTGCAAGAAACAACATTATTTACAACATTATTACCTGTAATCCAGAGCCTCAGGCAAATGGTCCAGAGTGATTTCCGAAATTAATCATTCTTTTGAACCAATTCTTTTTAGTGAACTAGCTGAATCAGTTCACCAAACTGGACTGAATCATCTGAAACTGTTTGCGGCTTGAGCAGCACAGATCTTTCAGTTTCTCAATCAAAACTCACTTTCAGATGCTTGACAGTCACTCTGACTCAAAATGAGACAAAATAGTGGGGTAATCTGATCTTGAATAAACTCATTCAGAGCTCCAGTTCTTTCAACAGTCACTGAAATGAGGAAACAGTACGACTCGGACTGAAGAATGAAAGCTGAACCAAGCAATTGAATGAAAGGGCAACATGAATGATTTTATGGTTTCTAATTGTTTATGTAAAAAGGTGAGCTGATAAAGAAGACATGTAAAACATCCATGTTTCACATCATTATTGGGTGCTTTAAGTAAGGCATAATGTACATCAAGCTGGTTGTTATCGCAGAATAAAGCCTGGCAGACTTATACAACAGCCCCCCGCTTTGTGTCGGCCTGCTGATAAAACTGAAAGGCTTTATTTTGCAATAACAACCAGCTGCATGTACATTATCCCACATATTACATGGCTACTTGCCACAAAACTAAATAATTAGACACAAAATATTGATTTGTGTGTAAATATCTGATTGCAAAGCTGCAATCTTGCTAGCAAGTGGCAAGTTCAAACTAGACGGCATTTCACCACATGAATAATTATGGCATTAAAAGACATTAATTAAAGATTAAGCTGTTTTAAAATCTTACCAGTTTGATAGTTATTTTACAATCCATTACAATCGGTTGTAAAATGGCAGTATGAAACGAGAGAGTGGGTCTGCGATACCAGGATGACATAATTAAATAATTGTACACAGAATATTGATAAGAGTTTTAATATTTTATATGCCAACCAAATGCAAAGCTTCCACAAATAAATAAATGTTTTTAGCAAGCAAATAGCACAGACTGGAGTTACCCGGATGAGCCTGTGTTATTAATTTTTACCGGTTGTTATCAGGGAATAATAACATACCTCGAAATGTGGTCACTGGCCAATCAAAATTGAGTATTCTGTTTAGCTGTGTAGTAATAAAAAAGAACCAGTTCACAGAAAATAATTTGATTTCCCTGTTACCTGTTACCTTACCTAATGTTGTAAACAGGGCCTACAATTAACACTCGCCAAACACCAAATGCGAGTAAAAATCGACGTTGGCGGGTCAGTTGCCAGTTGGCGTGTAAAACTTTTACGAAATATAACAACGCAATGTAGTGAAAACAACAGACAGTTTTTAAAGAGATTACCTGTTTCTGGCATAAGCAAATACAATAATCTTTTCCGAATACAAGATCATTGTGATTAGCTGTTCTGTCATAAGCGATTTGAGTGAATCAAATAATAGGATACAATCGGGCTGATAAGGTCAGAGCAGTGTGATGGCCAGCTTGTCCATAGACACGATTCTTGTAACCTTTACCTGAAAAGATATTGCTGCTTCATTTCGGAAGATTAACTTTTCCTTCATTTATTCTTTATAACCCGAGAATGTGGCGACACATACTTGGGGTTACGCCGCCTAAACGGTGCAGAGAAGTGTAGTTTGAAAGGTTGCGCGTAGTAAAGGTAGTCTTAAATTAGTTATAAAGTCCTAAATGACCAGAAAACTTGGGAGAAAATCAGATATGTGTCAGATCCACGTCATGTGCATCAGGTTTTAAAGAGACTGTGCTGATGTTAAAGTGAAAGTCTTTCATTGATGTAAATCTATGAACAAAAAAAAAAAAAAAAGGGAGAAATCACTCGACTGCTCTAGTCGCTGATTAACTTTTGTAGCTTGAATAAAGGTTCGTCTGTATAGTTTATGCATATACAATTTATAGTTTATGTGAAGACTGATTAAGAAAACACTTAATCTAAAAGTTGTTATATATTTCAGAGCCTATTAAATGTTAAAAACAATGGCTTTCATTTATACTGTAATGTTGAATGGCTATAAATAATTGGTAAAATTGAGGGAAAATGCATTTAATAGAGACACCAGTATCAGGACAAAAAAAAAAAAAAAAACATTTTAAAAATGTCTAGTCGTTATAGTAGTGAAAACTGCCTGTAAACTGCCTGAGTTTTGTGGCCGGTAAAAAAAAAAAAAAAAATGGCTGGTAAATTTTATCACGTCACCAGCCATTGGCAGATGTGGCAAAAAGTTAGTTTGTAAATAATGTTTCTTGCACAGAGTTGTTACTTCATAAGACTTCAATATATCATCTGGAGCCACAGGTATTCTCAAATATGGCTCATCAAGGACCATGGTTTCAGCTAAAAATAATTTTTTACTCTTCTACACTAAAATAAAGGTGCTTCACGATGCCATAGGAGAATATTTTTTGTCTAAATGGTTCCATAAAGAACCTTTAACATCTGAAAAACCTTTCTGCTTCCCAAAAGGTTCTTTGTGGTGAAAGAAGGTTCTTCAGATTATAAAAAGGTAAAAAACGAGATGGTTCTTTGAGGAATCTTTGGCTTCTTTTTGGAACCAAAAATGGTTCTTCTAAGCACCTTTATTTTTAAGAGTGTACTCAAGAAAACGTTTTATTTTGGATGGCCTGATGGTAAGTAAATGAAGAGCAAATTGTCATTTTTAGGTGAACTATCCCTTTAAATGTGTGCAAATCCACACCTGACTGAGACTATACTAGGTGCTAACGGCAGGTTTATGAATAAATTATCAGCAATCATTATTTCTTAGCGCTTGATCTGTTGGCAAACCTACAAGCCATAAATTGCAGTGACAGTCCCACATCAGATTGGTCTTGCTCTAAGGCACTGATATGTTTCTCTTCATGTTTAGTGTTGTACCAAAAACAAAAGTGAGAGATTGTATCTGAGGACAGTGATGAACTGTTACTCACAAGTTTATACAATCTGTACGTGCTGGTAGATGCTGTAACTACACCATTATGGTAAAAAGCCTGGTCTTTGACAAAATACTTTTTTTTAGCAACATATACACTGCAAATTGACTTATTTCACGTCACAGCATTCCTGATATATTATAACTCCCCGGTGAATGTTAGACCGACACCTTCAAATAATTGGCCAAAAGTGCTTATTATATTTGGTTTGATATTGTCTAATGCAACAGCATTCATGCATTTTAAGTGTGACAAAATGTCCAAATACTCGGGGTCACCGTATTTTAATTTAGTGTTATGACTATCAATGCAAATTTAACAGACCTCATTTAGGCGCAGCGCTCATATAGTTCACCTGTCATCACATTTCCATCGGGTCTGGTTTTTATATTTGTGTTTGTGCTGAATGATGTGTTGCACCTAGTGTTGACAGTTAACACCACGCACTGTTGGGACGGCAGAAGTGACAGCTGAACACCTGTGGGCCGGGGATGCTGTCACACCATCATGACTGTTTGACTGCCCATAATAACGCCGTACACAGAGCGCATGAGAAGACGGGGGAGGAGAGGAACTCAGCCGGGAGGTTAGTGTTTCTGTTATAACCATAAACAGTGCTGACGGCCAGCCAGTTTTCCATGCTGCAGGCAATGTTACTGCAGCCCTGAGCAAAACCAACGACCTTACGGTGCCTGGCTTTCAATATGTTTGTGTGTGCGTGTGTGTGTGTGTGTGTGTGTGTGTGTGTGTGCGGGTGAAATGACAAGTGACATGATATTTATACAGTTTCATTTCTACTCCTCTTCATAAAAAGCTAGCAGAGGTAAACTGGATTAAAAGGCTGCTCAAATTCAAACAAATCGAGTTGCTGAATTTTATTATGTATAGATCCCAGAGGGGTTGCGATTTACACACACTCACACACACATACTGTATACACAGCTGTGTCTCTGTCCACAGGTCTAGTATTTTACAGATCTGAGTGAACGGAGAGATTGCAAATAGACTAAATAGACCAAAACTGTCAAGAAATGTCATATTTCACACCAAACAGAAACAAAGTCTGTACATCATTAGAACGATCATTGTCTTGAGAGTCTTTTTTTTGGCCTCTGTTTTGTTGCAAACATCTTACAGTGACAATAATTTTGTAATTCTTGTCAGCAGCTATGTGAAATCCCCCCCCCCCCCCCCAAAAAAAATGCCTTTAATATTGGAACTTCCACAAATTCCACAAAAAAGGCCTTAAAAGGTATTAAAGTCATAAAGTCAATGACAAACAAACAAACACATAATTAATAATTAATGTAATTATTGTATACACTGTATATAATATGTATACAATACCGCTCAAGCAGTAATCAGCTCAATCAGGGATCAGTAAGACTTGTAATGTAAAGTCTCATACTCATAAAGGCTACATTTATTTGATCAAAAATACAGAAATAAAAAACTGTAATATTGCAAAATGTTATTACAAAATAAAATAATGGGATTTATTTTAATATACTTTAAAATATAATTTATTCCTGTGATGCAAAGCTAAATTTTCATCAGCTGTTACTTCAGTATTAAGTGTCACATGATCCTTCAGAAATCATTCTAATATACTGATTTATTATTAGGATTCTCAATGTTGGAAACAGTTTTTTTTTTTTTCTGGATTATTTGATAAATAACAATTGAGAAAGATCACCATTTATTCAAACAATGTAAATCTATGCTATCACTTCTTATTAATTTAACACACCATTGGTAAATAAAAGTAATAATTTATTTCAATCAATCAATAAATAAATAAAATAAAAAAATAAAAAATTTACTGACCCCAAACTTTTGAACAGTGGTGTATATTGGTAGAAAACATTTCTATTTTTTTTTTTTTTTTTTTTTTAATAAATACTGTTCTTTTTAACTTTTTATTGAACAAAGAATCCTGAAAAAAGTATCACATATTCCAAAATAAATATTAAGCAGCACAACTGTTTTCAACATTGATAATAAATCAGAATATTAGAATGATTTCTGAAGGATCATGTGACAGAGAAGACTGGAGTAATGATGCTGAAAATGTAGCTTTGTATTACAGGAATAAATTATGTTTTAATATTTAAAAATGCAATTTATTCCTGTGAAACAAAGTTTTCAGCATAGAAATAGAAATACAGTTATTTTGAATTGAGTTTTTAAGAAACATCTTTAAAAACCATTACAAATCTTAATGATCGCAAATGTTTGAGTGGCAGTAGATAGACAGGTGGTAACACTTTAGAATAGAGAACACTTATTCACTATTAACTACGACTTTCCCCTCATTTTTTTTTTTAATTTGCTGCTTATTAATAGTTAGTAAGGTAGTTAAGTTAAGTTAAGTTAAGTTAATAATATTGGTCATATTGGGTATGATTAGGCATGTAGAATAAGGTCTTGTAGAATAAGGCAATAATATGTGTTTAATGAGTACTAATAAATGGCTAATATTCTAGTAATATGCATGCTAATAAGCAAATAGTTAAGAGACCGTATTCAGAGAATATATTGATGTATTGTGTTTTCTTTCATTTATTCATTAAAGTATCTTACATTTGTCTTAAAAAAGACCTTTAAAAAGCAATCCAGTCTCATAAAAATACATACCTCTGGGTACTTTTTAGCAGGAGTGTTTTTACGTACGTTTACTGCACGTTTCGCGGCAGTTTCAAAAATAAATGTCCGCTGAGTGGTGTTAAAACACAGGTTCAATATGTGAACCTTGGCACGTATTTATTAAGTTGAAATAGGTACGTATTGCTGTGTTTATTTTACGTTGCTTCAGATACCTATTGTGACGGTTCAGAGGTCAAATATCCAGCGACTGTTGCTAAAAGGTAATGCTCTATCATGTTGTAAATATGCCCTACACTAAACTCAACCCTAAACGTACCCAAGAGTGTTAACAAATGCAAAACAGATATAAAAATGCATTTGTTGACGCTGTTTGAATTTTCTTTGTGTGTAGATTTGAACGCTTTTGTTGAACTATAATTACACAGGATTCAAACCGGAGCTCTTCACCTCTCAAGCATAACTCCATACTGCGTGAGCTACTGAACAAACCTACTGTCTATGAAAACCCATTGATATGACATGTCATGCATTTCAGTTTTCAAATCTCTCAGCATATTAACAATATTTTTAAGTCATTAATATTCTTTAAGTAATTGTGCAAAAATGACGCTTTATCAAACCCTGTAAATCATACTTTTTGTTTCACTGCCTTTAGTGTTCTTTTTTTTTTTCTCGCAAAAGAATGTCCCTAGGTATGTTTTTGTCATGAGACCAGGTAGTTAAAAAGTCTTTAAAAAAGTTAAAAAGTTAAATCCTTGGAAAAGGCTTTTAGAGTAAAAAAAAAAAAACAAATGACCCAGACTTATCTACAAAGTGTTATTACTTAGTAATAAAGTACTTATTAAGCATGCTTCTATGCAAAGTGACTTCTGCTCAATCTGTCAATCTCTCTGGAGTCCTATGGCACACTGATGAAGCTCACGGCTTGTTCTTGTTCATTCAAACCAGTTATCAAGCCTGAGCTTCGGTGCCTGAGCCACATACTAAAGAATGAACATTCACTTAAGTGATTTTCTATCCATGACCGTAAAATAAAACAGTGCAAATTACATTTGCATCTGGTAACAAAGGAAATTTGCATTGTGTTTGTTTTCAAACAGTTGTTTGGTGCCAGCAGTGAACAATCAGAGATGTTTACGCCAATTGTTTGTACTGCATCTGTGAATTTCTCGGGTCTCTGCCCGTCCTCACCCAGGCATTTAAAAACATACTTCCGTGAGTGATTTTTGTTTGGTATAGCATAAATAAAATGTTCCTAACAGAAATAGAGAAATCACACCTGTCTATGTGACAGCGCTATACTCTGTAAACAGCAAAAAAAAATCAGCTGATGTGCAGCCCGTGTGCCACTTACTGAGAAAACCTGAAGGAAAAAAATGGAAAGAATAGTTTAGTGACAGAAACATTTTTTATTATTGTTGAAAGGAGCCTTCGTAAATTCAGCAAGGCTGCATTATTTTAACCAAAAACACAGTTAAAACTGTTTTATTTTGAAATAATGCAATTCAAAATAACATTTTGAACTATATTACTGTCACGCCAGGCCAGCAGAGGGAGCCCTTACCCCCACTGACTGTTGCTGCTCCCTCTGCTGCCTCTATGGTTACTTCCTGTTTATCAGACATAAAAGCCAGCTCATCACACACACACATCGCGAAGTATTGTTTTGCTCCAGCGGACTCTACCAAGCGTTTTCCATTGCTCTCAGGTTTCCTAGTCTCCTTGTTGTTCCCTAGCCATAGTTCTGTTTTTGTTTTCCCAGTCTTAGTCTTAGTTTTCTAGTTTCTTGTTTTCATTTCATTGTTTCATTTGGACTGCCCACCTGGATTTTGACCCACGCTTGTTTATTGGATTACGCTATTGGATTGTCTTCGCTGTTCATGTTTGCTGGTGTTTTCGACCCTGTCTGTCTGACTACGATCTGCTTAATAAAGCCTTGCATTTGGATCCTCACTCTCCCTTACCCCCACTGACTGTTGCTGCTCCCTCTGCTGCCTCTATGGTTACTTCCTGTTTATCAGACATAAAAGCCAGCTCATCACACACACACATCGCGAAGTATTGTTTTGCTCCAGCGGACTCTACCAAGCGTTTTCCATTGCTCTCAGGTTTCCTAGTCTCCTTGTTGTTCCCTAGCCATAGTTCTGTTTTTGTTTTCCCAGTCTTAGTCTTAGTTTTCTAGTTTCTTGTTTTCATTTCATTGTTTCATTTGGACTGCCCACCTGGATTTTGACCCACGCTTGTTTATTGGATTACGCTATTGGATTGTCTTCGCTGTTCATGTTTGCTGGTGTTTTCGACCCTGTCTGTCTGACTACGATCTGCTTAATAAAGCCTTGCATTTGGATCCTCACTCTTGGTCGTCCCGTTTGTGACAGAATACTTCGCCACACCCGGATCCAGCGGCTTTACTCACCACCAGCATCACAACATGGACCCAGTCGACCAACTTCTGCTCCTCAGACAAGGAGATCTCCCCATCAAGGAATATGTTCAACGTTTCAGTGAGTTGTTGCATAAAGTATCATTTTTTGATGAGGTATACTTTAAGGACTTATTCCGTATGGGGCTGAATGAACCAACAAGATCAATGTTGCCTGGGGGGAAATCCTTATGCTCACTGAAGGATTATATGAACTATGCACTGTCGTTATGCGGCTCTCCATGTACTGTGGGTATTCTAGTAGAGCCCCAGCACAAGATGTCTGCTAGCTTCAAGCCACAGCACAAGATGTCTACTAGCCCAGAGCCAAAGCACAAGATGTCTGCTAGTTCAAAGCCTGTTCATAAGATGTCTGCCTTTCAGGAGCCCCTTCACAAGATGGCTACCTTCCCTAAACCTGTTCACAAAATGGCCGCCTTTCCCGAATCAGCTTTCGGAATGACCATCCTTCCTGAGTCCGCATTCAAGATGGTCACCCGATTGGACCCAGCTCACAAGAAATCTACCACGTCTGACTTCTCTCACAAGATGGCTGCCACCCCAAGGCCCGATCACAAGATGGCCGCCATCCCCAAGCCTGTTCACAAGATGGCTGCCACCCCCAAGCCAGTTCACAAGATGGCCGCCGTCCCAAAGCCTGCTTCCAAGATGGCTGTCCTTCCCGAGTCAGCTCATAAGATGGCCGCCTTTCCTGAGACTGCACCCAAGATGGCCGCCCTTCCTGATCCTGTTCGCAAAATGGCCGCTCTTCCAGACCCTGCTCACAAGATGGCCGCCGTTCCAAAGCACGTTCATAAGATGGCTTCCGTTCCTGAGTTCCCGGTCAGAATGGCCACCACGCCAGAGCCTGCTGCAAAGATGGCCGCCACGCCAGAGCCTGCTGCTAAGATGGTCGCCACGCCAGAGCCTGCTGCTAAGATGGCCGCCACGCCTGAGCCTGCTGCAAAGATGGCCGCCACGCCAGAGCCTGCTGCAAAGATGGCCGCCACGCCAGAGCCTGCTGCAAAGATGGCCGCCACGCCAGAGCCTGCTGCAAAGATGGCCGCCACGCCAGAGCCTGCACCCAAGATGACCGCCACGCCCGTGCTGGCACACAAAATGGCTGCCATGCCTGAGGCTGTTATTAACAGGGTGGCTACAGCGTCAGACTCTCACCCTTCCAGGACGTATCAGAGACTAATGTCTAGCTTGGAGGACCCACCACTGCTGTCAGCTCGTTCGGCTGGTCCCTTACTGTCAGCCGAGCCAACGTCTGCTCACCCCACATCAGCCAAGCCAGCGTCTGCTAGCGCCACGTCAACCAAGCCAGCGTCTGCTCACGCCACGTCAACCAAGCCATCGCCTGTGAACGTCATATCTGCTTCTCTCGAACCTGCACCAGCTACCGTTCCTACCAAGTCAAGTCAAGTTACAGCTGCTGTCCCTGCCGAGTCAAGTCACGTCACAGTCACTGTCCCTGCCAGGACAAGTCAAGATACAGCTGCTGTTCCTGTCAGGCCAAGTCAAGCAGCTGTTCCCTCCGAGCCAAGCCAAGCCACAGCTGTCCCTCTCACGCCAAATCAAGTCACTGCTGCTCTTGTCATGACGAGTCAGGTCATAGCTACTTCTTCACTGCCAAGTCACATCTCCCCTGAGCATCCAGAGCCTTCACTCCCAAGCCATGCAGAGCCAACGCTCCCAAGCCATGCAGAGCCAACGCTCCCAAGCCATGCAGAGCCAACGCTGCCAAGCCATGCAGAACCAACGCTCCCAAGTCACACAGAGCCAACGCTCCCAAGCCCCACGCCCAATGACCCGGAGGGCATTCCTCTGCCAACTGTGTTACCTGTTATGGCTATCGCCATTTTGAGTGTGTGGGCTGCACACTGCGCCCCAGTTGCCTCTTCGGCCCATGAGTCTGCCCACAAGTTTGTTCTGGAGACCTCATCTACAGGCATGTCCGCTGCGCCTATACCTCTTTCGGAGGTGGCGTACATAGCGGAACTTCACGCTCTGCCCGCTCCGCCAAGGCTTCACGCTCTGCCCGCTCCGCCAAGGCTTCACGCCCTGCCCGCTCCGCCAAGGCTTCACGCTCTGCCCGCTCCGCCAAGGCTTCACGCTCTGCCCGCTCCGCCAAGGCTTCACGCTCTGCCCGCTCCGCCAAGGCTTCACGCTCTGCCCGCTCCGCCAAGGCTTCACGCTCTGCCCGCTCCGCCAAGGCTTCACGCTCTGCCCGCTCCGCCAAGGCTTCACGCTCTGCCCGCATCGCCTGTGCTCCCTGCTCTGCCAGCACCGCCAGTGCTCCCTGCTCTGCCAGCACCGCCAGGGTTCCCTGCTATATCTGCTCCGCCAGGACTCCTTGCTCTACCTGCTCCGCCAAGGTTCCTTGCTCTGCCTGTTCCGCCAAGACTCCTTGCTCTGTCTGCTCCGCCAAGGTCCCTTGCTCTGTCTGCTCCGCCAAGGTCCCTTGCTCTGTCTGCCCCGCCAAGACTCCCTGCTCTGCCTGCACCGCCTAGGTTCCCTGTCATCTCTGTCTTGGCGTCTGGGGCCGTTCCAGAAGTCTCTGTCTGCCCAGGAACTGCCACGAAAGTCGTTCCTGAAGTTCTCGTCTGCCTGGTCACGGCTATGGAGGCCACGTTCTCCCATGAGCTCTCTACTTCTCTCCTTGCTCTGTCTGCCTCCTCTATCTCTGTTCTCCCCAGGTCCCAGTCCATAATGCGGCCTCCTGTTCCGCCCTGGAGGGCTTCTACGCCTCCTGTTCCGCCCTGGAGGGCCCCTGCGCCTCCTGTTCCGCCCTGGAGGGCTCCTGCGCCTCCTGTTCCGCCCTGGAGGGCTCCTGCGCCTCCTGATTCGCCCTGGAGGGCTCCTGTGCCTCCTGCTCTGCCCTGGAGGGCTCCTGCGCCTCCTGCTCCGCCCTGGAGGGTTCCTCCGCCTCCTGCTCCGCCCTGGAGGGCTCCAGCGCCTCCTGCTCTGCCCTGGAGGGCCGCTCCGCCTCCTGCTCCGCCCTGGAGGGTTACTAAACCCCTTGCTCCGCCTTCGGCTCCGCCCTGGAGGGCTTCTACGCTTCCTGCTCTGCCCCGGAGGGTCGCTAAGCCTCCTGCTCCGCCCTGGAGGGCTCCTAAGACTCTTGCTCCACCTCAAAGGACTGCTCTGCCTCCAGCCCTGCCCTGGAGGGCTCCTGAATCTCCTGCCCTGCTCTGGAGGGCCTTTGCCCAACCTGTTCTGCCTCAGTCTCCTGGCCCCCCCACCGCTCCCCTGGACTGTTTCCTCCTGTTGTTTTTTGGAGCGTCTGGAAGCCGCTCCTTGGGGGGGGGCTATGTCACGCCAGGCCAGCAGAGGGAGCCCTTACCCCCACTGACTGTTGCTGCTCCCTCTGCTGCCTCTATGGTTACTTCCTGTTTATCAGACATAAAAGCCAGCTCATCACACACACACATCGCGAAGTATTGTTTTGCTCCAGCGGACTCTACCAAGCGTTTTCCATTGCTCTCAGGTTTCCTAGTCTCCTTGTTGTTCCCTAGCCATAGTTCTGTTTTTGTTTTCCCAGTCTTAGTCTTAGTTTTCTAGTTTCTTGTTTTCATTTCATTGTTTCATTTGGACTGCCCACCTGGATTTTGACCCACGCTTGTTTATTGGATTACGCTATTGGATTGTCTTCGCTGTTCATGTTTGCTGGTGTTTTCGACCCTGTCTGTCTGACTACGATCTGCTTAATAAAGCCTTGCATTTGGATCCTCACTCTTGGTCGTCCCGTTTGTGACAATTACTATATTTGTAATTTAACATTTCAGAATCTTTTCTGCACACTGCAAAAAAAGCTTTTCTTACTTAGATTTTTTGTCTTTTTTTCCAGCCAAAAAAAAATATAAAACAAGTCAAAATTAAGTGTATTTTTGCTTGAAACAAGCAAAATAATCTGCCAATGGGGTAAAAAAATAATCTCATTTCAAACAGAAAACAAGGTTATGTTTAAAAAATGCATTTAATTTTGACGTTTTATTTTTCAGAAAACAAGACAATAATTTTTACTCGTCTAGAAAATCCTTCTTGATTTAAGATTTTTTGATATTTTGACTGAAAAAAAGACAAAAAATCCAAGTAAGAAAAGCATTGTTTGCAGTGCAGTCTTCACAAATCATTATAATAGGCTGATTTTCTGCTCAAGAAACATTTCTAATTGTTCTGATTGATCAATGTTGAAAACAGGTGTGCTGCCGAATATTTTTTGTGGAAACCATGACACTATTTTTAGTGTTTTTAGTGTTTTTCAGGATTCTTGGATAAATAGACAAGAACGACATTTATGCAAAACCGTTTATTTTATTTATTTTTTGTGTTTGTTTGGATATTTTATTTATCATTTTAAAAGAAAGACATTTAATACAATTTTCTACAATGAAACATCTTCAACACTCAAAAAATAAATAAATAAATAAAGGTGCTTTAAATGGTTCTTCACAGTGATGCCACAGAAGAAGCATTTTTGGTTCCACAAAGAACCATTCAGTCAAATGTTCTTTAAGAAGAACCCTGTCTTTCTTACCTTTTTATAATCTGAAGAACCTTCTTTTGCCACAAAGAAGCTTTTGTAAAACAGAAAGGTTCTTCAGATGCTAAAGGTGTCACACCCCCGGACTTTTATGTTGGTTTCTCCCATCAATTCCCCCCGCAGATCTGAGTGTTTTGGTTTCTCCCTTATTGTCTTCACCTGGATGTGTTAATCAGTCTGTGTATTTAGTGAGAAATTAAGAAAGGCCATTTGCAAAGATGCATAAAAAACCCTTATACTCATTTCTGCTGTGAGTGAAGCTGCATCACGAATGATTCACACAAACTTAGACGCATATGTAGATCGGTATCGGCGCTTTCCTTTCAAAAACGAAAGTAATGTTAATCCTCTGCGTCTTCAGCGGCTCAGATTTCAGGAGTAAATGACGACTGCTATGTTCATTATTACATCCAACAACAGAACACCTCAATCGCTCAATTAGAGTCTTCCCCTGCACCTGAATCACACAATGGTGATCGTATTCGGACTGTTTCAGCTCGGTGAGGGCGGGGCTAAAGTAAGACGCTCATGTCAATCAACTGTGTTTCGTCACAACGACAAGAAGCTGAGAATGACTTGATTTTAAAAAGGGGATATTACTTTTAAAGATTAAAAAAAAAATACCACTGGGTGGATTTTTATCATTGTAGGGTGGTTGTGTACACAAACTACCAACACACATTAATGTTCAAACAACATGTAAAAGTGAGTTTTGCATCCGAAGACCCCTTTAAGAGTGAAGAAGGCCAAGATCTTGAAGGTTGGACGGGGATTTGTGTACCATCCTGTTTAAGAACAGCTGATAAGCTTGTGCTCTGAAAGATGTGGATGAATGAAAGCAGACAGTTGCAGACAGTTGCAGACAGTTACAAAAAGAGACCCTGGCTCTCATAAAGCAGCCCGCTCTCACAAGGAGAACTGCTGCATCAACGTTTATCCACAGACCACCGAAATGTCCCTCTGGTAATGTTTTAACCTCAGTTGTCTTTGGATGTTATCATGGGTTTGAGTGACATATGGAATCAAGTAGAAAAGTAATATGTCCAGATATTTTTCATTACACTACTGTATGAATTTCATACATTTGGAAGTGATTGTTCTGTAGTTCATGGTTGATTGACTGATGTTTCCTTCGTAATATTCGTGATCTGTTTAAGAATGTACACACACTCAGAGCCCCCTCCACTGAATCTGTGTTAACAGAAACTGGAGACACAGCAATTTGCCATGCAAATCTCCATTGAGTGTCTCTTTAAAAAAAAAAAGAAAAAGAAAAAAAAAGTGTGTGTGTGTGTGTGTTTGAGAGACAATCATGTATTCAATCCAAACTCAGACAGGGAAACCCTCAGGTGACATCGCTGTCATACTTGACTTTTTGCATCATTTCATCTTTGTGCACACACACACACACACACACACACACACACACACACACACACAAACACACACACACACATGTTGGGTTTACATGTTTTATGGGGACATTCCATAGGCGTAATGGTTTTCATACTGTACAAACCGTATTTTCTATTGCCCTACACCTACCCTACACCTAAACCTAGGAGATTGTGCATACTTTTACTTCATCAAAAAAACTCATTGTGCATGAATTATAAGCCTGTTTCCTCATGGGGACCTGAGAAATGTCCCCACAAGGTCAAAATCTACTGGTATTCCTATCCTTGTGGGGACATTTGGTCCCCACAACGTGATGAATACCAGGTACACACATACACACACACACCCACCCACACACACACACACACACACACACACACACACACACACACACACACACACACAGACACACACACACACACACACACACACACACATGTTTGTTTTTGTGAATTGTGGGGACATTCCATAGACGTAATGGTTTTTATACTGTACAAACGATATTTGCTATCACCCTACACCTTCCCTACACCTAAACCTAGCCCTCACAGGAGACTGTGCATATCTTTACATTCTCAAAAAAACGTATTCTGTATGATTTATAAGCCTTTTGAAAAGTGGGGACATGGGCAATGTCCTCATAAGTCACCCTCTCCTTGTAATACCTATGTCATACCCATGTTATTACACCAATTTGTGTCCTGATATGTCACAAAAACAAACACACACACACACACACACACACACACACACACGTTTTCCCGCAGAGCCAGACGGGGATTCACACACACAGACACACACACTCACATTTGTGCTTACCCTGAAAACAAAAGTGTGAAAGTCCTTTAGTGTGCCAAAGCACACAGTGCATGACTGCTGAGAAAAAGACGTGTCATTTCAGAAGTTTATTCCATTAGCTGCATTAGTCTCGGGTAATTACGTCTATTTTCCTTCTCTCTCTTGAGAGTGATATGTTGTTTTAATGTGATTCACAGTATTGCGCATACACACTGCGTACAGTATGGGAATATTTGTGTCTAACAAACAATAGACTCAAGAGCTCATTCTTAAATATTAAGTGATTTTCCCAGTAAGCAACTATATCAGTTCTGATAAAGATCACTGACAGATTTTAATATTCTCTATTCTTGAAGGTGCCATAGAATGCATTGAAACAATATTTTAAATTGTTCTCTGACATCTACATAGAAGGTATATGATATAGGAAAGGGCAACAATTCTAAGTCCATTTACAACCTTAGGATTTGTCCCTAGAATGAAATGTTCTGTTGTTGCCTTATTTGGAAGGTTCATGAATATTAATGATGAGCTCTGCTCTGATTGGCTGTTTCACAGAACTGCTCATCACAATAGCTGGAACATGGAGGAAAATATATTTAATTACAGAGCTCTAGCCGCTTTTAATATGCAGTTTGTTGAATCTACCATTTTGAATCGCCGACATTTTTCTCTCATTTATTTATTTAAATGTATTTATTTCAGCTTGAATGCATTTAATTGATCAAAAGTGACAGTAAAGATATTTAAAAAAAAACATACAAAATAAAATAATTTAAATTGTTCTTTTGAACTTTCTAGGATATCTAGAATTCTGAAAATAATACATTACAGTTTCTCAAAAAACAGTCAAGCAACACAGTTGTTCAACATTAATAATAATAGTAATATTACAAATTAAATGTACATTAAATTACAAAATATATTAAAATAGACATATATAGTAATTTCAAATTGTAATATTGATTAGCAGCTTTATGTATGACATTAAAAAAATAATAATAATAATAATACTCTAAGAGTATCAGTAGACTGTTATCTATCTATCTATCTATCTATCTATCTATCTATCTATCTATCTATCTATCTATCTATCTATCTATCTATCTATCTATCATCTATATATGCTAATTCGGACTGAAAACCATAAAATCTCTACAATTTCTAAAACTTTTAAAACATTTTAAAACTTTTTTTTTTTTTTCACACATTCTGATCAGTTTTTTTTTTTTTTTCAATCTAACTTGTTTGTCTTGACAAACTTTTTTTTTTTTTTTCTAGTTTCAGATTCATGTTTGTATCATGTTATTTTATGCAATATAATCATGCTAAAATCATTATCTTCCTTCGGTTCCCCAAGACAAATAGTTTTGATTTAAATACTTTATTCTATCCTATATCTTATCTTCAGAATCT
>NC_133378.1:14867804-14896905 GCF_049309525.1 Garra rufa
AGCACACAGATTAACGTTTAAATAATCATACTTACCATCATGCTTACCTTAGCTTAAAGTAATGTTTAACAGACACATTGTACATTTGCAGACAGCTTGTGTTTTGCATAACCGATTTACCGCTAGACGTATAAATTACTCTTTTATGAAGCTCACGAACATCATAAGAAACCTTTGGTTTGACAAGACCATAAAAAACAGCTGACATTTCTGCATATAAAGTCTGTATCAAACTTCATGTTTATATTAACAAATAAGATCATTTCACTCTCCATCTCCTCTAAACAGCTTCAATGTTTTGATGTTTTGTAGGCGACATGTCAAAACTGTAATTCCACTGAGCAAAATGCTTGCAACCAGAGATAAAGCAGTACTTCACTGGTAAAGTTTAGGCCTTGTTAGAGAGTTCATCCCAAATTCCATGATGTTTTCTTGTGGGGTATTTCAGAAACAAAGGATAAATGAGACCAAACAAGATTCTCAGCATCCTAAAGCACAATCACACCCTTGAGGAAAATGCAAGGGTTCCTCCTTGGCATAGAACTCCTCCAAAAATGATCAAAACCTGTTGTTTTTCTGCTTTGTGGGTATAGTTTCCATCTCTTCACATGTAGTAATCACTGAAGAGACATCATTATCAAAACTAAGCAGAACACAGCATTGCTTAAGAAAAGTTCCAAGCCCTGAGATGCAAACATAGACCTGCATTTCTTTAACTTATTAAAACATGATCTTATCAACATCAGAAAATCTGGCAAATCAAACAACACTTTCTTTTTTTCCCAGAAGTGCTCATTTTGCCAGCCTTCTAACTTGTAAACATGACTTCTAAACAGTTTAGATGATACAATATAAACAAGGCTTTGTGTTGACTTTTGATTGAAAATTAGTGGGATCTTTTTAGTTAGAATCCCAGAAAGATTGCTTGTGCAAGAGAATATATATAAAATAAAATTTTCTCTATATGAATTCTCAGATGGTTTCATAGCTGTCCTTTAGAAATGCCTTGGTTATACACATAAATGCTTACAGTATATCCCCCCTCCTTCTCCAAAAAAAAACAAAAAAAACTGTTTTCTGTTGTTATAGTGTCAACTCAAAAGTCTGGTACAGTGTTTGGTTTGGTATAAAAAAGGTAAAAGAAAGAAAAGGGGGTTGTGATGTTGAAAAAATTAGATGTTGTGTGTTGATACTTCACAGCAGATCTGATGTGCTGATAAGATTAAAGCTCCGCACTGGGAGCAAACACACCCCACTTATCTTGTGGGAATTACTGACCAAAATGTTCCCTCACACACACACACACACAAACATGCAAAGATTGAAAGAGGATGGGTAATCCAACATGATCATGAAAGAAATTCTGGTAACACTTTAGATTGAAAAACATAAAAGTTTCCTCTCAATACACTCATAATTTGCTGCTTACTGACAGTAAGTACACTCTTAAAAATAAAGCTGCTTCATGATGCCGTAGAAGAAACTTGAAAAACCTTTCTGTTTCACATGTTCTTTGTGGTGAAAGAAGGCTCTTCAGATTATAAAAAGGTAAGAAAGAGATGGTTCTTTAAAGAACCTTGTTCATTGTGAAACCAAAAATGGTTCTTCTATGGCATCGCTGTGAAGAACCTTTTAAAGCACCTTTATTTTTAAGGTAATTGTAAGTGTACAAAGTGATGATTAATCATTATTGAAGACACCTGATGTTAATAAGCAGAATCACCAAAGGAGAAAACCCAAATTTTTAAGCAACCATTATAGTGGTCAGTGTTTGCATTAGTTGTGCTCTTGACCCTTAAGTCTTTAATGTTAGATTTTGGTTGGCTGTTATTACTGAGTTTTAACTGCCAGACAAGCCAGAAGCTTAATATTTTGTTTTGTTTTTACATGACTTTTTAAGTAGCTTTTTTTGCAATGTTCAGAGTTGATCTGTTTATCTGAATATGCCGTTTATCACCATTGCTGAGATTCATGGGCTGGTTTTTGAAGCCTATGTGAAACACTTTTTTTTTTTTTTAGGTTGTAAAAAATCTTTCCAAAATGTATCAACAATTCAGGAACTTTTACACAAGGCTATAACAATAATAAAAAAAAAAAAAAACATAACTCACTAGGTGATTCAGGTCAAACTATGAATATGTTAAAACATAATCATTACCTGATGACTCAAGCTTTTGGCTTGTCTGGCTGTTTTAACTCAACTACAGCAACCAAACAAAAATCTAGCCTTAAAGATTTAAGGGTCAAGAGCCCAACTAATGCAAACACTGACCACTATAATGGTTGCTTGAAAATTTTGGTTTTCTCCTTTGGTGATTCTGCTTATTAACATCAGGTGTCTTCAATAATGATCAATCATCACTTCGTTAATCACCTAATTATCTCGTTAACTTTAACACTGCTTCAGTGTGTATATGTGTCCACACTCACAGTGTAAAATTTACACTGGGGATTTTGCTGCGGTAAGGTAATGGTTGTAGATATGTTTAGGTATTGGCTGGGTTAAGGGATCTATATGGTCATGCAGAATAAGGCATTACTATGAGTTTTATGTGTATTAATAAACAGCCAATGTACTAGTAATATTCGTGCTAATTAAGCAGCTACTGTCGTTAATACTGAATAGTGCTCCCTAATTTACATTGTCAATGAAATTATTTTTTTAGATTAAAGGTTTGTCTTTTGCAGTGTTCTGACAAGGATACTTTGACTTTTCTGATTTCAGAAGGGAATAAGGTCACACTGGATGTTTTTCCACATTATTATGTGTCATAATTATTAATTAGTGAGTAGCGTTTACACCAGCGTTAATTATTCGTCAATGACATTATTTTTTACATATGAAAACGAGACGATAAGGAAACAAAAACTTGTTTTGAATGACAAAAACTATGATGAAAATCTATTGACATTTTCATCAACAAATAAAATTGAGACACAAATGTAAGGGAGGGATGATTTAGGAAGAGATTCATTGTCAAGAAATGTCAATATCTGGAAGTAAGAGAAGAGCAGACAATATTGGATAAATTTGATGACGCAAAAAAGAACTCAATACGTTCTGGTTTACCACAACACCCAAGCAGCGCTTCACACAGCATACAAGTCGAGTAGCCTACACTTTCGAAATTGTTGAATTGACCGTTGAGTAGGGGAGCATGGGGCACAACCTAACACTTTTTGAATTTCGCGGTTTGTGTAAACCCATGTGGGGTTCAGAGTACAATATTTATCAACATTATTTTCACACTTGTATAGTACAAATATATCACTTTGTTTCATATTTACAGTGTACACGTTTTTCATTATTTACCTCAAAAGAAAGGAAGTGAAACATGACAACATGCCCCATAGATGGGGTACATTGTAACATCTGAGGGGCACTTTGTAACACGACCATATGACAGCTTAAAATGTTATCTGATCGAATGAAAATAAAAATATACACAACAAACTAAAATATTTTGTCAATAAAATACATGTATTAACTTTTTCAAATAAAGTAATGACGCTTTTTTAAAAAATAAAAATGATCTAATTTTGGAGTTTGACAATGAACACATCGCAACAATGCTTGGAACGGCCCTGATCGCAACACACAGCTGTATAGTAGTTCAAAACAATGTGGACAAATAAATGAAACACATTTAGACATTCAGAAAAACACTCCCCTCCCTCCACACACAGCTATCATAGAACACCACACACATAAACGAGCCAAAATGCTTTACATTTCTTGAAATAATAACTTCTGAACATTAAACATTGATTTTAAGCCTTTATTCACCTGTTTCTTGTGGTTTCACAGCAAAATCCCCAGTGTTAATTTAATGCTAGATTTTTGTTTGGTTTCTGTATTTGAGTTAAAACAGCTAGACAACTCAAAACCTTGAGTCATCAGGTAATGATTATGTTTTAACATATTCATAGTTCGACCTGAATCACCTAGTGTCTAATTGCAAAATATTCTGAATTTTCAATACATCTTGGAAAGATTTTTTTACTATCTAAAAAAAAGTGTTTCACACAGACATCAAGAACCAGCCCATGAATCTCATCAATGGTGACAAACAGCACATTCAGATAAACAGATCAACTCTGAAGATTGCAAAACAAGCTAGTAAAAATTCATTTAAAAACAAAAGAGACATTAGTTTGTGCCCCGCTCTGCCCTATTCAGGTTAACACACTTAGTTACGTCTTAGGTGAATATAAACAGTTAATTGCATCCATACATTCGGTTTTAAAGGGACAGCAGCCTAATTTAGTTGCTATTGTGTGTGGCATTAATGTTAATCAAGCAACAAAAGAGAGACAGAAAATCACTCACTGCTCTTGACCAAGTCACATTAGTAGCCCTAATAAAGATTAATCTAAATGTATTTCTATGAATATGTCTGCTTGAAAGAATGAAGAATGTTGTAGACAAGTTGTCATAAAGAATTCATAATTAGCCAATATAACATTGGTACTTTGTTGACAAAATACTGTTCTTGTTTCTTTATAAGAAGTGATTTAATTGAATTTTAATATAAAGGCATGCTGCGTCACAGCAGTTAAGTCTATTATGATAAAACCTTAATATCAAGCCAATACAATGTGTTAATAATAAATGCATTGTACTGTAACTAAACCCATTCGATTTTAGTCGACTAAATCTACTGTAGATTTAGTTTACTAAAATCTTATGATATTTAGACTAAAACTAGACTAAAACTAAATTCAGATGACTAAAATATGACAAGACTAAATGGCATTTTAGTCAAAAGACTATGACTGAAACTAAATCAAAATTTGTCAAGATTAAAGGAGTAGTTCACTTTTTTTTTTTACAGATAATGTACTCACCCCCTTGTCATCCAAGATGTTATTGTCTTTCTTTCTTCAGTTGTAAGGATTTTTTTTTTTTCAGGATTTTCAGGAAACATTTCAGGATTTCTCTCCATATAATGGACTTCTATGGTGCCCTTGAGTTTGAATTTCCAAAATGCAGCTTCAAAAAGGGTTCTAAACGATCACAGCAGAGGAAAGAAGGGTCTTATCTAACAAAACAATAGGTTATTTTCTTTAAAAAAATACAATTTATATAATTTGTATCCTCAAATGCTCATCTTGTCTAGCTCAGCAATATGAGCATTTGAGATTAAAAAGTATATAAGTTGTAAATGTTTTTAGAAAACAACCAATCATTTCATTAAATAAGACCTTTTTTCCTTGTCTGGGATCGTTTAGAGCCCTTTGAAGCTGCATTTAAACTGCATTTTGGAAATTCAAACTCGGGGGCACCATAGAAGTCCACTATATGAAAAGAAATCCTGAAATGTTTTCCTCAAAAAACACAATTTCTTTATGACTGAAGAAAGAAAGACATGAAGATCTTGGATAACAAGGGGGTGAGTACATTATCTGTAATTTTGGTTCTGAAAGTGATCTACTCCTTTAACACTGGTTTACACTGCAAATCCCAAAAAAGGAAAAAAAATAAATAAATAAATAAAATAAAATAAATTCCTGAATGATGCACTTACCCCCAAACAAAGGAATTTTGGAATGTCTTACACTTCGTACACCGAACTGTCACAGCTTTAATTATGTAGTGAAGGCGGAGGGTCTATCAGACTGATGTTGAAAGACAAAATAAGCTTATGAATTAATACACTACACAATTGAGTACATAGTGCCCATGTACATAGTGTATAGAGCATCATGTGGGATGCTACTGCACATTAAAAACATCCTGACAGTCTGAGTCTGAGAGTCCATAAGGCTTTGAAAACATGATGGAGCTCTCTGGAGTACTAACATAGTCCATCAGCACAACTGTATGCTGTGCTCAACATGTACTATGGTAGTACTTCATTGTGGACAGCTGTAGAGTGTAGAGGATGGAATTACTTCAAGAGCATTCGATTTCTTTGATGAAATCTGTATGTGAAACCAGACATAGAGTTATCTTCAAACACATCAGAAGATGTGTCACGCCTTGTTAAATGTGTTTTCATTGACTGAAGTTAGCATTGGAGGCTTGACATGTGATTTGAGTTGAAATTTTAATGCGGCGTGGAATGTGGTCTGGTCCCTGGGGGCAGCTTGCTAAACTGGACCCACTTAGAGTGTAAAGAGACTGGGTTGCTTCATGAAAGAAGAACTCTCCTGATGGCTTCAGGATACGAAACTGAGGTCAAACATAAAGCCTAATTAGGGCAAACAGTTGCTTTGAAGAACCCATTGGGTGCAGGAACCTCACAAGACTTGACAAGGGTAAAGCAATGCTTTAGTTAACCCATAAGTTCACCCACTTGGGGCACGGGATATACATATGCAAGCTAGAGACCTCATTCAACTTGATCTCAAATTATTACAGAGCTGGAAGGTTCTATCTGAACTTGGAACAATGACTATCAGGCTCTGGGATTCCCTAGTCACATCTAGCTATATTTTGCACTTTCTTCTCTAGAATCCAGTTAGAAAGCTTATGGACGCTGGTTGTGATATTACAGTACTGCTTTCTGACTATTTCTGGGCTATACTGGTCCACAAGGCAAACCGACATCTAAAAAGACATCAGATAAGTGGTTCATTAGCTGTTCAAGTTGCTGCCTTGGATCAGGGAGAGCTGCTCCCTGAAGTCTACCTTTGCAGGGGTCTCTACTGCAGAACAAGTTTGACCCACTTTTTTATCAGGTGGTGTGATAGAGCTGTTCCATCTTCTGTTGGCTGGCCACCAATAAGCAGGCCCACATCGAATCTGTACATGCAGAATTTCACTGAAACCTGAAGACTGGAATGCTCATCATTCACAAAGTTCTGCACGTCCTCCCATCTCCCACGCAACTAATTATGACATATTTTAGCTAATTTGAAAATGTTTTCAGCTACTAATATTTGTGCAATACTCTCAGCTTCATTTAACATTTTACCATGTTTAAATCGATTTTGCAGAATGCACAAAAAGTCCATCTGGACCTGCCAGGACTTTCAATTTGGCGCAATTCTGTGATTGTCTGATGGTCAATATGGAAGTACTTTGAATTCACACTGCGTCCCTGTTAAAGGCATGGGACTCACGTGTTTGTACAGAAAAGGAATTCTGTATCTGGTGAAAGTTGTTAACTTCTACTTGTTCTTCGAAACATAAAGAAGCCTCCTGGAATAGTTGATGATCAAGGTACATCTCTGATGCCAGAAAGACATGTGGGATCATGAAGTCCTAGTCACACCCATCATCGGCTGCCACCCTTCGCAGAACACTTTTGATTGAACATCTCAATGGATCCATAAGTCCAAACTGATTATAGAACAAAGGTGCGCAGATGATTCAGTTAATCATAAGCCAAGAAACAAATTGAGTGCTCTGCTCCATCAGAAACCCCTTTAGGAAAAAACACCCAGCAGGTCAGAGCTGATGAGTATTAGGTAGCATAGTCATTCAATCATCCAGGATCTACTCTTTGTCCATGGCACACCTTTATCATGGCCCTAAAAAGGGTACTATGTGTTATTTTCTTTGCTTAAATCTCACATGTACAGTAAGATAAAGTGCAATAACCATTTGTACACACTGGCCCATCACCTTTGTTCAGGCAGATGCTGATAGCTCTGGGAGTTCACCCTGATTGTTGATAACAGATAGCAATGGTTCAGCATAACACTCTCATATCAACATATAAGGGGCTTCTGTATTCACATTTCTTGTACCTGTAAAGCTTCACATAATTAAATATTTTTCCCTGCCTACTGTCTGAAACACTGGGATAAGCTTCAACATCCTAGTGACCCAACAAAGGACAAGCTGTTTGGAAAATGGATGGATGGAATCATCAGCAAACTGATCTTTGTTTTCTTAATTTTGCTATTTACATCCCCATATTTGTTCTATACCTGAGGGCATTATTGTTCTTTGCAACACAAAAAAGCAACATTTTCTCTTAATATCTTAGGGTAGTCTATACAACTTGTGTATTATATTCCTAGTGTACTGAAATCATATGATGTTGCATGTTGTATGTGGAACAAACAGAACTTTTATGTCAATATTCACTAAAAATCCTCTACTCGAAGGCTATAGTGTGCATTAAAGGGATTAAGTTCACTTCCAGAACAAAAATTTATTGTTGAGATGTTCATGTTTTCTTTCATGAGTTGCAAAGAAATTATGTTTCATTGAGGAAAACATTTCAGGAATTTTATCCATAAAGTGGACTTCTATGGTGCCCGCGAGTTTGAACTTCCAAAATGCAGTTTATATGCAGATTCAAAGAGCTTTAAACAATCCTAGCTGAGAAATAAATGTCTTATCTAGCAAAATGATTGGTCATTGTTATTAATAAAGTATATACTTTTTAAACCATAAATGCCCATCTTATCCAGCTCTGCAATGCACATGCATACTCTGTGTGCACCGGTTCAAGAGGGTATGTCAAAAAACTCTGATATTTAATCTTCTTAAATTAAATTTATTTAAGAAAATGGCAGATCGTTTCACTAGATAAGACCCATATTCCTTGTCTGGATTTGTTTAGAGCTTTTTGAAGCTGCATTGAAACTGCATTTTGAAAGTTTAAACTCGCAGGCACCATTGAAGTCCACTATATGGAGAAAATTGCTGAAATGTTTTGCTCAAAAAACATAATTTCATTATGACTATAAAAAATAAAAAGTTAACATCTTGGATGACAAGTGGTTGAGTAAATCATCTGTAAATTTTTGTTCTGCTAGTAAACTAATCCTTTTCAAGTTTTCAAAACACCTAATCAATGTCATTGACGTCAGTGACTTTTTTTTTTTGTCTTTGTTCCCCATAAAAAGGTAGCACAATATGGGTATGGAATGTTTTATGAGGGTGAGTAAATAATGGTAGAAATTTCCATTTTTGAGTGACGTATTCCTTTAAATCCAGACTCGTCTCCAGACAGCAAACTACGCATTAAATTCTCCAAGCCTTTTAATTGGCTCTAGATCCATTAGACAGCACCAAGTGTTATTTGCCATAGTTGCACTTAGCTCACTGATTGGTTCATGGCCCAGAGAGAACAGGCAGGAGAGACAGAAGAAGAGAAAGACTGCATGAGCCATCTATCTTTTGCAGTTGAGAGCGACTATTGATTTTCTCAGCCAATAGATTGCTCACATGGATAATTGGTAAATTAGCCTGGTAATTGGTCACAATAATTAGCCATTTTAGGATATCATGTGTAATGAGTAATATTGCTGTTCACATTCCCAGCTCAGTTTAGAGCAGAGCGATACCCTCCCCCAACAGACGAGAGCCGGATCAATTGGAAAGCAGTCTTTCTCTCCCATCCTCCTTTCCTTTCCATTTAGAGCGGCAGGCTTTCCCGTAATACTACATCTGTAGAGGGGCTCACTGAAGGAATGCTTGCATATACTGTACATACATACACTTGGGTGTGATTTCAAAGGTATGGAAAGTAACCGGGCAACTGGAGGGAGTGTGTGAGCAGACATTTGGCAAGTACAAGGCAGTATTAACCGCACAGTTTTACGGTAAATAAACACAAGTAGGTTAAAGGTGAAGTGTTTTTTCAAAGTTAAATTATTTTCTCCTATGCCAGCTTTCCCGAAAAGTGTAAACACTGTGGCGTTATCAAAATATTGATGTCTGTTTGAATAAGTTTGACTCTACCAATGGCATGGCTTTGAGACAGGAATATCTGTTTGTCCAACCAATGACAAATGAGAAAGGTGTTTTAAAATGATTGGTTTTTGCAGCTTCACTTTAAAGGGACAGTTGGGGAAATGCAATAAAACTAATAGGTCATATAATGAGACTTATGTCTCCCCATGGCGTCACTTGCAAAAAAAATGTACAATGGTTTTACTACAAGTAATACCAGGAAAACATGGTTACTATAGTTAAATCATGGTAACCACAATTAACTATAAGCACACATTTTACTATAATAAAACAATGGTTAATGTTAATAAGGGATGAGTTTGGCAGATGGGGACAGGGTAGTATGACTATTTGGGAAACCGGTTTGTAACAATTGTTATAAAATGGTTAGTTCCAGTCCTTGATTCTGATTGGTCAATAGCTGACATACAGCAGGGTAATCATATCAGAATAAAGAGGTTAGGGAAATGTTATAATATATTGTGGGAATGTTGTACATACCAAAAACAAACTTTTTTTATTTCTGTTAAAGGGGTCGTCAGATGCAAAATTTACTTTTACGTGATGTTTAATGTTTTATACACATCCACCTTATAATGATAAAAATCCAGTGCTTTTTAAAATCCCTATAAATCATTACCCCTTTCTCAAATCAAGCCATTCTCAGATTTGTGGCTGTGTGACATCACACCAACCAAGGCCGCTCCCACAATTGTTGACTGATACGGCCGTCTTACCTTAGACCCGCCTCGAGTAAGCTGTGAACAGTCTGACCGCCATTGTTTCGACGCCGGAGCAGGGACATAGACAACAATGTCTCAGATTGAGCGATTGAGGTGTATTGTTGTTGGATGTAATAATGAACATAGCAGTCAGCATTTACACTGTTAAAAATAAAGTTGTTTAAAAGGTTCTTCACAGCGATGCCACAGAAGAACCATTTTTGGTTCCACAAAGAACCATTCTGTCAAAGGTTCTTTAAAGAACCATCTCTTTCTTACCTTTTTATAATCTGAATAACTTTCTTTCAACACAAAAATACCTTTTGTGAAACAGTAAGTTTCTTCAGCTGTTCAAGGTTCTTTATAGAACCATTCAGACAAAAAAGGTTCTATGGCTTTATTTTTAAGATTGTACTCCCGACATCTGTGCAGCTGAAGAAACAGAGGATTAAAGTTACTTTCATTTTTGAAGGGAATGCACCCCACGATCTACCTAAATGTGTCTATGTTTGCATGAATCATTTGTGATCCAGCTTGACCTACAGAAGAAGTGAGTGTAAGTTTTTTTTTTTTTTATGAATCTTTGCAAATCACCTTTCCTAATAATGTGCTAGTTACCAAGTTCCATGGCTAAATGTGGCTAAAGTTTATAGTCTCAGAGAGAACCACAGAAGAGAGGGGCGGGGTGAGCAGTAGCTCATTAGCATTTAAAGGGCCATGCACTGAAATGGCTGTTTTTGACAAGGTGAGAGTTTGTTTTACACTACCACTGAGAAATTGTAACTTTTAAGTATGTTTTAGACTTCACTAAGACCCTAAAGACTTTGTATTATATCACATTTGTATCAAATTAAAAAAAAAAAAAAAAAAAAAAAAAAAAAAAAAAAAAACCTAGTTAACAAGACCAGCATTTGAGGTCTAAAAGTGTATAAATATTAATTTATTTTAAGAAAATGGACGATCGATTCGCTAGATAAGACCCTTATTCTTTGGAGGGATTTGTTTAGAACTTTTTGAAGCTGCATTTGAAAGTTAAAACTCACGGGCACCATTGAAGTCCACTATATGGAGAAAATTGCTGTAATGTTTTCCTCAAAAAACATAATTTCTTTATGACTGACGAAAGAAAGATGTGAATATCTTGGATGACAAGGGAGTGATTTTTTTTTTTAAGTCGTGAAAACACTATTGCTGAATGTTTCACTTGATTTTTGAGCAAATGAAAAAAGTGACAAATATATTTGTGGTACTCTTCTATTCACTGTTTTCGAAGTTAACCCAACTATGATGACTTTCGCTGCTGAGAAACCTGAAAATGTAAAAAGGTCCATTCTGGGAACATTATAATAACAATAGATTAGCATTAGAATAACGTTCCAAAACCAAAACAGCATTGTTATATTGCCATTAAGAAAACTTTCCTGGCTAACCAAAAACAAACCATAAAAATAACATTACAGAAACCAAAAACTAACGTTCTAGGAACCAAAAAATGTTTGCTCGGAATACAGCACACCCTCTTGTACCTTATTGCTTACTTGTATAGATATTGCTAGTCAACAGAAAAATATTCCACACTTCACCACAAACAGGGACATAGCAGATCATCTGCCATCACTGCCTGATGTTTTTCGCTAAAACATGCACACACTCGCAGACAAATCTGAAGTCATCACCTCTTTATCGTGTAGTGCTTCACCATATGTGTTTGCATGCTAGCGTCTGAGTGGAAATCCCCCTGTCCAGACTGTTGTGCCCTTATCCCACCACTGTAATGGGAAGAAAAGAAGAGACAAGGAAAAGCGATGAGTCATAACTCAATATACTCCGAATGAGGGGACACAGGAAAGATATCAGGCCAGTTTTGCACGTCTGAGTGTGTATGTTGTTTTATTTGGGTTTGTTTCTTTTTTCGTGTCTGATAATCTATTTGGTAGTTTTCTAGTCATACATTTTATTTAATTTAAAAAGGTTTTGAAAACTTTCTGTGTATGTTTTTGTATACATGTGCATGTGTGTTACTGTATTCTCCACGGTCTGCCAGCTGATTCTAATCACTAGGGGAATTTTGCAAACTTTGTGTGTCTTTGTGAGCGTACCATCATAAAACAGTTCTTATGAGGTCTGAGGCCACTTTAGCAGGAATGTGATGGGCAAAAAGTTTTCGACATGTTGTTGCAGATTTCCGCACCCACAATACAGACCTTTTGAACAATATGTTATCGTGTTATCATTATAACAGTTCAGTCAAATAGTGCTTTTCCTTCTAGGTACAGTATATTCAAATATCTGTCTGGCACCATGTGCATAGTGTACTGTACATACTGAAGTAAATGCAGTGTAGTGTCTGTTGGTCTCGCACTACTAAAAGCACAGTATTGATTGACCTTTGAGCTTTCTTCTTCTTTCTTTTCTTCTGAAACTCTGGCATCTCTTCTGCTCTGTTTTTTGGTTGTTGTTGATTTTATTTTCTGAAAACAGGAAGTACCCTTTAGAGTGTGATTCCTATTGTCCAGCTCCCTCTTGTATACTCCGTCCCACGCACACTAACACACAAAATCTAGAACAGAGAGTGGCCTGTCTGAAAGAGATACTAAACACACTAAATGTGTGTACTGGATCAAAGGAAAAACTAGAGCTTGTTGGGAATGAAATGAACTGTTTAATAAACTCCCATTTTGCTTTATCCATTTTCCCTTTTGAACTGAAGGTGCAAAAATTATATTTCTCCGAATGATACACAGTATATAAAGTATATGTTTTTTCAGGCTTGCATGCTGGTAATGTCGTCCAGGGGGAGAAAAAATTCCCAACTTTACTGAGAATGCAGACATTTCCCACATCTGTCCACCACTGCGGGTTAACGGTTTGAAGTTATTGGTCAAAACAACAGACCCATGGTGATGTTGAAATGCAGGCTACTTTTACTTACTTATACTATAATGAGGGTAACACTTTATTCAATCCTGGCTCATCTCTGTAATGACATTTCTGAAAAATGACACTTTCAAAGTATAATGTCCAGTGAGTGGTGTTAAAAGCATGTTCAGTTTCACCTGAAAAAGATAATTGTCAATCTGATAATGTTGTATGATGTTGGTAGCTGTACAATAGAAATAAAGGTGCTTTAGGCTTTTGGTTTCACAAAGAACAATTCAGTCAAAGTTTTTTTTTAAAGAACCATCTCTTTTTTACATTTTTATAATCTGAAGAGCCTTCTTTCGCCACAAAGAACCTTTTGTGAAACAGAAAGGTTCTTCAGATGTTAAAGGTTCTTTGTGGAACCATTTAGACAAAACAGGTTCTTCTATGGCATCGAGAAGCACCTTTATTTTTAAGAGTGTAGTTTGGAAATTAAATGTCTGAAAAATAAATGCTAAAAGGATAATTCTCTGTTGTGTTTGAAAATAGCATACCATCAACAGCAAACCCTACCTAACCGACCATATTAACAAAAGTAACATGAGATGAAAACGCTTAACGTAACATGAGATTTTGCGCTTTACATCGCAAGTACAGTACCGGGTGAGCAACTGAGCAAGTTTACCACAGTCAGAAAAGTCATTTTATTAAAAAAAATAAATAAATAAAAGTTGTTGGTGTTTTATTGATACTGTTGTTCATTTAAGATGGAAACTGCAGTGAATTTTATGGTTTTTAAATGTAAAATTAATTTAAATGCGTAAAACCTAAAATGTAGCTATGGTAAAATTCTAGCAACAACAGCAAGCTTTTTTTTTATTTTTACCATAATTGTTTTTTTACTGTCTAGGTTTTGCAGGTAGAGGCATGTTTTTCCAATGAGCCAATGTTTACTTTATTTTAATGTGTCCTTGTTACACATTACATGTATTTTCTATAGTAAAAACTGTAAATAATTTAATATCAAATCATAATAACAAAAAACTATCACTAAACCCAACTAAACCCTCAATCTACATTAAGTATATATTGTTAATTAAGTACTTACTTGTGTCATTACACTGTAATAAAGAACATGTGTGACCCATATGAATAAACTAAAGGTACACTGTAAAAAAATAACTGTAAAATTTAACTTTGGTTGCCAGTAATACTGTGAAGTGCACTGTAAATTATTAACTACAGTTTTACTGTTAAAATACAGCAATTTTTGTATATATACAAGCAACGATATATACATTTTTTACAGCTGCTACTGTGAAATAGTTTACGTGACACACCCATCCTCCGTGGGCGGTTGACCGCAAATCGCAAGCCCTAAATACGCGTTTTATTTCAGCGCCCGTGTTAACAGAAAAATAAAATAATCATGAGAAAGTGTGCTGATCAGCACGACGTCGCCGTGAATCACATCTTTTGCCAATGAAGCTTGTAATTCTTAACGTAGGAACCCAGAGATGTTACGCCTATATAGCTGCTATAAGGCCGGGGAATGTGTAAAATCCTCCCGCGACCGCGGTGCCGAATCCCCGCACAAGTCTCTCTTATCGCGAATGTTTATGTTTACCAGAATGCATTGCGGTTTACAGCAATATGCTGTATTAGCTGTAAATATTTTTACAGCAATTCGTTACAGTGTATGTTCTAAATTATCATGTTTATAGGTCATTTATTCAAACAGAACCTTTTTAAAATGATAAACTGTGTTGTCAACACTTTGTCACTCCCAACTTATCACGTATTGACATCTGATCAAGACTCCTTGTCGTCGCTTTTTGATGTGCAAGGTACCACTTTAGCATCACTTTTCGACATGCAGGGTCCTCTATTGTTTTCAGTTGCTTGTCTTAATTTAATGGTTTGTATGCATTTGTATATATATATATATATATATATATATATAAATGTATACTTTTATTGGAGCATGTAACCTCACCCCTACCCTAAACCTACCTACTTCTGAGCAATATAAAACACGTAGCAGGCAAATAAAAGTACATTCACAGGTATTTATTGCAAAAACTGACCATAGACAAGCAGCATAAAAACATTAAAAACAAGTTGTGTTGCATTCCAAGTCTTCCGAAGCCAAACAACATCAGTATGTGAAGAAGAGTGTAAAACATAAGGTTTTAATCACTGAAAATAATCCTGCTCCATTAACACACTCACATCTCATTCAAAAAGAAACTCCCGTAGCATGACACAATCGGTCATAAGACACACAAGAGCCGATAGCATTTCACAACCAAGGCTGATGAAAGGCTTCTTCTGGCTGCCTTTTTTTTAATTCACACACAGGAAGGCAATTGCATCTATTCCTCTCACAAATCAATTGTTTTGCCTCAGAATATCTAAAAATAGATAGAATACAACACGAATAGAGAAGCTAGTGTTAATGTTTTTAAGAAAACAAGCCGTAAGTAAATGGATAGAGTATAAATCTGGAAGTGCAAGTTTTTTTGTTTTAAAGAATAGAATCGGAATAGAGGCTGCTAGAGTTAGAGGGTCAAATAAAGATGGAAGAGATGTGTTTTTAGCCAATTCTTGAAGATGGCTAAGGACTCGGATTGAGTTGGGCAGGTCATTCCACCAGGAGGGTACATTTAATGTGAAAGTCAGTTAAAGGGGTCATCGGATGCAAAACTAACTTTTACATGTTGTTTGAACATTAATGTGTGTTGGCAGTTTATGTACACAACCACCCTACAATGATAAAAATCCACCCAGTGGTATTTTTTTAATCTTTAAAAGTAATATCCCCTTTTTAAAATCAGGTCATTCTCAGCTTCTTGTCGGTGTGATGACACACAGTTAATTGACATGAGTGTCTTACCTTAGACCCGCCCTCACCGAGCTGAAACAGTCCAACTCCGATCGCCATTGTGTGACTCAGGTGCAGAGGAAGACTCTAATTGAGCGATTGAGGTGTTCTGTTGTTGGATGTAATAATGAACATAGCAGTCGTCATTTACTCCCGACATCTGAGTCGCTTAAGAGGCAGAGGACAATGTTACTTACGTTTTTAAAAGGAAAGCGCCGATCCCAATCAACATATGCCTCTATGTTTGTGTGAATCATTCATGATGCAGCTTCACCCACAGCAGAAGTGAGTATAAGGGTTTTTTATGCATCTTTGCAAATGGCCTTTCTTAATAATGTGCTTGTTGGCAAGTTTTGCCAATAAACACAACTAAATGCAGCTAAACGCAGCTAAATGCGGCTAAAGTAAACATTACGGCTCATAATCCCACAGCAGAGAGGGATGGGGCGAGCAGAGCTCATTTGCATTTAAAGGGCCCATGCAATACAATGAACTGATATTTTGCAGAGCTGAGTTTGACAAGGTAAAAGGGTGTTTTTTTTACACTACTATTGATCATTTTTAACCAAAGTATATTATAGACTTTTCATTAAGACCCTAAAGAATCATATGAACTTGTGGAAAATTGACATCTGATGACCCCTTTAAGGTGATTTTGTGTCTCCTTGGGATGGCACAATAATGCACCGTTCACTTGCAGAACACAAGCTTCTAGAGGCACATAAGTCTGAAGTAATGCATTTAGGTAAAGGGGTGCAGAGCCAGTGGTGGTTTTGTTGGCAAACATTAATTCCTCGAATTGTATGCGAGCAGCTTTTGGTAGCCAGTGCAAATTGATGAAGAAAGGTGTGACGTTCATTATTTGTGGCTCATGAAAAATGTATTAATTCATTAATTACATGCTCATAAATGTGTAATAGTGACTGTTTACATTGAAAAATCACACCTCAACATATATGCAAAAATGGCAATATTATTACCCAATATATAATTAAATCATGACGATAAAATTCCCAGTGCTTTTCGTGTCAGGATATTGATGCCAAGGGTTTCTTATTTAAACCAACAGAGGACCCTTCATGTCAAAAAATGACGCTAAAGCGTCAAAGTTGGGAGTGAGAATGTTTTGATACTGTAGTCATAGGCAGAAAGAGAGAAAGTGAATCCATGAAGTTTCCCGCCCTCGTCAACTTTCCTTGGGTCATTACCTTGCACCTGACAGCTCGGAGGTCACCAAAGGCCAGGGCTTGGAGGTCACACAGACGGTTAACCCCCTGCAAATCAGGCTTTTTGCCCATAAAAGCAATCACCCCCACAGAATGGCACAGGTGCTGAGAGCTGGGGAGGAAAGCGAGATTTACGATGAATAATTTTGTTCTTTTCCTCACTGGGGAAGGAGCTTTACTCTTCCTAATTCAGTACAAGTTTCCCTTGGTTTTATTTTTACTCATCTCTGCTATTTTCTTTATTTGTCTACCTGAGCATTTGTACATGTCCAGCATATGGGCCCTTTCAACATGCATGACTGTGTTTCTCTGTGTTTGTATGTTCCCACCAGAGTGTTTGTTTCTGTCAGCATGTGGCTCTAAAAGTGTGTTTACTGTGATCTATATCTCTACCTTCTCAATAACTCTTTACTTTAACTCCAGACAAGTGCTCTCGGCCTCTGCCTCTTCTCTCCCGTGCTCTGTCTACCTATCTTTCTCTGTACAACTACAACATCTATTGTCAGTTACATTAAAAAGTCATTTGCCGGCAGGGACCTCGAGCACAGGGAGCTGTCGGAGCAATCGTGCCTAGACTTGATCAAATAGATGTTGTTGGTTAAAGCCCAGCAGGATCCGCCAGGGGTGTTCTCCAAATGCTCTTCTGAGGATCACGAGAGAAAGAGAGAAAGAGATTGCCCTTCTTTTCCCCTGATTTTTTAGTACTAGAAAGATACGCGGAAACACTGACAAACTTTTTTTCAGCACATGTGAAAAGTGTTTGTTTATGTGTATGGGCTCTGGAAAACATCTCTGCAAAGAAAAGAAAAATGTGTTCTTGCTTTTCTCCTCTTTTGTTGCCTCTTTTCTTGTTTCTTTGTTACCTTTGGTCACTTTTGGCTTTGACCCCAAGACATGCTCATATAAACAGGAAGAAGGCACAATAACCCAATGGGGCCTCTGCTATGCAAATGCTCTCACATACACACTCTTGCTGAGTCACGCTCACATGTTTGAGACTTTGAATTCAGCTTTTTAGCACTAAATACAATGGATCTCAGATTTTATTGTCTCTTTCAAGCGGCTGACCTTTGATATTTCTCCCAGAACTTGGAGAGTTTCCATATCTGTCACCTCCAGCCACAAATTAAACAGCATTTACAAGTAAAACTTGAGAAATCAGTTTAAAATGCACAGGACAATCAATTATATAGTGTAAGTGATTGATTACTGTCCTAAAAAGAGACATCCTGAAGTCATTGCACATTACAGACCAATATTTGATGATTTCATGTCACTTATATTGCATGGAAATTCAATTACTATAGTAATACTTGTATACCCTTACAAAACGGTACATATTTTATTTTTGCCCGTCTAGACACATCTCAAAATAAAAGTATTATTATAAAATAAGGTATTATGTATTCCATAATTATGACAAATGTTTCATGCAACATATAAATCAAAACTTTTCCATTAAGATTTATAGCAAAAAACAATGTCTTATTCATTCATTCATTCATTCATTCATTCATTCATTCATTCAGGATTATTTTGAAGAACAGCATGTTTTTAAATATATTTTTTGTGACATTATAAAAGTCTTTACTGTTGTTAAGGTTAATTTTATTACATTGTATTACATTTTATTACATTTTTTAAAGATGCCTCATGCTTTTATTTTAACAAAATTGCAGTAAAAACAGTAATATTATAAAATATTACTATAATTTAAAATACCTTTTTTTCTCTTGTAATATACTGTAAAATCTAATTTATTTCTGTGATCAAAGCTGAATTTTCAGCATCATTACTCCAGTCTTCAGTGTCATATTATCCTTCAGAAATCATTCTAATATGCTGATTTGCTGCTTAAAACCATTTCATACACCTATTGTTGAAAACTGCTAGACATCCTTGACTGCGACTGTTGCCATCTTCTCTATCAACTGAATTTTAGAGCGAATATCAGCAGGGCTTTACTTCCTGTTGGCAAACACTTCAAGCCCTGGAGTCATCAAGCTAACCAGTTTTAATAGTTCTCTGCGGAGAACTCTTCTCCAATTACACTTAATGACTGTCACTTCAAGTTCACACAGTAGGCCGAGCAAAAAAACGCATCCTTACGCTCACTTACAGAGAGAAATGTGGGTACGTTCGCTGTTCGCAACTCTCAAAGAGTCCAGAGCCCACTTGTGTATCTGGTGCACAGCCGCTGGCATTTGGGACAGCTGGCAAAACAATAACAAATGGCTAATAACAGCTCTCGGTAATGAAAGATGACATGATGGTTGGAACGCACCAGTGTCTCTTCCTCTCACCCCATTCGCCTGCGTTCATCTCTCCTCCAAACCTGTTTTTCATCGTCTCCTCTCCCCCTGCTCCTCTCTCGATAATCGCATTAGCTCCAATCCCTCATATTGAAATCCCAAACTGCTCTGTGTATTAATCGTGCAGGAATCTCGTTACAGCTTCTGCTGTAATTTAAGCCATCTGCTGAGGGGTGGGCGAGCGGGACGGCGGGATAACTTTTTGCGCGCCTCGGGCTCTGTCTCTGTGTTTGCGAGGTAGCTATCTGCACGCTTGCTCCTCTCCATTTCTGAACTGAATGAGCTGTAGAATGAAAGATAAACAGAACAGACAGGTCAAGCTCTGATACTCTGTCCTCATGTGACCCTGAGCTCTCTTGTACACCGAGTGTCTGATTCCTCAATCCAGCACACACAGTATAAGTGCTGTTGATAGAAAGTGATACTGGAACTCTAGGAGAGTCTATGCTTGCTAGTCTTGTGGAGCCAGATTTTTGACAATCAGCATAAAATCTGGTCCACATTGCAGCTTATTCTGGCCAAGAATTAGCCATTTAACAATCTGACTGACAGCTTTTAAAGATTTGATTGCTGCTGCAGCTTACTGTATATACATGACTATGGGCTACATTTACTGACAACTTGCATCAGCGCAAACCCTCTTTTTGGCATCAAAAAACTACTGTCAGAATTGAGTAAAGACAGCCAATAAAAATTGGCGATGAAAAGGCATGGACCATTTTTGTATATACCTATATATGGAATAAAATAAATAGAATGTACTTTATTAAAGGGGTCATCGGATGGCCATTTTCCACAAGTTGATATGATGATGGGTCTTAATGAGAAGTCTCTAACATACTTTGGTTAAAATTTCTCAATGGTAGTGTAAAAAACACTTTTTTACCTTACCTTTTTAAAGCGAGCTATTCTGTTGCATGTTTCTTTAAATGCTAATGAGCTCTGCTCACCCCGCCCCTTTCTGCAGTGGGATGATGAGCCGTGATGTTTACTTTAGCCAAATTTAGCCGCGTTCAGCTGCGAAACTTGCTAACCAACACATTATAAAGAAAGGCCATTTGCAAAGATGCATAAAAAACCCCTTATACTCAATTCAGCTGTGGGTGAAGCTGCATCATGAACGATTTGCACAAACATAGATGCATATGTAGATCGGGATCTGCGCTTTCCTTTCAAAAACGAAAGTAACATTAATCCTCCTTCAGCGGCTCAGATGTCGGGAGTAAATGACGACTGCTATTTTCATTATTACATCCAACAACAGAACACCTCATTCGCTCAATCTGAGACATTCTTGTCTTCCTCTGCACCTGAGTCGACACAATGGCCATCGGAGTCAGACTGTTTCAGCTTGGTGAGGGCGGGTCTAAGGTAAGGCGCTCGTGTCAATCAACTATCATGGGAGTGGCCTCTGTCGGTTTGTCGTCACACCGACAAGAAGCTGAGAATGACCTGATTTTAAAGACCTGATTTACTTCTAAAGATTAAAAAAATACCACTGGGTGGATTTGTATCATTGTAGGGTGGTTGTGTACACAAACTGCCAACACAAATTAATGTTCAAACAACATGTAAAAGTGAGTTTTGCATCTGATGACCCCTTTAAAGAGTTTTGCTATTGTGCTTGTTCTCTTACAAGAGGGAACGAGTACTGCGTAAGAAGTATCTTACGCTAGGGGAAAATCCTTTTCTGCGAGATATTGAAGCCAAAAATTATCCTTAATTTTGAAATAATGTAAAGCGCGTTGCAGCAGCATACAGACATAGGCGAAACAGCTTGCGCGCCTATTGGCTGCTCTGCGGCAACTGCAGCAGCCTATTAGAGCGAGGCCTGACGCGACGCCAGATCCAATGGGGGCATTTCGCGCCCTTTGCGTCGCTTCGCGCCCTTTTCGTAGCTTCCCGCCTAAAAGGGCGTGGTCTAGACCTATAAATATCGCTCATAGGCAGCTATTATCTGATTTTTCATCCTTCAAGCGAAGCACACGCATCGCTGGAGCCGGATAAGAAGCCGCCGTTTGACTGCAAGCATCTCAGCGGGACGAGCCACTGAAGCTGCTGGCCACGCCGCCTTCCGTGCATTCCTGCTGCGCTTTCCGGCGCCTATATCCTTTATAATCTACAGTGTGTGTCGCCGCTGTTTCTCTAAAAAGAGCAAAGCGTCTTTTTAAAGATGCCTTCATACGGCTCGTGCAGATGCCAATGGTGACTCTGAGGACTTGCCTTGCCTTCTTCACTGAGACTGCTCCCCCGCCCGCCGCGGTGTAGCGCCGTAAAAAGCGCCGTGCCCAGCGGGCCCCGGACACTTCCCCCAGCCGACAAAGCTCGCCGGTTCGCCCGCCTGCTTCATCGACCTCGTCAGCCTCTGTTCCGGACGTAAAGCGGCCGCTGTCTGCCACCGCTTCCATCGACGCCGCTGACGAGGGGGGCCATGAAGGAGGAAGAGGTTTCTGATTCTGATTTCCGTTTCCCGCCAAAGCAGGAACGCGCATGCTGCTCAGAAGAGGCGATAGCAGCCCACTTATGTCTGCCCTCCGCTGGACGGCGTGCTAAGTCGGCCCTCCCCTCTAAAGCTTGCCGTCAGACGTCAAACCTGCTTCGCCGCGCTTTCGCCGCCGCCTAGCCGCGTCAGCGCTGCGTAACATGGTCTCTCACCGTTGCTGAGAGGCACCCGTGGTTAACGCTTTCTGACGTTTTTCTCGTCTGGCCGCCGCCCCGCCAGACGCGGCCCGCGGCCCAGGATTGAGTTGAAACCTGAGCCTCCGAAATCGTCCTAGCACAACTGGGAAAACGACGGTGTACGAGTCCCGCTGTTGCCGGACCCCCACCAAAGTTATTCGCTCGTCCAGTTCCAGGAAATGTGACTGTTCCAGTGTTTTCTGCAGCCAACAAACCGGCTCCGTCGCCCGTTTGCCTGCACACAAAAGTCGTTCCCACGGCTACACAGATAAACCCCCAATAAAGTGTATTGTCTGGTGTCCCGGCCACGGCCGATGGTGTTTCATGTGTCGTAAGAATGCCCACTAACCAGTGCTCATCTCTAACGTTACACACAAGCACAGCGCACATAAAATCGACACAGATTGATTGCGCTTCACAACCGGCCACGGCCGATGGTGTTTCACGTGTAAGAATGCCCACTGCAGTGCTCATCTCTACACACAAGCACAGCGCACTTAAAATCGACACAGATCGATTGCGCTTCACAACCGGCCACGGCCGATGGTGTTTCACGTGTAAGAATGCCCACTAGCAGTGCTCATCTCTACACACAAGCACAGCGCACATAAAATCGACACAGATCGATTGCGCTTCACAACCGGCCACGGCCGATGGTGTTTCACGTGTAAGAATGCCCACTAGCAGTGCTCATCTCTACACACAAGCACAGCGCACATAAAATAGACTCAGATCGATTGCGCTTCACACGTGGTAAATATGCCCGCTTCACAGTGGCCACAGACACCACATTATGCACGTCAAACGGTTTCTGTGAAAACGAAACCAAAAGTGCATTCGCTCTACGCAGGCGAACGTTGTTTGGAGTGTGTTAAATGTGCCCGCTGCCCCACAGCCACATCCACACACAGACATAATAGTTCCCGCTATCAGCGTGCCCCATGCCTCAAATATCACGAGCACGTTTTGCATGAAATCAGCGTGCATTCGCTCCATGCAAGCGAACGATGTTTGGAGTGTGTTAAATGTGACTGTTCCAGTGTTTGCTGCAGCCAACAAGCCGGTTCTGTCGCCCGCTTGCCTGCACACAAAGGTTGTTTTCACGGCTACCCAGATAAACCCCCAATAGAGTGTATTTTCTGGAGTCCCGGCCACGGCCGATGGTGTTTCACGTGTAGTCAAAAATGCCCACTCCTCCAGTGCTCATTTCTACACACAAGCACAACCTGTCATACAGACCCTGCGAACATAAAATCGGCTCAGATCGATTGCGCTTCACATGTGGTAAACGTGTCCACTTAACAGTGCCCACAGACATCACATTATGCACGTCAAAAGGTTTCTGTACAAACGAAACTAACGTGTATGCAGGCGAACGGTGTTTGCAGTGTGTTAAATGTGCCTGTTGCCACACAACCACATACACACACAGACATAATAGTTCCCGCTATCAGCGTGCCCCACGCCCCGAATGTCACGAGCACGTCTCTGGTGCCACAGCATACCGAAACCACTCCGTTAATGAAAGAACGGAGCGCGCTTCGTATTCAGCCTCTAGCTATTCATGCAAACGCATTGGAAAAGCTTCCAGGGGTCTCGAAATGGGTGCTGGACATTATAAAAGGAGGCTATTCGCTACAGTTTCACCGACGTCCGCGCCGCTATACGGCGCGCGTCGAGACCACAATGCAGACAGAAGCAGCACACCTGCTTCGAGCCGAAGTGGCGAAACTATTGAGCAAAGGGGTCATAGAGCCCCTTTCTCAAGCTCAAAGCGAAGGGAGGCTGTACAGCAGATATTTCCTGGTACCGAAAAAAGACGGGGGTCACAGACCCATATTAGATCTAAGGCAACTGAACAAAGCGTTGGTGAAGCGTCGGTTCAGGATGCTCACGACCAGAAAAATCCTCGCGCAAGTTCGCCAAGGAGACTGGTTCGTGTCAGTGGATCTGAAAGACGCGTATTTTCAAATACAGATAGCGTCACGTCACAGGCGATTTTTGAGACTCGCCTTCGAGGGCCAGGCATATCAGTACACAGTCCTGCCGTTCGGTTTGTCCCAGGCACCCCGTACATTACGAAGTGCATGGACTCAGCGCTCGTTCCTCTCAGACTGAAAGGCGTGCGCATACTGAACTATTTGGACGATTGGCTGATTCTAGCGCAGTCCCGCTCAGTGCTTGTACAGCATACGACCATGTTACTCGATCACCTCGAGAATTTGGGTCTCAGAGTCAATTGGGCGAAGAGCTCACTATCCCCCAGTCAGAAAACTTCCTTCCTGGGCACAGAATTGGACTCGCTGTCAATGATAGCGCGGCTGTCACCACAGCGCGCAGCAGACATTCAGTGCACAGCGGGCTCGTTCCGCTGCGGCGCGTCTGTCCCGCTCAAAAAATTTCAGAAAATGCTGGGTCTCATGGCCTCAGCGTCATCAGTTCTGCAGCTGGGTCTGCTATGTATGCGCCCACTGCAGTTCTGGCTGAAAGCGCGCGTCCCGCGTCAAGCGTGGGCGCCCGGTCGGCTTCGTATCACGGTCAATCAGTAATGTGTCACAGCCCTGAATCCGTGGAGAGCAATCGACTGGTACCAGTTAGGTGTAAGCCTGGGGACTTCCTCGAGAATAAAAGTGGTGTCTACGGACGCGTCCACCTCGGGATGGGGGGCTCTGCTCGAGGGCAGACCGTCTTTTGGCCAGTGGTCAGAACGGGAAAAGCTCCTGCATATCAACTGCCTCGAAATGTTGGCAGTACAGAACGCGCTGATGCGCTTCTGTCCCCAAATAAAAGGAAACCATGTATTAGTCCGCTCGGACAACATGTCAGTGGTTTCCTATATAAATCGCCAGGGCGGTCTCAGGTCCAAAAACCTATACAGACTTGCAGAACGCCGCCTGGTATGGGCTCAGCGCAACCTGCGCTCGCTGAAAGCAGCGCATGTGCCGGGGCTTCTAAACATAGGGCCAGACAGACTGTCCAGGAACAATGTTCCAGCAGGCGAATGGTCTCTACACCCACAGACAGTACAACTACTGTGGAAGAAATTCGGCAGAGCGGAAGTAGACCTGTTTGCGTCTCCGAACAACGCTCACTGTCTGGAATTTTACTCAAAAAGCAGAGACGCGCTGGCCCACGAATGGCCCCGCCGTCATCTCTATGCTTTTCCCCCCGTCTCTCTCCTACCTCAGGTGATAGAGAGGGTCAGCGAAAAAGGATGTTCAATACTGCTGATAACGCCGTTTTGGGAAAACCAGCCCTGGTTCCCAGCGCTGATGCAGCTGACGAGCACTGTCCCGTGGCCGATACCAGTGAGGAGAGTCCTTCTCTCTCAGGCCAGCGGCTCGATTTGGCATCCTCACCCAGAGCTGTGGTCCCTTCATGTCTGGGCCACCAGCGAATATATGATGAACTCCCTAAAGGACTATTAAACACGATCACGCAGGCTAGAGCCCCGTCTACGAGACGGCTCTATTCCTCAAAATGGTCAGTGTTTTCGGGCTGGTGCGCAGCTCGCGGCTCGTCACCCACTAACTGTGGTGTGATGGAGGTGCTTTCCTTTCTACAAGAGCTGCTGGACAAGGGCAGAACCCCGTCCACGCTCAAAGTCTATGTGGCGGCCATAACAGCGTTCTCGAGCACAACGCTAGGTCAGTCAATAGGAAGGAACGATTTAGTTATTCGCTTCCTGAGGGGAGCTAGAAGACTAAATCCCCCCAGACCTCCCACAGTCCCCGTATGGGACCTTTCTGTGGTACTAGAGGCCATGAAAGGTGGACCATTCGAGCCTCTGCAGACTATTGATTTGAAATACCTGTCTCTTAAGACCGTGTTTCTGCTGGCTCTCGCTTCAGTGAAGCGCATAGGGGATTTGCACGCACTCTCTGTGAGCGCGACGTGCATGGAATTTGGACCTAATGACTCTAAAGTCATACTCAAACACAAACATGGTTACGTTCCAAAATCACTCAACACACCGTTTAGGGCACAGGTCATCGCGCTGTCAGCCCTACCGGTCAATGATGAGGAAACGGACGCGAGCCTCCTATGCCCAGTCAGGGCATTACGAGCTTACGTGTCTCGCTCGTCTGCTTTTAGACAGACAGAGCAGCTTTTTGTTTCGTTTTACGGGCGTCCCAAGGGACTGGCCGCGTCGAAACAGAGCTTATCCAGATGGATAGTTGATGCTATTGCGTTGGCATATGCTTCCAAGGGCATGCAGTGCCCGCTAGGTGTCAGAGCACATTCCACGAGGGGCGTGGCCTCATCGTGGGCGTGGTCGAGTGGGATTGCCTTGCAAGATATTTGTACGGCGGCGGGCTGGGCCTCTCCGTCTACATTTATAAGGTTTTACAACCTGGAGGTTCCCGCCTTACAGGCCAGATTGCTGTCAGTCTAGATGTTCAGTGTTGTCTGACCTGATGTTATCAGCTCGGAATGCTGCGTCTACTGATCACAGCTCTAGGGTCGACAGTGAAAGTGATAGCACAAGATGTGTCTGAGCAAACTGTGTGAAGACCCTTATTCTTACGTCAGCTCAGGCCGTAACCCCGCCCTGTATGTACGTTTACTTAGCGTCTGAGTGACGCTGCACTATGTGGAAGAGTGCGGCATTGCCCCTCCCTCTTCCCCGGACTCCCTGTGAGTTCCATAGGTGATTATGAACTGTATGAACCCCGGGCTTTCGCCCTTGGGTCTTTGGTGTCAGATCTCAGCATGCACGGCGTTTTACACTGGGTCCCCTAGCGTAAGATACTTCTTACGCAGTACTCGTTCCCTCTTGTAAGAGAACGTACTCGGTTACTAACGTAACCTCGGTTCTCTCTAGAGAGGGAACGAGTACTGCGTATCTTGCCGTGCATGCGCACGCTCTGGTTGCTTTGATGATGAAAAACCAGATAATAGCTGCCTATGAGCGATATTTATAGGTCTAGACCACGCCCTTTTAGGCGGGAAGCTACGAAAAGGGCGCGAAGCGACGCAAAGGGCGCGAAATGCCCCCATTGGATCTGGCGTCGCGTCAGGCCTCGCTCTAATAGGCTGCTGCAGTTGCCGCAGAGCAGCCAATAGGCGCGCAAGCTGTTTCGCCTATGTCTGTATGCTGCTGCAACGCGCTTTACATTATTTCAAAATTAAGGATAATTTTTGGCTTCAATATCTCGCAGAAAAGGATTTTCCCCTAGCGTAAGATACTTCTTACGCAGTACTCGTTCCCTCTCTAGAGAGAACCGAGGTTACGTTAGTAACCGAGTACGTTTTATTAAAGAGAATGATTCATTTTGATGTCAAACTGTTACGACGCAACGAGGATAGGAAGCGGGCGGATCCAAATGCGAAGCTTTAAACATGAACATGGTCAAACACAGGCAGGGTCAAACATCAGCAAACAGGTACAGTACGGGCAAGACATAAAAGTAATCCAGGGACAGGTGAGGGTCGATCGGCGGCGAATGTAATCCAAAGGGACGAGGCAAAGGGTTATCCAAACAGACAACGGCAAGAAAGGGTAAGTCCAGGCAGGTGAGAGATCCAAGGCAGGTGGCAAAACAGACAAGACGATATAAAGCAGACGAGGAAATCAAGACACTAATGACTAGACTAGAACAAGACTTTAACTTTGACTCAGGAAACTAGGAAAGGCTCTGTACAGTTGCTAGCACACAGAGAGTGCTAAACGCAATACAGTACTCAGCCTAGAATGATTGTAATGGCCTCGTATTTATACAGATCATGATTGGCTACAGCTGTGTGCGTAATGAGTGAGGTGAAGCATGGGAAGTGTAGTCCAACAGTCTGTGTAGTGTGAATGTCAATGGATTGGTGGCGGACAGAAGCAAGACCATAGACCGAGTTCGTGACACAAACTAACAAGAAACTATGCTTCTGACCACAGGTTGAGAGTGATTCTTCCAACCACACAACTTTGCGATGTTGTTTGCGAACATTCATTGGAACTGTGGTTTTGGAAAACACAAAATCATTTAACTATATTGCTAACAATGAAACTTGTATCTATAGTTAGATGACAATGCTTTCGGAAACCACCTAGATTTAAGCTTGCCGTTTTGAGAAACCTTTTGCCATTTTTTAGCACAATAGACATCAGACGATCCATGGCCATCATTTACAAGTCTTTTACATCTGGTATATCTTCTGTGAACCCTTGTGTTTACATTTCATACATGAAAAAAATTCCCATTTCATGACTACAGTAGTATTTTTCAATTGGATTTTTGACTAGTGCAGGAACTACATTAAGCTCTGTGAAAAGAAGGCTTTTTGCTTAACATTTTAGGGTTACACTTTATTTGAAGGTCCCCTTGTTACAGTGTAATTATACATTAAAGTACTTAGTAATGTTAATTAACTACATGTACTTACTATGGTTAGGGTTAGGTTTAGGGTTTGTCTTAGGGTTACTTGCATGCAATTATGCATAATTCATTGCTATTATAATAGTAAGTCCAAGGTTGCAAAACTCTAGGATAGCAAAGTCCATTAAAGGAGGTAGAGCTTTTTTGCATTTGGCTCCTAAACTCTGAAACAGCCTTCCTGACAATGTTCAGGGTTCAGACACACTCTCTGTTTAAATCTAGATTAAAGACACATCTCTCTAGCCAAGCATTCAAATAATGCATCTCATAATAATGCATCTTGTACTTTAGCTGTGTCTGATCAAATGCACATTATAATTTTTTTTTGCTTGTGTTGAACAAATCATTTTTGCTTGGTTGGTTTTTGTTTGTTTTTTGTTTTAGTTTTTCTGTTTCTGCCATGGGATT
>NC_133378.1:14897405-14946740 GCF_049309525.1 Garra rufa
AGCTAAATAAGAAAAATGAGCCGCAGAAAAGCAAACGTTCTCTGCGGACTAAGTCAGCACTTCCAAAACGGAGCTTTCTGTCCTTCCCCGATCTGCACACTGAACTGTCTAGATCAAGGGAAAAACTAGAAAGAAAAGATGATGCCGCGGGTTGAACAGACGCTAGCCAGCTATCTGTCGCCCAGTCTGGCATCATCCTTGAAAGCTCCGTCTTTGCCCTCCAGGCCGCCTAAATAAAACTTCAGGCTTGATGGGCAAATGTACACGTGTCGGGGTTGCTGACGGGAGCATGAAACCCCAGCCGTGTACCAGCTCCTCACATAAGAGGCTCATAATAGGAGCATTGCAGCCCGTTTCCCTCCGGTGACACCTAGAGGGCGGGATTAGCAACACTCCTGACCGGGGGCTTCAAAGACTAAGCCCGATCCGAGGGTCGTGCTTTAGTCTAAGAGGTCCTCGGCTAAACGGCCCTGACTCTTGTACCACAGGGCTGATGAGGGCAGCCCCTCTCGGGGAGGTTTGCGGTGCACCATAGAAAAACATGGTGACCACACCTTCTCGGGCCCTCAGGAGATCTGTCAGCTAACCCTGCCAGTGTTACAGGGCGCGGCAATCTCCCGCGAACGTCAATTTCTAGTTGTTCCGCCCGGAAACGTAGGTTTGCAACCCCCACGGGGGTCTTAAGAGCAACTATTCAGGTGCATCCTGCCAGTCTCGCTGTTACAGGTCACCGAATCAGTTCCTCAAATAAATCCAGAAGCCAGCCTCGAGAGGCTGGTTCCCTTAATAGAATTTTTGGCAGCGTGGAAACTACTGCCAAATATTTCTATGTGGGTCCTGCGCACTGTAGAGAAAGGTTATTGCATTCAATTCGGCGCCAAGCGCCACCTTTCAGCGGGGTATTTCCAACTCTGGTGAACCCCGAGCAGGGTCTGGTAATGGAACAGGAAGTAGAAACTCTCCTGAGGAACGAGGCCATCGAGGTGGTCCCTCCTCAGTACAGAGAGTCTGGGTTCTACAGCCAGTACTTCATTGTTCCCAAGAAGGATGGAGGGCTTCGGCCCATTTTAGATCTCAGGCAGTTGAACCACTCAGTCAAAAAAACTGAAGTTCAAAATGCTGACTGTCAAACAGGTCGTGTCTCAGATCAAGTCCGAGGACTGGTTTGTCATGATAGATCTAAAAGACGCATACTTTCACGTCTCCATCCTTCCACAACACAGGAAGTTTCTCAGGTTCGCTTTCAGGGGCAAAGCTCACCAATACAGAGTGCTTCCTTTCGGCCTAGCCCTCTCACCCCGAACTTTTACAAAGTGTGTGGATGCTGCTCTGGCTCCTCTGCGACTCCAGGGCATCCGCATACTCGACTGGCTGATCCTGGCCAGCTCGGTACAGCTAGCGGTTCAACATCGAGGTGTTGTTCTCGCTCACATGAAAGAATTGGGGTTGAGACTCAACACCAAGAAGAGTGTGACTTCTCCACTACTGAGAACCATTTATCTAGGTGTAATCTGGGATTCGACCACGATGCAGGCACGAATGTCACCTGCTCGGATCGAGTCGATCCTTACTGCAGTAAATGCAGTCAAGCTAGGCCCGTCATTCACTGTCAAACAGTTCCAAGTACTGTTAGGTCTTATGGCAGCCGCTTCCAATGTGATACCTTTTGGACTGCTGCACTGGAGACCACTGTAGTGGTGGCCCAGGACCAGGGGGTTTTCCCCGAGGGGAAACCCGTTCCGCAAGATCAAGGTCACGCGGCGCTGCCTACGTGCCTTGGTCATGTGGAAGAAAACCTGGTTCCTCTCTCAGGGTCCGGTATTGGGGGCTCCTTGCCTCCTCGTCTCGCTAGCGACAGACGCATCCCTCACCGGGTGGCAGGTAGTCATGAGTGGCCGCTCAGCCCAAGGCCTGCGGAGCGATCATCATCTCTCCTGGCACATAAATTGCCTAGACATTCCAGGCCCTGAAGTGTTTCCTTCCAGACCTGAGAAACCGCCACGTGCTGATCCATACAGATAGCACTGCGGTGGTTTATTACATAAACCATCAAGGAGATCTCCGCTCACGCCCCTTGTACAAGCTGGCGTACTGGATCCTCCTATGGTCTCAAGGAAAAACTTCTCTCCCTGAGAGCAGTCCATATTCCTGGACATCTGAATGTGGGAGCAGACATCCTGTCGAGGCAGGGGCCAAGGCCCGGGGATTGGATGCTTCACCCAGAGGTGGTGAAGCAGATCTGGAGAGTGTTTGGCCAGGCTCAGGAGGACCTCTTCGCGACTCGAGAGACATTGCAAGGTCCCCTCTGGTACTCTCTAGTGCCTCCAGCTCCTGCGGGACTGGACGCTATGGTACAGATGTGGCCGAGGCCTCGTCTGTACACCCTTTCCCCGATCGCTCTGCTCCCGGGAGTTCTGGAATAAGTGTGACCCCTGAGGGGGCACATCTCATAGAGGCCAGTCTCTCAACCAAGGTTGCCGAGACCATCCCTCACTCCAGAGCTCCCCCTATGAGGAAACCCTATGACCTAAGAGGAAGTGGTCTACTGCATGGTGTAACCAACACCAGTTTGACCCAGTTCACTGCCTGTTTGGTACAGTACTGGAGTCTCTGCAGTCTCACCGTCCGCAGGGCTAACCCACTCCACCTTGATGGTTTGTTAGTGGGTAGAGTCCCCTGGTCATACGTTTTCCTCCACGGTCGGGAGATCAAGGCTTCATCAGGAAGTAATGAAGCATGGAGAATTCTTATCCAGACTCAGTGGGACCTCTGGCGACTCGATAGATATCGCAATGTTCCCTCTGGTTCTCCTTAGTGCCTCCAGGTCCGCGCGGACTGGACGCCATTGTACAGACGTGGCCGAGGCTTCGTCTGTGCGCATTCTCCCGATTGCTCTGCACCCTGGAGTTCTGGAAAGAGCACGCCGGTATCGGTACGGCTGTTACTTCTAGCCCCGTACTGGCCGGTCCGAGTATGGTTCTTGGACCTCCCCTCTCAGGCTGGGGGCGCGATCTGCTACCCCCACATGGAGAGGTGGAAGTTATGGGTATGGCCCCTGGGGGGACGCAACTCATAGACTCTGGTCTCTCAACCGAGGTTGTTGAGACCCTGCTCCAATCCAGAGCTCCCTCTACGAGGAAACCTTAAGTGGAACCTGTTTGCTTCATGGTGTCACGACCACCATCTAGACCAAGTTACTGCCCGTTGGTACAGTACTAGAGTCCCCGCAAACTCACCACAAAACCAGCTCACTCCACCCTGAAGGCGTTCGTGGCGGCTTACTGGCCTACCACGCCCCTTGTGGTGGCTCGTCGGTATGGTTTCCTCGGCGGTGCACTCGGGTTGAGGCCCCGAGGGGTCTCAAGCCTCTATTACCTCCACTCTTGGAGTGCGACCAATTGGAAGTATATCTGTCCAGTGTGAGCACTGGGCACATAGGGCCACAGAGAAAGTATGTGGCACGAACAGAGCTATCAGTAGATGGATCACGGATGCCATTTCTACTACTTTCAAGTCCTCTGGTCTCCCAGCTCCATGGGGAGTCAAGACTCACTCCTCCTGAGGCTGTCTGCCTCTAAAAGCTCTGACGGCAGGTGTCCCTAGCCAGGACATCTGCAGTGCTGCGGGTTGGTCCTCGCCTCTGACATTACGTCAGATTCTATGAACTCGACCTCAGAGCCACTCCTGGCTCCTTTGTCCTCTCGCCTTAGCAAAGGCTAAGCCCAGAAATTCAGCCCCCTCCCTAGCCAGGAGGAGACTTCTCAAGGCGCATTCTTTCGATCAAAAAAGAAGAGAAGTCTTTTCGCCTACTTTCTCCTCGAGTGCCTGAGGGCCGAGGAGCACTTCTCCCTCTGCGCTGGTCATATGGCAGGCAGCGGTTGAGAACCCTATCCTCGTGTGCCTGAGGGCCGAGGATCATATAGCCCTCTTGTCCGTGGAATACTAGACAATGGCTTATCCCCCTCGTGTTCTGGCAAGGCTACCAGACCGAGTGTATTTCGGTCCCTCTTGTCCTGGCTTTCTCCCAGACAATGGACTAAGACTCCTCGTGCGCCCGAGGGCCGAGGAGTGCCTCCTGCGCTGGCTGGTTACCAGGCAGAGGCCTATTACTGTCTTCCTCGTGTGCCCGAGGGCCGAGGATTACAGTGCCCTCTTGTCCGCGGAATGCTAGACAATGGCTTATTCCCCTCGTGTCCTGGCGGTAGTACCAGGCCGAGCTCTTGAGTCCCTCTTGTTCTGGCGGAACCCCAGACAAAGGACTACCTTCTCCTTGTGAGCCTGAGGGCCGAGGAGTACCTCTCGCTCTGGCTGGCGACCAGACAGAGGTTGACTACCTTCCTCGTGTGCCCGAGGGCCGAGGAACACTCTGGGCTGAGGACTATTTCTTCCTCTGCACTGATCAAATGTCAGGCAAAGGTCGAGAACTCTATCCTTGTGTGCCTGAGGGCCGAGGATCATATCGCCCTCTTGTCCGTGGAATACTAGACAATGGCTTATTCCCCTCGTGTTCTGGCAAGGCTACCAGACCGAGCGTATTTCGGTCCCTCTGGTTCTGGCTTTCTCCCAGACCAAGGTGCGCCCGAGGGCCGAGGAGTGCCTCTTGCGCTGGCTGGCTACCAGGCAGAGGCCTATTACTGTCTTCCTCGTGTGCCCGAGGGCCGAGGATTGCAGTGCCATCTTGTCTGCGGAATGCTAGACAATGGCTTATTCCCCTCGTGTCCTGGCGGGAGTGCCAGGCCGAGCTCTTGAGTCCCTCTTGTTCTGGCGGAACCCCAGACAAAGGACTACCTTCTCCTCGTGAGCCTGAGGGCCGAGGAGCACTCTTGAGGTCGAGTGCACTGTCCTCATGGGCCTGAGGGCCGAGGACTACCTACACCATCTTGTCCGTGGAATACTAGACAATGGTTATTGCGGTCCCTCTTGTTCTGGCTATTCCCAGACAAAGGACTAAGACTACTCGTGTGCCTGAGGGCCGAGGAGTACCTCTCGCTCTGGCTGGCGACCAGACAGAGGTTGACTACCATTCCTCGTGTGCCCGAGGGCCGAGGATTACAGGGCCTTCTTGTCCGCGGAATGCTAGACAAGGGCTCTTTCTTTCTTTTCCACCCTGGTTGAGCAGACACTGCTCAGGGTTTGGAAATTATGGGGGCGTTGGTAGTCTCGTTCCCCATAGCGTTCCATGATGCGGCTCGAGTTCCCTGAAGGGAACGTCTCAGGTTACGTATGTAACCCTAGTTCCCTGAGGGAACGAGATGCCGCGTCTCGAACCATAATTCCCGCACCCTGCTGCGCTCGCTTCATTCCTAAAAGAGCTGCCACGGGCGTCAAACGCACATGCTGTATACTTCCCGGTCGCTGACGTCACCGCGCCTGTGACGTCACTCCCGTCATTCATTGGTTGTAGACATGATTCAGAGTGCTGCCCGCCAATGGCGTTCCCCATAGCGTTCCATGACGCGGCGTCTCGTTCCCTCAGGGAACCAGGGTTACATCAGCACATAGAGACCCTTTCACCTAGATATCACACTATAGAGACTGTGTCTGTTCCCCGAGCAAAAAAATACAAAAAACGCCTGAATCAAATCAAGACTAACAATTTAATTGATGTTCAACAAATAAAAAATATATATATAATACAGAGAAACAATTGATAAAGCTTGGCTTATTGAATATCAGGTCCCTTTCTACGAAAGCACTTTTTGTAAATGATATGATCACTGATCATAACCTAGATGTGCTCTGTTTGACAGAAACCTGGCTAAAACCAGACGATTACATTATTTTAAACGAGTCCACCCCCCAAGATTACTGTTATAAACATGAACCGCGTCTAAAAGGTAAAGGAGGAGGTGTTTCTACTATTTATAGCAGTATTCTCAATGTCTCTCAGAGAACGGGCTTCAATTATAACTCGTTTGAAGTTATGGTGCTTCATATAGCATTATCCAGAGAAACAAGTATTAATGATAAATCCCCTGTGACGTTTGTGCTAGCTACTGTATACAGGCCACCAGGGCACCATACAGACTTTATTAAAGAATTTGCTGATTTTCTATCCGAATTAGTGCTGGCCGCAGATAAAGTCTTAATAGTGGGTGATTTTAACATCCATGTTGATAATGAAAAAGATGCATTAGGAACAGCATTTATAGATATTTTGAACTCTATTGGGGTTAGACAACACGTGTCAGGTCCTACTCATTGCCCAAATCATACTCTAGATTTAATACTGTCACATGGAATTCATGTTAATGGCGTTGAAATTCTGCAGCAAAGCGATGATATCTCAGATCATTATCTAGTCTCTTGTATAATCCAGATAGCTAAAACTGTTAATTCAATTCCTTGCTACAAATACGGTAGAACCATCACTTCTACTACAAAAGACTGCTTTGTAAGTAATCTTCCTGACTTATCTGAATTCCTCAGCATATCCAATAGCTCAGAAAAACTTGATGATGTAATAGAAACTATGGACTCTCTCTTTTGTAGCACTTTAGATACAGTTGCTCCAGTGCGCCTAAAAAAGATTAAGAAAAACAGTGTAACAAAGTGGTATAACGATCATACCCGCGCCCTAAAGAGAAAAGCACAAAAAATGGAACGCAGCTGGAGGAAAACAAAACTAGAGGTTTTTCGTACTGCTTGGCGTGAATGTAATCTATCTTATAGGAAAGCATTAAAAACTGCCAGATCGGATTACTTTTCATCTCTCTTAGAAGAAAACAAACATAACCCTAGGTATTTGTTCAATACTGTGGTTAAATTAACTAAAAATATAGCAGCAACAGGTTTAGACATTTCCCAAAAGCACAGCAGTAATGACTTTATGACGTACTTTACCTCCAAGATAGACACTATTAGAGATAAAATTGTAACCATACAGCCGCCTGCTACAGTATCGCATCAGATAGTGCGTTGTAGATCTCCTGAGGAACAATTCCATTCATTCTCTATTATAGGAGAGGAGGAATTGTATAAACTTGTTAAATCATCTAAACCCACAACATGTATGTTAGACCCTATTCCATCTAAGCTACTAAAGGAGGTACTTCCAGAAGTCATAGATCCTCTTCTGAATATTATTAATTCGTCACTATCATTAGGATATGTCCCCAAAACCTTCAAAATAGCTGTTATTAAGCCACTCATTAAAAAAACACAACTTGACCCCTATGAATTAATTAACTACAGACCAATTTCGAATCTCCCTTTTCTGTCAAAGATACTAGAAAAGGTAGTATCCTCACAATTATGCTCCTTCTTAGAGAAAAATGGTATCTGTGAGGATTTCCAGTCAGGTTTTAGACCATATCATAGTACTGAGACTGCTCTAATTAGAGTAACAAATGACCTGCTATTGTCAAGCGATCGTGGTTGCATCTCTCTATTAGTGCTACTGGATCTTAGTGCTGCATTTGTTACTATTGACCACAACATTCTTTTAAATAGACTTGAAAACTATGTAGGCATTAGTGGTAGTGCACTGGCATGGTTCAAATCGTACTTATCTGACCGTCATCAGTTTGTGGCAATAAATGAAGAGGTATCATTTAGATCGCAAGTGCAGTATGGAGTACCTCAAGGCTCAGTGCTAGGGCCATTACTTTTTACGCTTTACATGTTACCCTTGGGAGATATCATCAGGAAACATGGTGTTAGCTTTCATTGTTACGCTGATGATACTCAGCTCTATATTTCTTCGCAGCCCGGCAAAACATATCCATTCGAAAAACTAACAGAATGCATAGCTGATATTAAAAACTGGATGGCGAATAACTTCTTACTGTTAAATTCTGAAAAAACAGAGGTACTAATTATTGGACCTAAAACCTCCACAAGTAATGACCTAAAACACAGTCTAATACTAGATGGCTGCTCTGTAAATTCGTCGTCATCAGTTAGGAACCTAGGCGTCCTATTCGATAGCAATCTCTCCTTTGAAAGCCACATTTCTAGCATCTGCAAAACCGCATTTTTCCATCTTAAAAGTATATCGAAATTACGACCTATGCTATCAATGTCAAATGCTGAAACATTAATTCATGCGTTCATGACCTCAAGGATAGATTATTGTAATGCTTTATTGGGTGGTTGTTCTGCACGCTTAATAAACAAACTCCAGCTGGTCCAAAATGCAGCAGCTAGAGTTCTTACTAGAACCAGAAAGTATGACCATATTAGCCCGGTTCTGTCAGCACTGCATTGGCTCCCTATAAAACATCGTATAGATTTTAAAATCTTGCTAATTACTTATAAAGCCCTCAATGGTTTAGCTCCTCAGTACTTGAACGAGCTCCTATCGTATTATAGTCCTTCACGTCCGCTGCGTTCTCAAAATTCTGGCAATTTGATAATACCTAGAATATCAAAATCAACTGCGGGCGGCAGATCATTTTCTTATCTAGCGCCTAAACTCTGGAACAATCTACCTAACACTGTTCGGGAGGCAGACACACTCTGTCAGTTTAAATCTAGATTAAAGACACATCTCTTTAACCTGGCTTACACATAAAATCATTAACACATTTCTATAATTCAAATCCGTTAAAGGATTGTTAGGCTGCATTAATTAGGTCAACCGGAACCGAAAACACCTCCCATAACACCTGATGCACTCGTTGCATCGTAAAAAGAATGGCATCTACGCTAATATAGTGTGTCTGCCTCCCGAACAGTGTTAGGTAGATTGCACAAATCTAAGGATCCATCCGACCTCAGTATGTATCGGTCTATGCTCTCATCTTTCGCTACCCAAGTACATACAGCCAAATCTTCATACTTCCACAACAGGATCAACAATTCTCCGGACGCACGCAACCTTTTCAAAACATTTAATACACTGCTTTGTCCCCCTCCACCACCTCCCACAACTTCTATAACAGCTGATGATTTCGCCACATTTTTTACAGACAAAACTACATCGATCAATAATAAGTTCTCAGCTCCACACATACAGGAACTAAAATTGACCACAATCACGGCTGGAACTCCCCACTTCTCCTTCTGTCCTTGCTCGGAGGCAGAAGTAACCAAACTTTTCCTCTCCAGCCATCCGACGACATGTCCTTTAGATCCTATCCCCTCACACCTTCTCCAAGCAATCTCCCCTACAATCCTACCGGCGCTCACACACATCATCAACACATCTCTTCTCACAGGCACTTTTCCCACTACATTTAAGCAGGCCCGGGTAACCCCACTGCTCAAAAAACCTACACTTAACTCTTCACTCATAGACAACTACAGACCTGTCTCTCTCCTTCCATTCATAGCAAAAACACTGGAACGGGCTGTTTTCAACCAGCTATCCTTATTCCTCTCACAGAACAATCTACTGGACTTTAACCAATCAGGGTTCAGAAGCGGCCATTCAACTGAGACTGCGCTACTGTCTGTCACTGAAGCCTTGCGGACGGCAAAAGCTGAGTCCAAATCATCAGTACTCATCTTGCTGGACCTATCTGCAGCTTTTGACACTGTGAATCACCAGATCCTCCTGTCCACCCTCTCAATGCTGGGCATTACAGGGACTTCACTTCGCTGGTTCAAATCCTACCTCTCTGGTAGGTCTTTCAGAGTGGCCTGGGGAGGCGAGGTATCCAAAACTCATCAACTGGTCACTGGGGTTCCTCAGGGTTCAGTTCTTGGACCTCTCCTCTTCTCCATATACACTACATCTCTGGGTCCCATCATACAGGCACATGGCTTCTCCTACCATTGCTATGCTGATGACACACAGCTCTATCTTTCATTCAAACCAGACGATCCATCGGTAGCTGCACGGATCTCAGGTTGCCTGGCGGATATCTCTGCATGGATGAAGGAACACCATCTACAGCTCAATCTAGCAAAGACGGAACTCCTTATCTTTCCTGCCACTCCATCTCTACAGCATGACTTCTCCATCCAGTTAGGTTCATCAACAATTACCCCATCAACTTCAGCCAGAAATCTGGGTGTTATCTTTGACAACCAACTGACTTTTAAAGACCACATAGCTTAGACCGCTCGATCTTGCAGGTTTGCATTGTACAACATCAGAAAGATCAGGCCCTTCCTAACAGAGCATGCTACACAACTCCTCGTCCAGGCCCTGGTCATTTCCAGGCTGGACTACTGCAATGCTCTTTTAGCTGGTCTTCCAGCATGTACAATCAAGCCTCTACAAATGATTCAGAATGCAGCAGCACGACTGGTCTTCAACGAGCCCAAAAAGGCCCATGTCACACCTCTCTTCATATCCCTGCACTGGCTACCGGTTACAGCACGCATCAAATTCAAGACACTGATGCTGGCATATAGGACAGCCACCGGATCATCACCTGCCTACCTCCATTCACTACTACACATCTACACTCCTTCCAGAAGACTGAGATCCTCTAGTGAAAGACGCCTCATTGTACCACCACAGAGAGGTATTAAATCACTGTCCAGAACATTCTCGTTCAATGTCCCTGCCTGGTGGAATGATCTTCCCACCCCTATCCGGAATGCAGACTCCTTAACAGCTTTCAAACGACTGCTGAAAACCCATCTTTTTCGACACTATGTGACTCAATAATAATAAAAAAAAAAAAATAAATCCTCTTCTTGATCCTCCCTTCTAGCCTGTTTTTCCTCTCTTTCTTGATCTTCTCCTTCTAGCCTGCACTCTTCTAACAACGCCTGATATATGGTATTTTTGAACACTTCCTATGTTGATCTGCCACCTTAGGATGAATCACTTGTTGTATTCCCAATTGTAAGTCACTTTGGATAAAAGCGTCGGCTAAATGAATAAATGTAAATGTAAATGTAATATTAGTCTGTTTCATTCTTATTCCGAGGTCACCGTAGCCTCCAGACCCAGCCTGTATCCAGATCAGATGGTCACTCCAGTCCCCCGGATCCAGTCCGTACCCAGCTTAGATCATGGATCACCACCTAGAGATGACTTCAATAGCCGTGGATGTCAACCAGATGAGCTCCAAGGCGGATCATCAATAAAGACCTCGCCAACCTTGACGGCCATCGGCGCTACACCACAGGATCCTGATGAGTTCTCTACAATCAGACATTGGTACAAACTGTTGTTTGGTCTGGCCAGAGGAGAACTGGTCCCCCGACTGAGCCTGGTTTCTCCCAAGGTTTTTTTCTCCATCTCTGTCACCTGTGGAGTTTTGGTTCCTTGCCGCTGTCGCCTGTGGCTTGCTTAGTTGGGGACATTTTCCAGCGATATCGTATACTATTTGAACTGAATCTGACGATGATATCACTGAATTCATTGATGAACTGCCTTTAACTGAAAATTGATTGTTACAATAATGCGTTACTTACACACTATTGTGCTGTTTAAATACTGTGCAGTTGCTTTGACACAATCTGTATTGTAAAAGGCGCTATATAAATAAAGGTGACTTGACTTGACTTGACATACGTAACCTGAGACGTTTTTGAATGAAGTTTTTTATTATGAAGGGAAAACAAAATCCAAACCCACATGACCCTGTGTGAAAAAGTGTTTGCCCCCTAAACTTAATAACTGGTTGGGCCACCCTTAGCAGCAACAACTGCAAACAAGCGTTTGCGATAACTTGCAATGAGTCTGTTACAGCGCTGTGCAGGAATTTTAGCCCACTCATCTTGGCAGTATTGTTGTAATTCAGCCACATTGGAGGGTTTTCGAGCATGAACCACCTTTTTAAGGTCATGCCACAGCATCTCAATAGGATTCAGGTCAGGACTTTGACTAGGCCGCTCCAAAGTCTTCATTTCATTTTTCTTCTGCCATTCAGAGGTGGATTTGCTGGTGTGTTTTGGATCATTGTCCTGCTGCAGAACCCAAGTTCGCTTCAGCTTGAGGTCACCAACAGATGGCCGGGCATTGTTCTTCAGGATTTTTGGTAGACAGCATAATTTATGGTTTCATTTATCACAGCAAGTCTTCCAGGTCAAGTGCAGCCGAATAACGCGCGTTGATGGGCGTGCTCTCGCTCTGGTCGATGTGTGCACAGGCACGCTCTTCTCGGAGGAATTCCCATACAAGGAGTTCCACCCTTCAGGATGTCATGAAGAGCCATGATCGAAAAAAAAGTAAACTCTAAAAGTAAAAGCTGTACGGCAGTTAGCCCAAACTAGGTTATAGTGATTATCATATTTTACATATGGATATTTTTCTTACAAAAAAGCATTGCTTTGCTACAGGCCATTATTCACCCACCTGATGAAGAGAACTGATGAAGAGAAACACCCGTCAGTTAATAACTCCAATTGGATTTGTTTGAAAAAAGGAAACCATATTTACCTGTCACGAACCCTGTCTGTGTTCTTTCGTCCACTTGCCACCAGAGATCACCCGCTCTTTACATTGACTTTTACACCACACAGACTGTTGCACTACACCCCGGACTACACTTCCCATGCTCCACCTACAGCTGTAGCCAATTATGATCTGTATAAATACGAGGCAATTACAATCATTCAGGGCTGAGTATTGTAAAGTGTGTAGCACTCAGCTAGTGTTATCTACAATTACTGAGCCTATTCCCAGTTTTCCTGGGTCATTTAAAGTCTAGCCTTGTCATTCGTGTTTTTGATTCCCCGCCTGTTTATCTCGTCTTGTCTAGTCTGCAGCCTGCCCTGGAACTCTTGCCTGTTTAGAGTACTCTTCATCTTGCTGTTTCGAACTCTTGTTTCAACTCTCGCCTCTCTATTTGGATTACCCGTTTGCCTCGCCCCTTTGGATTACATACGCCATTAATCGACCCTCACCTGTCCCTGAATTACTCTTGTGTCTTGCCCTCCATATACCTGTTTGCCTGTGTTTGAGCCTGCCTATTTTCACCATGTTTATTAATAAAGCTTTGCAAATGGATCCACCCACTTCACATCCTTGTCGCTCTGTAACAACACCTAAGATGCCTGGAAGGTGCGTAAATAATGGGCTTAGTTAAAGTTTAAATGTTAGTACCTCGTTATTACCCAGTTATTGCAATTGTGGTCCCACTTTATATTAGGTGGTCTAATACCTGCATGCAATGACATCTGTAATTAATTTCTGTTTTTAATTTATAGTTACACTGTTGACCCATCTCTTACACCTTAACCTACCCTTAAACCTACCCATACCACCAAACCTGTCCCTAATCTTACCCACATCCCATCTCAATAGTAGCAAAAGTGTTTTGCAATACAATATGAACCCAATAAGTACATTGTTATACCTAATATAAAGTAGGACTGTAATTGTTTTAATAAATACATAGTATGTACATGGTAGAGGACTGTAAATTAAAGTGCTACTGATTTTGTTTTATCCATTGGTTGTCGATCTTATGTTGAGATAAATGTGAGTTCGTAGGGACATGATTTAGGAGGGCTAAATGTCTAAAGAAGTCTGATAATCAAGTTATAACATTTTGATTAAAACTTGTTAGGTTAACTTTTATTTATTTATTGATTTATTTATTTTAATAAAACACACATTGGTGAATCGTTCATAATAAGATAAATAACATGCATTGAGAAAATAGGGTGACTTTTAGTTCATGGTGACTAAATAACTTAGTAAAGGTTCAAAGTACACTTTTACTGAGGTTCCCAGCTCAGATTGATGTAAAGTGTGAGTAAAGGGTTAAGTTAGGAACACAGCTGATCCCGCGGCCGTGGAGGCAGTAAGGGGTTAACAGTGGGACGAGAGGCAGAGCAGCCATAGGGCCGGGCAGAGTGCCAGCTCCACTCATAAACTAGAGGCTTCCAGTCAGTGTGCCAGGGACAGCCCCGTGACTCAGAGAACGAATCCTGCAGAGAGACACAAGATGAGGAAGACCAGAGACAAAGAGTTTAAAGAGACTAATGAGAATAACACAGGGTATAACATGAATAACATGAATAAAAGTCGTATTCAGCCTAAGAAACTTTCTGACATGCTTTTAGGGCTTTAAAAGTGGGTACAAAGTCTGAAAATATATAGTAGTTCTGCCATTTTAAAGACAGTACTGAGTTTCTAAACGAACAATAAAAACACAATGCAGTAAATAACCTTTTGCAACTTTAGCTGTTCATGCATCAAAGGATGTTATATTTAGTCTTTTGTTTAAAGATAATTAAAGCGAAACTGTTTTATAGTCACATCTGGAGTCATCTACTATCAGTCTGTGAGTTTCTTGCGAGTCTAGGGTAAAAAGTACAATCTTTTTCTGTCGCTTTCGCATGCAAAGACATCTGTCAATGTTTAAAACACATTCCACCCAAATGTGTGAAAAAGTCAGTCATTTCCAGGGTTTGTTTGTTTGTAAGTATGAAAAAAAGCATCTCACAGCAACTAAAAATCTCAGTCTATAGTGTCTTTTCAGCTGTTATGAAATCACAGTTTTTCCAGAAGTTCGGCTGTGTTTCCTGTTGAACGTATCTCCAGCAGAGGGAGTTAAGGTTGAAGTGTTCGTGTCCAGACCAGAGTGTGTCTTTGTGTTTGCGCACACATGTGTGTTTATTTAGAGGTTAGCCTAGTTTCACCAATCACACTGCTGGTTCATGGCAGCATGACTGAGTTTACTTCAGTTTAAGGAATATAGTGTTGCTTAAATATATACAAACTCACTCTCAGAACACAGTAATGGAGATAATGACACACATGCACATACACTCTCACACACACACACACACACACACACACACATAAAGATTAACTGCCTGCTTAGTCACGTTTTCAACAGGCAGGACAGAAAATGGTTCTGCAAATACTTACATAACCTCTCTAAACTGCTTTAATTTTACCACTGCTGGTAAAGACGCTAAATAGAAACCAAAAAAAGCCTGGCACTGCTCAGCACTTTACCAAAACATTTACGAAAATTACCCAGGTAACCACAGATACAGTTTTGGTTGCTACTAGAATGATAAAATGCGACCAGTATGAGATGAGAAAAGTTTCAACTTCAAAATCTTTCCATAATTTTGTTTCATTTCTGTTTATGATGACACAGGTTGCAAACACTAACTATTTTAACTCAAATGAATTATCAGAAACTATGGTTAACATGGTAAACTGCATTGCAAACATGACAAGTGTATTGCATGTGCACTTGTAGTATACTTCAAATCTTTCAAATGCGGTACTTGCAGATAGTGTAATATTAATGAAATAATAGAACACACTCACTAAAGTGAGACACTTTGATGACACGCTTAAGTACAGTTTTAGAAAGTGCACTTTGTAATACAGTCAAATTAAAAGTTTAATAAAGCACATTTATTAATGTCATTTTGTAAAAGTATCTTTTTGGTTGATTTTGCTTTTGTACAATGTCCTTTTTAGGTCACCATTTAGGTCCAATTCTCATTTTTAACTAAATTATTAACCATCATTTTTACCTCAGTAAACGTCTAATATGTTGCTTATTAATAGTTACTAAGGTTAAGTTTAGATCATGCAAAAAAAAAAAATGCATTAATATGTGCTTTATAAGTACTAATAAACAGCCAATACACTAGTAATATGCTTGTTAATAAGCAACTAGTTAATAGTGAGAATTGGTCCCTAAACTAAAGTGCTATCTTTTTATTATTTTTCAATATTAAGGGATATTATCTTGTTAGTTGTGACTAGCAGATATGGGGAGCAGAAGGTGTTGAAGGGGTTAAGCGTGTGTCTGTGCAGAAAGCGAGGGAGTCGACATCCTGGCAGGAGCCAGTTTACACAGATGGAGCCGCTCTCTGAATAAACCACAAAAAATTCCTTTCCCTGTCCAAGTTAGCACTTCTCCAAGAGAGGACATGATCCTCGTCTCCTCATTCCCTCTCGCTCCGACTACGCAAAACACAAGCGGCAGGCCAGGTCAGAGGAGCCTCGATGGTGCCCGTATATATCAGCCCCCTTCCTCATGCCCCATGAGCGCCTGGAAAAGTGCAAACAGACTGGAGACATGGAACAACAAGAACAACGCTGTCTCTCTTTAATTCTTAATGTATGAAAAAGTAAACGTGTGAATGAGAGAGTTAGTGTTGTTGTTGTGTGTACTTTCCACAGGTCATCCAGCGGTCCTGTTAACAGACACACTCCAGACACTGGACTCTGCTTCTTTGGTTTCAAGAGCAATCCATTGATGAGCGTTGAAAATCTGCTGGTCAAGTAGATGCTTACAATGAAACAGGTCTTTTTTGTAGTTAAACGTTGGACTGTGTCCTATAATATTTGGTTTATTCACGAGTTGGAAGGGTGTATTCTCTCACACGGAGCTGTAAAGTCTCTTTCATATGACTCATGTCAAGTCTTCAGTGCATCTTTCCACACAAAGGTCGTATAACGCTTTGACCTCAGAGTGAAGAGTGCTGTGGATAGCGTATGGAAGGGCAACTTTATGAGATGGCTAGGTAGCAGAAAACCGGGAAGTGTACACAGTAAGCAGTGAAAGTAGTGAACGCAAATGAAAGACGTAACATGCATTTTAACTTAAAATGGTAAAAGGTCCAGCTCTGATTTTCACTGTGGGTGGAGCTGCCTGTTATGTTTAATGCAAAGCTGTGTGGATTTTTGACCAATAAGAGTTTACTGTGGGTGGAGCTACCCATTATGTTTAATGCACAGCTCATTAAATTTTCAACCAATAAGAGTTCACTGTGGGTGGAGCTACCCGTTATATTTAAAGCACAGCTACTGTGTGTGGATTTTTGACCAATGAGAGTTCACAGTGGGTGGAGCTACCTTTATATTTAATGCACAACTATGTGAACTACTGTGGGTGGAGCTACCCATTATGTTTTAATGCACAGCTATTGTATGTGGATTTTTGACCAATGAGAGTTCACTGTGGGTGGAGCTACTATTATATTTAATGCACAGCTAATTGAAATTTCAACCAATAAGAATTCACTGTGGGTGGAGCTACCCGTTATGTTTAATGCACAGCTATGTGGATATTTGACCAATGAGAGTTCACTGTGGGTGGAGCTACTATTATATTTAATGCACAGCTCATTAAATTTTCAACCAATAAGAGTTCACTGTGGGTGGAGCTACCCGTTATATTTAAAGCACAGCTACTGTGTGTGGATTTTTGACCAATGAGAGTTCAATGTGGGTGGAGCTAACCGTTATATTTAATGCACAGCTATGTGAACTACTGTGGGTGGAGCTACCCATTGTGTTTAATGTACAGCTATGTGAATTTTTTGACCAATGAGAGTTCACTGTGGGTGGAGCTATATAATGCACAGCTCATTAAATTTTCATCCAATAAGAGTTCACTGTGGGTGGAGCTACCCGTTATATTTAATTCTCAGATTTGTGGATTTTTGACAAATGAGAGTTCACTGTGGGTGGAGCTACTGTTATATTTAATGCACAGCTGCTTTATGTGGATTTTTGACCAATGAGAGTTCACTGTGGGTGGAGCTACTGTTATATTTAATGCACAGTTGCTTTATGTGGATTTTTGACAAATGAGAGTTCACTGTGGGTGGAGCTACTGTTATATTTAATGCACAGCTGCTTTATGTGGATTTTTGACAAATGAGAGTTCACTGTGGGTGGAGCTACTGTTATATTTAATGCACAGCTGCTTTTTGTGGATTTTTGACCAATGAGAGTTCACTGTGGGTGGAGCTACCTGTTATATTTAATGCACAGCTACTTCATGTGGATTTCTGACGAATGACAGTTCACTGTGGGTGGAGCTACCCATTATATTTAATGCACATCTGTATGGATTTTCGTTTAATGAGAGTTTATTATGGGTATAGCTAACTGTTATATTTAAACACACCTATGTAGATTTTTGACCAATGAGAGTTCACTGTGGGTGGAGGTATCCATTTTACCTATTACTTCACACAATCACAGACAATCAGATTATAATATTTAACACAAAGCAATGTCAATTTACGAATTTTCTTTATTTATACTGGAAGAATGTATGACTCTGTACCTGGTCATGTCGATGACTTGAGTTTATCTTCTCCTAAATGCAATATATGTGCAGTTTCCAGTTGGTGCTCTTTGGAAAATGGTTGTTGTTCTTCTGGTTGCCCCATTTACTGGCAATGAAAGAGACAGGATTTGCCCTCACCCTGTTCATTAAATCCAGATTCTCGAGACCCAATCTGAGCTGTGTTAGACTACTGTGTGCTGTTGTAAAATAAAGAGGTGCCACAGGCCTGTAAAAACAGCAGGAAAAAAGCAGGGGAAGGTTGAGTGTGTGTGACACAGAGAGAGAGAGAGAGAGAGAGAGAGAGAGAGAGAGAGAGAGAGAGAGAGAGAGAGAGAGAGAGAGAGAGAGAGAGAGAGAGAGAGAGAGAGAGAGAGAGAGAGAGAGAGAGAGAGAGAGAGAGAGAGAGAGAGAGAGAGAGAGAGTTCTGTGTTGGGCTACTAATGAACCACTGTCATCATTAGAGAATCAGGAGGAGGTCTATAGACGGAGAGGAATGGGGGGTTAGGGGGTTGGAGACAGCTAGGCATGAGAGGGAGGGGAAAGGGCTAAAAGAAAGTTGTTCAGAGTGGATTATTTTTAAATGTTCAGGGGAGTGGCGTGTGCTGGACTTCTGAAGTGAGGAGCCCACTCTCTGCGTTTGGTTTCAGGCCAATGTAAATTCATGTTCCATTTGATGTTGGATGTTTCCGGGATAAAGACACATTAAGTTAAATTTAACTCACAAGAAGCAACTCATTCTATAACAACATTTTAGTATGCTTATATTAAGTATTTATTTAAAAGTATTTACAGTGTTTAAAACCTGAATCTCACCAAAAAAAAAAAAAAAAAAAAAACGACTGTATTCACTTGTTGAAAATACAGTGTAAAAATGTTTTAGAATTTTACTGTTTTACAATTTATATGGACTGTTTTCTATTGTAATATATTTCAAAATGTAACACTGCAAAAAATTATTTTCTTACTTAGATTTTTTTTGTCTTGTTTCCAGACAAAATATCTAAAAATTCTTAAATCAAGAAGGATTTTCTAGACAAGAAAAAATATTGTTCTGTTTTCAGAAAAAAATAAGTCAAAATTAAGCATGTTTTTGATTAAAACAAGCAAAATAATCTGTCAATGGGGTAAGAAAAATAATCTTATTTCAAGCAGACATCTAGATTATTTTTCTTACCCCATTGGCAGATCATTTTGCTTGTTTCAAGCAAAAACTCACTTAATTTTAACTTATTTTTTTCTGAAAACAAGACAATATGTTTTCCTTGTCTAGAAAATCCTTCCTGATTTAAGAATTTTTAGATGTTTTGGCTGGAAACAAGACAAATATTCTAAGTAAGAAAATCATTTTTTGCAGTGAATTTATTTATGTGATCAAAACTCCAGTTTTCAGCGTCACATGATCCTTTGGAAATTAGTTTTAAACGTGATGAATGCTAAATACAGCAACATATTTCTTAAGCAGCAAATCAGCATATTAGAAGCTAGATTAGTTAGATTTCTGAAGGATCATGTGACACTGAAGACTGGAGTAATGATGTTGAAAATTCTCAGGAATAAATTATATCGTAAAATATATTCAAATGGAAAGCAGTTGTCAAATTGTAATAATATTTCAGAGTATTACTGTTTTCACTGTATGACAGTTAAAAAATAAGGACAATATAAAGTCCGAGTCTAAACAGAAAGAAAAAAGGAAAGCGAGAGAAAGAGGTTGAGAGTCTGTACATGAGCCAGATGCCTGCGGTGTTGTCACTGAGCGAGCATTAAGTCACACACATACAGTATATCATTACACACACACACACACACACACACACACACTCACACTTACAAAGCCCCAAAGCAAAGGAGAAGACTTTTACCATGTGCAGCTCTCCCGTATCCCTTCATAACAGCGATCTGAAGAGGCATGTTATGACTGCTGTCTCGGGCTCTGCTCACCTACTGGCATTTCCTGTGAGCGCTCGAACAACCAAAGACACTCTCCAGCTATTAGCCACATCGAGAGCAGAATCTGCTCCAGCATTAAGATACTTCTAGAATCTGCACTGGTTTTTCTCAACATGATGTCTGCATTTGATGGGAACCATGTGCTCTGGCAACCACAATGATGGACACATCCTATCAGTTAGATCAGCTTAGCGTATCAGTATCAATCAACACAGTCAATGGTTGATTTGAATGAAAGTTGTCGCACGACTTTAGGTTTGGGGAAACACGACCGCAAACTGAAATGTCGTGATGTTGAGTTTGAATGATGTCAAAACGAGAATGCCTTTATTTTGTATTCACAGTTAATCTAGTCTTTATTTCTCGCTGACCTTTAAATCAACCAGAGACAGGCATCTGATCCTGATCATATACAAATTAACCAATTACCCCACTGACCCTCTCAAGGGCTCTCTTGGGATCCTGTTGCAGTCAGCGTGACATGTTACACACTCTCCAGCAGCCCAGAAAGGCCCTCTGTGCAAACAGATGTTTTTAGAATAGTGAGTGCTCTTAAAGAAAGAAAGCAGTAAGTCTATAGCCTTCTGACAGTACTTTACACAGTGTGTTACACATTACTGCATGTCACTGCGAAGACTGAAACTATGCATGTATATAATTATTTTCAGTGACTTTTTTTATGCAAAAAATAACTTTAGGAATTAGGAATCAGGAGTAATGTTCATGCATCACATTTAATAATACATTTAACTACATTAAATAATAACTTACATTTCTGTACTGTAGCATTTGTTACATGTGTGTCAACAATTCAGTCACTGTAAATTATTCTGTCATTGCAGTCATCAGTTTTATTGTAGCCTTATGAATGGGCAAAAACCCATGTTATTGTTACTGTATATTATCACATCTCAAAATCCTAAGAATGTATATGAAACAGCACAAATACAATGAGAAAAATTAGAATGACTGATATGGAATACTAAAAATCAATCTTTGCAAACAGAAATAAATCACAGTTTAAAATAAAATGCAATAAATATGCATGAAATGCTTATTTTTAACATTAAACCTAGCACTGTCAAGAAATTAAAACTTTACATGAAATTAATTACATGAATTAATTACAATCACACATTAAATTTGGCTAAGAGATTATCTGTGATGAGAATGTTACACTGAAAATGAAATATAAAATGAAATATGTAGTGTAACTATTTTAATTACTTTATAAAAGTAATGTAATTGATTACATTTGATTACTTTTCTACATTTCTAAAAAAAAAAAAAAAAAAAAAAACACTATAAAAAAAAAAACTATAAAAAAACCCAGCACAAAATCAGACTTCAGCACCTTTTTATTTTTATTTTTACTTTGGCATCATTCTGAGGTTAAATACTGATTTAATATCACCACGAGATATAGTTTAATAGCTATGATATATATACATCAAATCTTTGTATAGCTATGACAGGAAACAATTGCATCCAACAATGCCTCAGGGGGAAAAAACAGTTTATATAAGTAACTGTATTTTAATTAGACTTTTTTTTTTGTATCAGTAACTGAACAAATATTTATTTTGTCATTAAATTGCGTACAGTGCCTATAGAAAATCATCATACCCCTTTGAAACAGTTACTTATATAGTTACTATTTGTCATACAGCCTGAAATCAAACCCCATTCCAAATAACTTTTCCAGCTTTATTTACAATTTTGGTCTTAAACTCAAAGCAATAAAATAAAAGAAAACAACAATAACAAAAAACAAACAAACACAACAGTTCTGCAAATTAAAAAAAAAAAAAAAAAAAAAAAAAAAACACTAGAATAACAGGGCTGGAAAAGTGTTCAGCCCCTTGATTTAATACTTCGTTGAGCCACCTTTTGCTTTAATTACAGCCATCAGTCTTTTTGGATATGTCTGTACTAGCTTTGCACACCTTAATTGGGGAATATTTACCCATTTTTCCTTGCAGAATTGCTCAAGTTCAGTCAAATTATGTGGTGAGCAGCAATGGATTGCTCTCTTCAAGTCTATCCACAGATTTTCAATTGGATTTAAGTCAGAGCTTTGATTTAGCCACTCAGGCCAACGACTTTCACCTTCTGTTTAGGGTCATTGTCGTGTTGCCCTGCTGAAAAAACAGCATATGCTGGTTAGGTAGGTTTTGGTGCTGGGATGCTGGTTTTAGCTGGTTTATGCTGGTCCTTAGCTGGTTAATGCTGGTCCTTTGCTGGTTTATGCTGGTCATGTTGCTGGTCAAGGACCAGCATAAACCAGCAAAGGACAAGCATAAACCAGCAAATGGCCAGCATAAACCAGCAAAGGACCAGTATAAACCAGCTAAAACCAGCATCCCAGCACCAAAACCTACCTAACTAGCATATGCTGTTTTTTTTTCAGCAGGGTGGAAGGTGAATGACCTGCCCGCCTTCAGCTGTCTAGAAGAGGGATGCAGGTTTTCCTCAAGAATTTGGCTGTACTTGGCAGCATTCATATTTCCTTCGATCCTGACCAATCGCCCAGTCCCAGCTGAAGAGAAACATCCCACAAAATAATGCTGCCACCACCAAGCTTCAAGGTAGATATGGTGTGTTTTGGGTGGAGTGCTGTGTTTGCTTTTCACCAAACATGACACTTGGAGTTTAGTCCAAAAAGGTAAATTTTGGTTTCATTAGACCAAGCAACTTTTGCCAGAAGGTATCAGACTCTTCCAAATGTCTTTTTGCATAGCGCAAATGAGAAAGTCTTCTTTCTCCATATTATAGCTAAAGCCTTTGAAATGCTTTTGTAGCCTTCTCCTAACTTATGCCTTTCTACAACTTTATCCCGGAGGTTTTTTGAAAGCTCTTTCCCAACATTGGTGAATTATATGCCGTACTATGCACTACTAATAGTGGAATATTCAAGAAACAGCTTGTTTTATTCTGAAATAATTAAAACCGCTACTACTGATGTCAAATGGGGCAATTAGCCTGGTGTTTAATCTGGAAGTTAATTGCTTGCAGCTAAGCAAGTTTATAGTGGTATACTCTAAGGGGCTGATAACTTTACCAAACCAGACAAAAGATTAATTTTGAATAGTCCTCTATAATTTTTGTTAAATGATATTTTTACTTTAATGATGAGGGTTATAATTTGTACATGCAGCTCAAAAAATAGACAATTAATTTTATTTTCCAGGGTGTAATGTGACAAAAAGTAAAGGTTTTTACAGGGTACAATGATTTTCTACACTGTAAAAAGTTTTCACCAGTTTCAACTTAAAAACTTAAGTTTAGCAGCTGCCTTAAAATTTTAAGTTAAATCAACTTACGTCATTTCAACTCACAAGTTAAATCAACTAATTGTTAATTGTTAATAAGTTCAAATGACTTGTAGTTTTAAGATGATTTAACTTAAAATTTTAAGGCAGCAGCTGAACTTAGGTTTTTAAGTTAAATCTGGTGAAAACTTTTTACAGTGTATAGGCACTGCAATTCTGTGACATGTAACTGGAAATTACCCCCAAAAGATCATTTAAAGAAATTATTGTGTTAAATGAGAAAAACATTAAAGTGTCATTACAATAAGTTGCTAGAAAGAAAATAAAGAAACTATTTATTCGATTCAGCATATAATTTATTGCACTTTTAGGCTACAACAGTGCTTGCGTAATATTGCTTAACTATACTGTATGATGTAAATATGAAAACTTACATCTTGTGAATTTTAAAGGGATATAAATGCATTCCTATGGACTACATTACATAGTGAGCTGTTCCCCTGCATCATGTTCATCAAGCTTATTAAATGAAAGATGTCTGAGACAGGTGTATTAAATGCGTGGACATTTTTAAGGCTTTGTTTATAACTATTATGTAAACTTGTTAAATTAAACATCCCTAATTAAAACATCTATTAACCCCAAACCTCTCTGTGCTGCCCCTGTTTAAGAGTTTTTTTTGTTTTGTTTTTTTGTTTGTTTTTTTCAGGAATATATTAAAGAAACAATGACTGGGAAACTGGTTACATCTGAGGAGCTTCTGGGGATTACAGCTCATGCTGTTAGCACTGACAAACATGTGACTGAGCAAAAACAAAACTGTTAAGACTGCAGATAATGGTATGATCAGGAAGAAATTGTGGATTAACGATTAACATCTGAAATAAGAGCATCCGATCTTACAGTAGAGGAAGTCATTGATATTTGAAGAGCAGCTGAAGCAGCCAAAACACAGGTGCAGGCCGTCTGAGATCAAGACAAAGATGTGCATGCCATGCAAAAGAGAGCCAGACATACAAAGCAAAACAAGAAACCTGAAAAAAAAAAAAAAAAATAGCCAGTCAACAAAAACAGAATGTGATGCAGATGCAGAAAATGAGGAAGATTTCATTGTGTCCAGTGTCCAGCATATGCATGTGGACAACACGAAGTAAGGAAATAAATAATGTGCCAGTGGATAAGTATGTTTGATAACCGTTTGAACAAAGGTGACTCAAGTACACTGACAGTGAATGTATCTGTGTGTCATCATATAGATGTGAAGTGAGATTGAGACGACATGAACAACAGCACAAAGAGATCATGGGAAAAGAGCTGAAGGTTGCTAAGATCTTATAGGATCTTACGCAGAGTACAGTCTTGTTAAAATGTCATGAGTGTCATAGTTAACCAACACCTGCAATCAAACAGCACGGGAGAGTCATCTACTGCAGCTATAATAAGATACGCAGTGGGCCGAGCAGTAGAACATGTCATACTATTTATATAGAAGTAAATATACAGTATGTTTGCATTTCTATTAGTGGAGAGTATTTTAGAGCAGGAAACGTTTCAAACAAGCTAAGATTGCATTAATATAGAAATAAATTAATGTGCAGTCCCAAGTTTGCACACGGTGTGTTGACTTTTACCAGATGAGGTATTAAAATAAACTTTTTTTTTTTTTTTTTTACTGTTACTGTCTTGTGCTGATGACAGACTGCACTTACTGCAAGCCACTTACCCTTAGTTTAAAGTATACTTCTTTTAAACTAAAAAATAGAAAAGTATACTTTCAGTCTCCTTTTTAAGTACTTCTCAAAATGTGCTTTATGTCCTTTATAGAATATACTTAAAATGACATAAGTATACTTCTAAATATAATTGAGCTATACTTGTGCTCCCAGAATCCAAGGTTTTTTTTTTTTTTTTTTTTTTTTTTTTTTATTGTTACGTTAGGGGTGCTATTACACATCTTCTGTACAGAATTTTAAAAACACAAGCAAAGAAGAAAATGAAACAACAGATGCTTCCACATGTAAAATAAATAAAAAATGAATCAAAACTGTGTAACGTTATAGAATAAAATGTCGACCCATGAAGATGTAATAATGACTGTCAAGCTTTGGGGTGTTGATCGACTCCATCTGTTTCAGTTATCATTCTGAATCCAGTTCATATTCTTTTTTTAAGCTTTTTTGTTCAAAATGTTGTTTATTTATAAAAAAAAAAAAAAACTCTGTTTATGAACATTTCCCACATTAAAGTGTTTATAAAAAAGAACACATGAAGCAAGAATAAAATGTTTTTGTTTACAAGCAGATACCCTGTTCATTCTTTTGATGTTTTGTATGTTTAGTTATTCATTTAAAATATATAGAAACTAATGCCTAAATAGAGACATAGTAGTATACTTAAAGTATGATGTAAAGTTCACTTAAAGAACACTTACAAGTATACTTGCAGTATAAAACTACTAAACTAGCAGTTTACTGGGACTATACTTCAAAGTGTATTAAAATGCTACAAGTATTTAATTAGTAAACTATATTATACCTATAAGTTCACTTTAACCCTTGTGCAACCTTATGGATATTTTTGTCCATTTCAGTTTTGTTTTTTGTTATAAGTGTGCCTTTGTTAATGCCAACTGCATACATTTTGGCTCAGGTGTTTATTTTTATTGAAATTTTAATATTTCACCTCATTTCCTTCAAAAAAATCAATTTTACCCTACGTACAAAAAATACTCACACTCAGGACCGTAAGGACAAAAATGTCCAGATTGAAACCCATTAAAACTGCAATTCAATAACCCAGGGCCATTTCACTATAAAACGATGCAATATTTGCTTATAGGCATTCATTATAGCGGCAAGGCTTCAAATTTTACATTTTTACCATTTTTTACTAGATTGTGCCATTTTTTTCCAAATTTGGCATATAATTTTTTTTTTTAATCTAACACCACATAAAAAAAAAAATGCCTCAAAATTATTCATTTTTTCATTAAAAAAAAAAAAAAAACACCTGTGGCCTTATGCAAACAAACCAGCATTTAAAGAGCTACAATTCTGAAGATTAATGAATGTTTGGTATCTATGGATAGAACAGATGCTGATAAAAAATCGACATCAGTGAAAGTGGAAAAAATATTAATAAATCATATTTTTATGACAGTTTTTGGACGTGGACATTTTTGTCCATTTTGCACCTATGTGTAACTTTTTTTTTTTTTGACGCACAAGGGTTAAGTATATTTGCAGTACAAACTAAAAACATAGATTTAAACTAAATGTGTACTCAAAGTTTACTACTGTTATACTTAAAAGTATACTTTTCTATACTAGAAAGTGGGCCAATTTATTCCCAAGGAGTATTGAAATAGTACGACTAGTACACTGATATTTGTATACTTACTACATAAAGTATACTTAAATATACTTGAACTTTACTTAAGTATACTTAATAAAATAAACTTGAAATATACTTCTTTTTGGTAAGGGTACTTACTGTCACTTTTGGTTGATTTAATAAATAATTTAATTTTAATAATACATATTTCTGACACATAGTCCATACCCTATTATTCTAATTATAAAAAATGACTCTGTGAGATTTACTTTAAGATTTTGGACTTACCAACCCCTTCTATCTGACTCCGTGTCATTTTCTGTGGTCAGGTCAGCTTTCATGGACTCTGGAGGCATGGTAACTTTGGCAGGTACTGTTATAATCACCTGTGTCCATTAGGACACTCATCAAGCATCAATAGTACAAATTCTGTAAAAATGGTGAAAATACCTGGGCCAAAGAAAATTTGGAGCCTCTCCAACACCACCCTGTGCTCCTGCATGAAGGAGGACAAGAACCTGAGAGGGTTGCTTCTCCAGTCAGAGAATCATGTTTCAAACTCCTGGGTGGTGAAGGAAGAACATCCGCCAGCAAAAGTGTATGTGGACAGGAACTCGTCAACCCCAACTAGACAGCTGACATTATGGAATTTGGAGAAAGAAACCAGGAACATATTTCACTGTCAGTCTTCGGTTGCTCTAGGGTAACCAGAGTGAAAATGTAATGCTGGTTTCTGTGGATAAAAGTGTTTGTTAAATGAAGAACAACCAGAATAACCAGGTTTGCTTCTAATGCTTGAGGCAATGATTTGGTAAAGAAATCAGGTGTGTTGTTTGACCCCGGCAGTGCACATACATGTTGCTTAAGAGGCTTTAGCTAATGGAGACACAGTTCAAGCATCATGATTCAATACTTTTTTCTTTTTTCTATGAGGACCATAGAAAGAACACTTCTTCACTTTAAACACAAAACTATGTGTCTTGCTAATAGGCATTTGATATCAAAGTACTGCATTAATTCAATTTGGCCAAACTTTAATTTGAATAATTTTCATTTCATGGTCTTCTGCAGCATGTTGACTTTAAAGGGAGGACCACTTTACATTAGCAGGGTTCAGGTTTTTGTATAATGGGTCAAATTGCAGGCCTATATCTACATTCTACACTCAGTACATGATGTGTGTTTAAGGTTTATCCACAGCTTCAACCGCACACACACACACACACACACACACACACACACACACACAGACACACACACACAGACACACACACACACACACACACACACACACACACACACACACACACACACACACACACACACACACACACACACACAGACACACACACACACAGACACACACACACACACACACACACACACACACACAGACACAGACACACAGACACAGACACACACACACACACACACACACACACACACACACACACACAGAGCAGGGCCACTGAGACGCCGACAGCTGTTACTTGTTATCACACTGGAATTCATTGTCAAATTACACACACCCGCTCTCTCGCACACGTCTCTGTTTCTCTTTTTTTAATGCACCTCTTCACCCCTCCGGTCCATAATGTCTCCACAAGATATTTTGGTGTGGGTTTTCCGAGATATCTTTCCATGAACTGTGGAAAGACACTTTCTTATATATGTGCACATGTAGCATTATGGAAACACACAGACACTAGTAGTCAGAATGGAAAGCGATGTGTGGGGCGAATGTGAAGGGTTTTGGTGGTTTCATAATTAGACAGAAACTATGACTATCATCCCTCAGCTTGTAAATGTGTATGCAAAACAGAACCAGGTTCCCTAGATGCAGGTTTGCGTAATTTATTTTATAATATTAAGGCTATACACAATATGTGCATACATAAGGTGGTTGCTAAACATAATATTTATTGCTTTCTGACATGGCACACTCATAGATTGTTTTATTTAATCACATATCAATTTTGGGAAAGTTAATTTCAATAATTAGGTAGTTAAACTACAGTCAAGCTACTGTTTTGAAAGCAACAAAAGTTACTAAAGGAGGCAATGTTTTTATAAATAATAAAAAAAAAGTATCCCACCTATTTTGAATTCTAAATTAAATTTAGAATTAAATTTCAGTTAAATTTTTTATTAATTTTAAATTTTCATCATACATATATCACAGAGTGGAAGCTTAAAAAAAAAAAAAAAAAGCAGCGTATGCAGGTTAGGTAGGTTTTGAAGCATGGGTGCTGGTTTAAGCTGGCCCTTAGCTGGTTTAAGATGGTCATGTGCTGGTCCTCAACTGGACAGGACCAGCTTAGGACCCGCACATGACCAGCTTAAACCAGCTCATGACCAGCAAGGACCAACTTAATCCAACTCAAACCAACATCCATAGTTCAAAACCTACAGTATCTCACAAAAGTGAGTACACCCCTCACATTCCAGCAACCATCTACTGCTACCAGCAACCACAAGGGACAATACTATAGAAAGAAACTTGGATATATCTTAGAGTAGTCAATGTGCAGCTTTTATAGCAGTATAGATTTACTGTCCTCTAAAAATATGTCAACATACAGCCACTATTATCAAAATTGCTGACAACAAAAGTGAGTGCACCCTAAGTGATAAGAGCAGTATGTTGTTTAACCATGCAAAGCCACATGTCCTATTCATCATGTTTATATTTTTTGTCTGCTTGACAGAACCATACAAACTGTATGTATGTAACAGTGTATCTTGTATTTAACAGTTAAAATTAGGTGCTTTAAGTACAATTCTCTCATACTGACCACTGGATGTTCAACATGGCATCTCATGGCAAAGAACTCTCTGAGGATTTGAGAATTAGAATTGTTGCTCTCCACAAAGATGGCCAACGCTATTAGAGGTTCAGTAACACCCTGAAACCGAGTTACTCTACAGTGGTCAGAGCCATACAGATGTTTTCAAAGATGGAATCTATTCAGAACAGGCCTTGCAAGGGTCGATCAACGCTGAGCACTTGTTCTGTGCGTCAGGTGCGTCAAAAAAAACAGATGCATTAGTGCTGCCAGGATTTCTTTAAAGGTTGCAGAAGTAGAAAGTCTGCTTGTCGGTGCTCAGACCATACGCCGCACACTAAAACAAGTCGGTTTGCAAAGGTGTCATCCTAGAAGGAAGCCTCTTCTGAAGCTGGCTCACAAGAAAGCCCACAAATAGTTTGCGGAAGACAACCAAGAGCATTGATTACTGGAACCATGTCCTGTGGTCTGATGAGACTATAAGATAAACTTGTTTGGTGCAGATAGTGTCCAGCATGTGTGGCAATGCCCTGGTGAGAAAATTGTGTCTTGCCTACAGTCCAGCATGGTGGTGGTAGCATCATGGTCTGGGGCTGCATGAGTGCTGCTGGTTCTGGGGAGCTGCAGTTCATTGAGGGAAACATGGATTCCATTATGTACTGTACATTCTGAAGCAGAACATGATGCCTTTCCTCCAGAAACTAGGCCAAACGGCAGTTTTCCAACAAGATAACGAACCCAAACACACCACCAAGATGACATCTGCTTCGCTAAGGAAGCTGATGGGGTGACTAAGTTTGTCTCCAGACCTAAACCCTATTAAGCTCCTGTGGGGCATCCTCAAGCTAAGGTGGAGAAGCACTATGTGTCTAACATCCAGCAGCTCAGTGATGTCATTATAGAGGAGTGGAAGAGGATCCCAGCAACAACCTGTGCCGCTCTGGTCAGCTCCATGCCCAGGATGATTAAGGGAGTGCCAGATAACAATGGTGCTAACACAAAATATGGACACTTTGGACAAGTTAACTTAAGGTGTACTCACTTTTGCTGCCAGCTATTTTGACAATAATGGCTGTATGTTGAGTAATTTTCAGGGGACAATAAATCTATACTGCTATACAAGCTGAACATTACATTACAGACTCTTAGTTAATTTAAAAATAGTTAGGTGTTTGCATGTTGCTAAGCTAAAAGCACAGAATTCTAAATTGCATACCCCTTACGAAAATTAGCCATGGTTTTATTGCACTTGGGGGGAAAAACACTACACTAAAACTGCAGTTTACAAATGACAAATCAATATGCCAAAAAAAAAAAAAAAAACAACATGGTTACTACACTTTTACTATAATAAAACCATGGTTCATTTTTGTAAAGGACAACATTTCATAAGGAAAAATCTTAGCAACTGTTAGGTATATTCTAAATGTGTGTAGTATGGTAGAATCCGGATGTACTACATCTGCCCTCATTAGCCCTATTCGGACGGGACTAGTTTTCCAGAGTGTCACTAGAAAAATGTATGATTTTACACATACTTTGTGATTTTAATCCTGTCCAAATCCGCCAAGTCTGTGTTTTTCCTCACACAACCTCTCTGTAAAAATTCCAGAGCCAATTACCTATTGTTTTTCGGCAAATGCAGTGATCATCTGAGAAATCTAATCCCGTCCAAATGTGAATGTCTGTAATTGCTGACATTATTTCTTCACAGTGCGTTTCCTTGTGTGTTTTGGCCAACATGAACTACCATAGATGCTCTTACTACTGCACGCATTTTCAATGTGTTTGCCTCCCGGCAAAGACATAAAAAAATAAGAGGCAGATTACATAAACTGTTAAGACCAACTACTGTAATATCAGCATCACCACAAATTAATGGTTTTGCTATACTAAACATGGCTTAACCATGGTGTTTGTAGTAAAACTGTGGTTATACTAATGGTAATCAATCATGTGATCAAATACAGATCATGTGATCTCTGCAATGCCCAGATGTACAAAACAGTCTCTGTAACAAACACGGAGATGTCAGTCCTGTCCGAATTGATACATGAAATCAAAGACGTCAGGTGATAAGACCTGTAACTCTAACGTAGTTTAGAAAGTTAGTCCCATCTGGATAGAGCTATTGTCATGCAACTTTAGAAGCAGTCGTGGCCTAATGGTTAGAGAGTCAGACTTGTAACCCAATGTTTGTGGGTTCGAGTCTCAGGTCCAGCAGGGATTGTTGGTGGTTGGTAACCAGTGCTTTCTCTACCCTCAATACCACCACTTAGATGAGACCCATGAGCCAGGCATCAAACCCCCAACTGCTCCCCAAAATTTTGAGTATGGGTCACTATACTTTGCCTCATGTCCTTTCCTTAGACAGTCAGTTACGTTGTTTCAATGCCATTCGCAACTCCTCTCTTGTGGCCTCACGGGATAGTAAAGCATCCATAGAATGTACCCTTTTAATGGCGGTACTTTCCACCTACTGCTTTATGAAAACTGTGAACTCAGAATAATTTCACATTCTTTTTTCGCCTGCTATATAATGGGAAGTATGCATATTTGGATACAAGGTAAGAAATATTGTTAAATAGATTACATTTTATTTAGAACATACGTTCAAAAAATGTTAAATCAATTGTTTGTTTTATCAATATTTCTCATTTCATGCACTGTCAAATAGATTTCTTTGCTGAACTCATCAAAATGTATTCTGTAATTGCTTTCTCCACAACATGCGATGCTGTCTTAAAATTTGGCAAAAAAGAAATGATCTTATCATGCTGATAACCTTTTGGAACACCTTTCATGCCGGGAGCACACCAATAATGCCATAAAATACTGCCTACATAGGCAGCTCACTAGGGTCTGGAAAAGAGTCAATGTGTACCACAAATGTTCCAACGACCAATGGAGCCTCGTGGGCTAATATTTTAACATGCAACAACATAATCAGCTTGTCATCTGAAAGTCACTTTGTTCCTCAATATTAGAAATTCTATTTTTTTGGGAAATCTTCTGACCCATCGGGTGAGATATGATAGGAAGGTGATGTAGTGGGATAGGTAGGTGGGGTGAGGGTTGGGTTCGGTGGGGATGGAAGGAGCCTGTCAGTGGGGTTCCTGGAGGTCTCGTCTAGACTGCGTAATGAAGGTGGTTTGAGGCTGATCCAGCCTGCAGAGCTGCTTTCCTGAAGAATTTCTCTACCTCAGTCAGGAAAGGAGCCGACGCCACACATGAGTACTTTGAGGTAAACCAACGTCTTTTCACTCAATCACCTAAGATTTATTCTTTCATTTCAATGCGTCACTAAGAAATAAGTCTTCATGTACAGTATTAGTTTGTATGTGGATGATCACTGAATGTTAGTCAGAGTAAATTACCCTTATACGCTGGATTATTCCTTGAGTATTTGGAGTACTCGCATTCACGCCATCTGTTAGCAATTCCTGCCAGCCAGAGGTTCGACTGGGGTAAACCACCACAGTAAAAAATGTACAACAGTACAGGCCCACCTGCGACAGATACACACAGTTCCTCTTTGGTTGAGAGCCAATCGGAGGCCTGCTCTGTTACCAGATTTCCATTTTCTCCATGTGGTGGTCCATATTTAATTTAAACTTCAGTGCTTTACAAGCTTAGAAATGACAAACAGAGCACATAAACATGGCCATATGTCCTGACAACCTATCAGAAACACATGCATCCGCCTCACTTAAAACTGTAAGGCCTTGAATAATAATGTTACAATAGGAAATGTTGTTACATTGAGAATAGCTGCAGCCCTAGGGAGTAACAAGCTAAAATCAGCAGCAATATTGATTTGATCGTTCAGTAGCATGCAGTAGCACAGGTGTTTTCAAAACTGTAGCTTTTCCATTTAAAAACAAGTATTTTAAAAGAGGATCAGTGACAAAATGCATATATCACATACTGCGTGTGAAGTTCTACTTTTACATTAATGGAATTTCATTTAGACATGCGCATGAAACTGGTTCACAGAAGAATTTCCGGTAATACTTTAGCATAGGGACCAATTCTCACTATTAACTAGTTGCTTATTAGTATACCTATTGTTAACATATTGGCTGTTTATTAGCACTTATAAAGCACATGTTCTGCATGACCATATTCTACATCCCTAATCATACCCAATGCACAACCTGATTTTACCAAGTGTGATATTTTCCTGGATCAACATTGCAATTAACCAATCAGATATAAAGACTCAGTTTATAGTTTTTGTGAAGTTTAGGCTTACAGTCAATGTTTGGTGCTTGTACATCAGTGTCATTCATCTATCATTTCCTCTGATTTTAGGGATTACTCATGGTTAAGTTTGTAGGGTTATATGATCAAGACTAAATTTTTGGATTAAAATGTTATTCCAGGATCAACAAAATATTTTGCTAACTCAGCAAAATCAGGACATGCCCTACCCAGTGCCTCAACCTAACAACAACCTACAACAACAAAATTCGTAGTTAATTATTTGTTAGTTGCGAGAGTTGGACATTAAAATAAAGTGTGACCAAATTTCCTCACTATATTTGTTGCTAAATATTTAGAAATATACTGCTATTCCTCACAGTTTTTGACCCAGTTTTGTAAATGAGGGTGTTTTCTTGTGTAATTAGTTGAATTCTGAAATAAACTGTTGTGAATTTATGCGTAGCTTTAGCTTTAGTTTTAGTTTCATTATATGTAGCTTTAGCTAGCTAATGTAGTGTTGTATATATATTTTTGAAGTAGTAAATAAATCTATATTGTTGGAGTGTGTATTTGTACTTTTTAACCACAAATGGTCGTCTTCCACTAGTTTGACTTCACGCATTATGTAATCATGTTGAAAAGGTCACGCATGATGCAAGTAGGAGGTGATAGTGAGATGAGTTTGAACCAGAGTACACAGACAAAAAACCTTCCAACCTTTCCAACGTGATTATGCAATATGTGAAGTCATTTTGTGGTTAAAAAATATATACATTTTAATTTTATTTTAGAAAACGACAGATCGTTTCACCAGATAAGACCCTTATTTCTTGGCTGGGATCATGTAGAGCCCTTTGAAGCTATACACTGAGATTGCAATTTTGGACCTTAAACCCATTGATTCCATAGAAGTCCACTATAAGGAGAAAAATCTTGCAATGTTTTCTTCAGAAATTCCTTTTCCACTGTAGAAAGAAAGACATGAACATCTAGGATTACCAAGACATTTTTTGTATTGTGAAAGTGAACTATTCCTTTAACTATGTTAAATTCCTAGTAGCCTCAAAGGTAGCTTCCCTAACACTAACTATCTATCACTTTTAAATGACCTACATACCTCCAGTTGTGTTGACGTGAGGCTGTTTAAGGAACTAACGGTGTCAAGTCATATTATGATGGACATGTGTGTTCCCTCGAGGGACGATTAGGCCTCTTTGAGTGGCTTTAAGCCATATCAGAAGTGTTTCCTGAAGTGGACTATATTTTCCTTGAGAGACCTGCTCTCAAAACATGTCACCAGCCTAAAACCTTACAGCACATTTCCACTGTGTCTACATAGCAAACACTCTATGCATGCCACTGTAGACAACAGTCATTCGAACAGACAATCACCCCTGGAGGGAAACAGAGAAAGTGAGCAGTGGAGAAAAGGAGGCTGTTTAGGGGGCTCACGGTCTGTTATTGCACCGCATTGACTCAACATCTCAATGGTATTTAGGAGAGGTGATTTTCCCTTAGTTCTGCAGGCTAACGTTGCAAGTATCTGACAGCTGTAGAGGGTGTGCGGTTACACAACCGAGCGTATACACACACAATCTCTGAGTAAATACTCCACAGGCACAACAAATACCCTAAAGACTCTCCAGGGAAGCATTCAGAAAGCACTTAGCAAAACAACACCATAAGGGGGGAAAGCGATAACCAACAGACAGAAACCAGCTACACAGAAAAGCCGAAAGTATTTCATTTTCTATAGTAGGTTTGAAATAATTCCATCATCGTGTAATTCATGCTAACAAGGATTCAATGAATGAGAGTTCAACTCAAAGCACAGCTGAAGTGTTTAATATGAATAAGTGTGGTCAGTAATGTAAAACGCAGAGTTCTCAGCTGCTGGCCCATAGTTCGACTGCCTCAACAGGCAATAACACGTGTGGTTTTCACAGTTATTTGTAGGCCCATAATATGGCATACACACAGCTAGCAGAAGTGTTGAATGACTTAATGTAGTTATGTACCAGTTTAAATGAGCTATTTATAATTATACTACATTCTAGTATCATAGCTCCTTGTTGATAGACAACGCAATTATGTTACTAAGATGCCGACAAATTATTTCAGAGCTTTCAGTTTTGTACATATTTTCAGTTCCTATTAGATCATTCTGGTAGCTAACTTAGCTACATGATAACACCTATCATCTGTGAATTAACTATGAACAAGTTGAGTATCTCATGCAGGTCACGTCAGGATATTGCTATTTGCATAGTGCTGCTAACAAAGTTGTTACCCATGAATAGCATCTAAAATATGAGGTCACATTTCAGTTAGGATGCTGTTTATGACAGCTGATCATTAGGAGCCATTAGCTCATTTTTATTAGTGACATTTCCCTGTGCTTTATTTCCCTTATCCATCCTATTCTGGAGTTCCTTATATGCATGTACAGATCTCCCTGCTGAAAAAAAACAGCATATGCTGGTTTGGTATGTTTTGGTGCTGGGATGCTGGTTTTAGCTGGTTAATGCTGGTCCTTTGCTGGTTTTTGCTGGCCCTTTGATGGTTTAGGCTGATCCTTGATCAGCAACATGACCAGCATAAACCAGCAAAGGACCAGCATTAACCAGCTAAGGACCAGCATAAACCAGCAAAGGACCAGCATAAACCAGCTAAGGACCAGAATAAACCAGCTAAAACCAGCATAAACCAGCAAAGGACCAGCATAAACCAGCTAAAACCAGCATCCCAGCACCAAAACATACCTAACCAGCATATGCTGTTTTTTTCAGCAGGGCTACTCATGAGGCATCCTCAGCATGGTGTGCATCAAATGCTCAGAGCACAAGGGAAGTGGCTTAGTTGTTGTGAGAGCCCCACATCCTAATAGGCCTTAAGCGGTCAGCAAGAAACTCTTGCTCTGCTCTTGTTTCTTAAGTTGGCTATACAGCCGAACTCCCCCTATGGAGATGCAAAAAGGATGATGCGGCTAACTCTTCCTCAGTTCTACATAATCTCCCCCTACACTTGCTCCTCTGTGTTATTCTTTAATTACACCATGTTTGTTTTAATGAGTAACCGCCAACCTCAACAGATGCGTACTCCTCACATTTTGAGAGCAAATGACTGCCTCTGTGATGTCTAATCATACACCAACATCCCAATCTGCACACTTCAATTCCTCTCGAAGAAATTAGGGCTCAGTCAAAGCAGGAAAAAAAGGTTGGCAGGCATTATAAGCCAAGAAAAAAAAAAGTTATCCCATCCTGGGATAAATCCAGTCCAGAATCTATGCTGCTTCAATCCCCTGACAATGCTTAACCCTTTTAAAAACATTGTTGAGTGTAATGCAAGCCGTGACAGAATTATTGCATTTACAACTTAAGTACGTGTGACACCATAACAATGATTTAATTTTAATGCAGGAAATTTTCTGTGAAAATTGAGTTGCGACTACAGAAATGATTGTATAAGCCACTGTATATGGACTATTCATAAATAGTTGACAGTAAATAAGTTATAATTGCCAGGAAATAATTATTATTTAGGTTAAAGACTGAACAAATCCATATTAACTTTAAGGGTTAGTTTAAAATTGTAATGAAAAATGAAAATAGCCCAAGTTTTACTCACACTCTGTGTTATATTAAAACTTGTCCTGGGCTGTCCAAGCTTTATAATGGTAGTGGATGGGTATTTCTGTTCAACAGTCTAAAAAGAAGTCCAATAAAGTGCATCCATCCATAATAAAAAGTGCTCCACATGGGAGTTGAAGAGTGCGCTGTACATTCACTCCTTCTACCTACATTTCCAGCCGATATCGAGACTTGAACTCGCAACCATTGATTTCCAAGTCTGATTCTCTAACTATTAGGCCTTACATGAGAATTTCCTTGTGTTGCTTGATACTTTATCACAGCAGAAATACCTAGTTCTGCCATGAAACACTAGATGGCGCAGGCTGATGGGTCATTAACGTAATTGATGATATATGACTTAGCACAAGCTGATTGGTTCACGTTGCATACATAACCATTGAGTTTGCAGCCTTACGTTTAAACGGCTGGTAGCATTCACTTCGGCATTTCGCAGCACGCTTTCAGAGTTTCTCTGAAACCCTCCACCTTTCCCAGCTCCACCTGTATAGATCTGCTACAGCTTATTTTATGCTATTTGTACAGCAGCAGAATGTCTTAAATACTCACAGCACCGTATTGCCATATGCTTTGGCAGTAGTAAGTTCCTGTACTTGCTTGCAGCAGCAATAATCTGCAGCTACAGCAATAACCAACAGCAGCAGCAGCGTAGCAGATCTATTCTGCCAAGACCAAATACATATACTAAACTTTTCAGAGAGTTGTCATGACAGAACTAATATTAGAGGATGTTTAAACCACAACTATGTACTAAAAAAGTTGTTTTTGAAAAGTTTTGTGTACAGATGACAACGCTGTCAAAACGATTCACACAGATTTGCAGAAACGACTAAAACAGCTGTATTATCCATGCTAGGCCAGTATTTGGCAATGTCACTGAAAAGGGATTCTCAATTCTGGCCCTCGAAGTCCACTTTCCTACAGAGTTTAGCTCCAACCTTGATCAAACTTGCCTGCCAGTAACATTCTAATAATCCTGAAGACCTTGATTAGCTGGTTCAGGTATGTTTGATTAGGGTGGGAGCTAAATTCTGCAGGAGAGTAGACCTCGAGCGCCAGAGTTGAGAACCCCTGCTGTGAAGAAACGCATGCGCATGGCGTCACAGTTTTTACAAGTTGACATGGAGATAAATTGTTTTTAAAAACTTGCACTATGGAACCTATTATGACGAGTTTGCGTTTTCAGGCCCCTAAAACACAGTTGTTGTGTAAATGAACAGCCAAAACACATTCTTTTTTTTTAAAGTTGAAAACAGTGTTGTATAAATGCCCCCCTTGGACTGTATGGAAACAGTACTAAAGTTCTAATTTTGAAAGTCAGAATTACAACTTGATGCGTTAAGTGATTTTATTTTATTTATTTTTGTATTCACCTTCAAGTGAAGACGGGAAGCTATTTAGCACTACTGCAACAAAAGGAAGTGCAGTGAATGTTCATTAGCTGTGTATTTAAAGGTTAGCTCACCCCAAAATGAAAATTAGCCTATGATTTACTCATCCTAGGTGTATATGACTTCCTTCTTTTAGTCAAATCCAAATGGAGTTCCAAGCTTTGTAATGGCAGTGGGCAGGTGTTTCTGTTCAACAGTCTAAAAGATGTCCAATAACGCTTGGACATCTTTTAGACTGTTGAACATCCATCCATAATAAAAAGTGCTCCACATGGCCTCCTGGAATATGGAATAAAGGCCTCCTGTAGGGAATCGATGCATTCTTGTAAGAAAAATATCCATAATTCAAATATAATAATCACTTTTCTCTAGCTTGCACTGTCATATACGAAAGCCGTTCGGGGTAGATGACGCAGAACGTATGCATTGCACATTCGCAGATGAGAAGTGACAGACGCAGAAGTTTACAAAAGGAGGATTTGTAAAGAAAAATGTCAGAGGATTTTAATAAAAGCCAAGAGAAGACAGGTTTTCCTTTGCTAAAGTAAGGAAACTTTGCTCGCTTTGTTCCTGTAAAGAAATGTTCCTTTTGCGCATGATCAGTGGCGTATGCACAACACATACGTCCTCGGCTTACACATATGACAGTTAGTGCAAGCTAGAGAAAGGTGATTATTACGTTTTAAATATGTGGATATTTTTCTTGCAAGAATGCATCGTTTCGCTACAGGAGGCCTTTATTCACCCCCCATGTGGAGCCCTTTTTTTATTATGGATGGATGTTCAACAGTCTAAAAGATGTCCAATGAAGCATTATTGGACATCTTTTAGACTGTTGAACAGAAACACTCGCCCATTGCCATTACAAAGCTTGGAAGAGCCAGGACAATTTTTAATATAACTCCGATTGGATTTGACTAAAAGAAGGAAGCCATATACACCTAGGATGCCTTGAGGATGAGCAAATCATGGGCTAATGTTCATTTTGGGGTGAGCTAACCTTTAAATACATAGCTAATGAACATTCACTGCACTTCCTTTTGTTGCAGTAGTGCTAAATAGCTTCCCGTCTTCACTTGTAGGTGAATACAAGAATAAATAAAATAAAATCACTTAACGCATCAAGCTGTAATTCTGACTTTCAAACTTAAAACTTTAGTACTGGTTCTTTACAGTCCAAGGGGGGCATTTATATAACACTGTTTTCAACTTAAAAAAAGAAAAAAAAAAAAAGAAAAAAAAAATGTGTTTTAGCTGTTCATTTACACAAAAACTGTGTTTTAGGGGCCTGAAAACGCAAACTCGTCATAATAGGTTCCATAGTGCAAGTTTTTAAAAACAATATGTTTATCTCCATGTCAACTTCAAAAACTTTGTAAAAACTGTGACGCCATGTGCATGTGTTGAATTTAGCGCCAACCCTAATCAAACATACCTGAACCAGCTAATCAAGGTCTTCAGGATTACTAGAAAGTTACTGGCAGGCAAGTTTGATCAAGGTTGGAGCTAAACTCTGTAGGAAACTGGACTTTGAGGCCAGAATTGAGAATCCCTAATTTTCAATGACATTGCCAAATACTGGCCTAGCATGCATGATACAGCTGTTTAAGTCATTTCTGCAAATCTGTGCGAATCGTTCTGACAGCGTTGTCATCTGTACACAAAACTTTTCAAAAACACAACTTTTTAGTACATGGTTGTGGTTTAAACATACTGTAATATTAGTTCTGTCATGACAACTTTCTGTAAAGTTTAGCACGGTAATGGATATGATAATGTTAATGTCAGTGGTGTAAAGTATTTGAGTAAATGGACTTCGTTACTGTACTTAACCCTCCTGTTATCCTTGGGGTCAATTTGACCCCATTCAATGTTTAACGTATGTACATATATAATTGACTTTTTTTTTTTTTTTGCTTCAGATTGAATGACTTTTCCTAATTTAATGGGGAAAACTTGGTAAACATAAAATTAACATGATATTATTTTTTCAATGCCCTGTACACATTTTGTCACATCGGTGTTCTTTGGGGTCAATTTGACCCCAGGTTCTTTTAGCTGTATAAAACATAAGAAATATAAAAAATTTTACACACATTTGTTTTGGGTGATATTGAGGTCACTATAACATGCTATGATTTTAAAATATACACTATAATTTTATATGTTAAGTATAATAAAAATAAAATAAAAAACTAACACAACCATACCTGTAGTATTGCGAGAACCACTGTCAATTGAATTGCTCTCTCAATTGAAAATGGCCTCTACGCAAAGGTTTTGTCAGTGAGATTTTGTCACAGGTGTTTGACAGTGAAAGTGTGTGTGTGGGGGGGGGGGTGTTTCAGAGTGTTGTTAAGTAGTCAACAAAGACATCAATTACCTGACACTAACCTTTTAGCAAATAAATATCATATTCTAGAGGTTTTAAATTTGGGGTCAAATTGACCCCAGTGGATAAAAGGTGTTAGCGGATTTTAGGGTAACAGGAGGGTTAAGTATTTTTTTGGCTACTTTTTACTTGTACTGAGTATCAAAAATATAAGCAACTTTTACTCTCTACTCGACTACATTTTTTATGTAATATATGTACTCTTTACTCCACTACATTTGAACGTACACTTACCGTTACTCATTACATTGTGATTGTGCGCGACAAGTCGGCATCTTTTTCTGCTATGGGTAATTTCTTGAGCGGAAGAGGCGATATGGTCATCTGCAGGGTGCTGAAGGTACTGGATGCTATTTACCTATGTGCTAAATGAGACTACTCCACATGAACGTGAACGGAATCTCTATGCGGAATTCAAAATCCCCATGCGAGTAATGTTATAATGTACGGTAATGATGCTATGCGTTTTCTTTTAAAGTTTCTTTCAGAGACTTTATGCCCTTTTCCATCAGCAAAAGTGAATATTTGTAGGCATCGTGAATTGTCAGATGAAATAATGGATTTTTTTTTTTTACTATTCATTCAAAAATGTGAAACAGGAGGGATGGCAAATCATTACAAATCAATGCAAATAGTTTTATCCTATGAAACATTTATATCCCAAATAATTAGAATCTATATTTTGCTATAATCAGTTACTTTAAATAGTTTTAAACAAGGTTTTAACATTAAACAACTTTAAACATTTATTTGGAATAATATGTGTTCTAGTATTGTGTATATAATTTGGGGCATTAGGCAATATTTTATATACTTTTATCAGTAATGTGTGAATTCTTTTTTCTTTTCTTTTTTTGGAAACTTTGTGGAATGCTAAGATAATATATTTTAAACTGAATAAGTGCATATATGCTTAATTTTAAATGCACTAAAAATACTTTTAAACAGTTTTTGAGTTTGACTGAGACTGACTTGTTCTGCCATTTTGAAACATTAAGGTGTTCAATTTCATTTCTATATTAGGATATAAATAAATTCTCACAAATAAACGGTTTCTTGTTATACACATTTCTTTGTGTTCTTTGAGCCTACGTTCAGTACGAGTAAAATACTTAAGTTCTTTTAAAATCGGATACTTTAAGACTTTTACTCAAGTCTTATTGGAATTGGTGACTTGTAACTTGCAACGGAGTAATTTTTACAGTAAGGTATCTGTACTTTTACTCAAGTATGGTTTTCGGGTACTCTTTACACCTCTGGTTAATGTATTTGGTCTTGGCAGAATAGATCTGCTACGCTGCTGCTGCTGTTGGTTATTGCTGTAGTTGTAGATTATTGCTGCTGCAAGCAAGTACAGGAACTTACTACTGCCAAAGAATATGGCGATACAGTGCTGTGAGTATTTAAGACATACTACTGCTGCTGCACAAATAGCGTAAAATAACCCGTAGCAGATCTATAGAGGTGGAGCCGGGGAAGGTGGAGGGTTTCAGAGGAACTCTGCCCAAGTAAATGCTACCAGCCTAGGAAGTTCCACCTTCAATACCACGACTGAGGTGAGACCCTTGAGCAAAGCACAGAACCCCCAATTGCTCACTTGGATGGGTGAAATACAGAGCACAATGTCTGAGTCTGAGTATGGGACTTCATTAAAAACATCAGACACAAAGATTCTTAGGTTGCTCCTCGTCTAAAAGAAATATCTCAAGAACTGTGGAAAAAAGTGTAAAGAGAAAAGCCAGAAGCAACAGCTAAAATAGCTGAAGGAGTATTTTGTAATCCATAGGGACCAACTAGAAGACCCACCCATGTCATCTTGTTTCATTTTGATGATTGTCACTTTGTCTCATTATGACATGTCTTTGTTTTTCTTGAGGTTATTGCTTCATAACTTACCTCTCACATATGTTAAATCTTTCCCTGTCTTGTAATTATAAAAGCACTCTTTTTTTTAAAGCCGACTAAAAACAGTCTTTCCACTCATTTAGCTATTATAGTATATGACACTTTGCAACATATATACAAACACTAGAATCAACATAGTCAAGTGTCTTTTCACTATTGAACTGTTTCCGAGCATAGTGAGTAATGGTAGCATTTCCATTACAACATAGTTTGGTGAGGTTTTATTATCATGCAATCTACACATGTATTTTTCAGCATGATAAGGCTAGCCACTCTAAAAAATGTGTAAACTTGGGAAATATTTTCGCAAAATATTTTGCAGTTAAATGTAGCTTTAGAGTAAACAAATGGCGATGATGGACAAGCAACAAAAGTGATTGGACCGCTTATTACAGAAAACTCATGGAAATGAAAGAAAAAGGTGGAGTCATGGAGACGACATAAACGTGTATTCTTCATGTTACAATGCAAAGTGAAGGTTAGTAATACTTCTGTCAGCTTGCTTTCTGATTGGGAATCGTTTCATTCTACATGACGGTCTATAGAGTGGACCCCAGTTTTTTGTCCTTGGGTTTCACCCCACAAAACATGATTTCTGATTGTAAATATTCGACATGTCGGATATTTTACGATTTGAAATCTGTGACGTTCTTCAAAGCAATTTCAATCATTCTTACCACACCCCACACCACAGGAAAATTTAATAAGATAATCTGTAAATCATCAAGTTAAAGTCCTTACCTAAGAATGTTAGAAGAGGAGAATTCAGCCCAAAATCAGGTTGATTATATTATAGTGTGTGCACCGCTTTAGCTAACTGTAGGAAAAGGATAACTGGCTGGTTTAGCTTAAATAAAGTAATGACTGATCACTGACAGTACACAGATTCAACATTTTTTTGTCTGTGACAATGGATCATTGTAGACCTGGTCAAAATCAGGCATGTCTAATCCTGCACCTGCAGAGTTTAGCTTCAACCTGCCTCCTAAAGACCTTGATTAACTGGTCCAGGTGTGTTTAATTGGAATGGATCTAAACCCTGCAATATAGTGGCCCTCCAGGAGTGGAATTGGACACTCCTGGTCTAAGTATAACTTAGTAAGTATAACTCAACCTTGTTCCTTGAGTCCCTAACTGCACATTCTGAATGTCTCCTCTGTCTGACACACAAGTTTATATCAGAGGGCAGTGTATGTTTAGGGCAGAGGTCTCCAGACTTAGTCCTGGAGGGCAAGTGTCCTGTAGACCAGTGGTTCTCAATCCTGGTCAAGGGGGACCCCTGCTCTGCACATTTTGCATGTCTCCCTTATTTAACACACCTGAATGAGATCATCAGCTCATTAGGAGAGAGATCCATGAACTGAACTAATGAGCTGATCTCATTCAGGTGTGTTAAATAAGGGAGACATGCAAAATGTGCAGAGCAGGGGTCCCCCAGGACCAGGATTGAGAACCACTGCTGTAGACTTTAGCTCCAACCCCAGTTTAACACCTGAATCAGCTAATCAAGGTTTTGCTTGGCAGATTAGAAACTTTCAGGCAGGTGTGTTGAGGCAAATTGGAGCTAAACTCTACAGGACACTGGCCCTCCAGAACCAAGTTTGGAGACCCCTGGTTTATTAATACTGTTTCAGTGGAAGTGGCTCTGTAATTGACTGGTCATTTATTAAAAAAAACAAAAAAACAAGTCAGCTAAAACTCAAGTATTTTTTTAATATATATTTAGTAGATGTCCATTTGCATCTACCATGTGGTGAAGGGTGGGTTGACATGTCTACAATTAACAAACTATGTATAGACCTCTAGACCCAATGTCTCAATATTTTGAGTTAAGTTGACCAAATTGGAATGTAGGTGATCTCCATCAATCCATTTTCCAAACCGCTTGTCCTATGTAGGGTCACGGGTGTAGGTGATCTCATCCCAGCATGTTGCAATGAGATCAGTTCTGGCTGGCAGTGCCAGGCCAAGACCGAACTGGCCCAGAAATAAGGTGTAAGGATGGAGTGCTGCCCCGTTCCAAACAATGACAACATGAAGTTGGCAGAATAGGTGAGCAAGCAAATACCATATTGAGCTCGTGAGCATAAGGCGGAGGGTGTTCACACATGCATGCCTTCATAAATACCCATAAATACAAACACATGCATTCAACTGCCCATAGAAGCATAGACACAGTGCTTTTGGAGTGGAAAAATTCTCTGAAAGGGCTACAAAGAGCACCCTACTAGGATCTTGGAAATCAATATCTCTTCCATGCTTGAACTCAATATCCACACTTAACCATCGACTGGCTTCCAAGATTGCAACTCTGGTTTCTCAAACCGTCAAAGTGACCTCACGCCACTCTTGAGAAATATTTGTTTTGAGCTCTGTATGTAGAGTGAATTGTTTGCCCTCTGGACTCTTGAACAGAAGCAGGTCCAAACATCTGGAGCTCATCAGCATTTTGAAAACAAATCGCTGCTACTAGTCCCGGAACTACTGCCACCGAACTCGCTACATTAAACAAACCGTCCTCTGTCTCGGTGTGTAAAGGGGATGTACATACAGAAAGATGAAATACTGTTCTGAAGCCAAACATATCAAACAGTTTTGAAGCTGAGGATGTGTGTTAAAAGCATATGAAGAGATTAATTTGCACTCAGTGGAATTGAACAGAATCAACTACTGCTAAAACAACAACTTAGGCTCCAAATCCAGTCCAAATATGACTTTCAAGCACTGTTGAGTGCGTGGGGCAGAAAGCAGGTTAATGCCAGCACAGGCACCACAAGCCATAGCACAATGCGCCATTGTGCCCACTTGAACTGGCACCCACCCAGAGCATTTGAGAGATGATGCAGAGGGATGATAGTGAGGAGAACAATTGTTTGCGACTGAATAGAATGTACTTTGACAAACAGTATGTAAAAACTTCCACATGCATTTTCTCTCACACATCTCTGAACCCCTGCTTGGGAAGTGTCCTTGGCTCGTTGTTGTTTTTCACGGTGAATCCCGAAGTCCGCCCACACTGCCCACCATGCAGAGACCTTCTGTTCCACCACAAGCTGCCCACTGCAATACAACACACACACATAGATAGACACAATCTGTTTCATGCATCTACCCTTTAACATTCACATGCATGTGTTGACCATTTTTTTAAGTCCACCTATTTGTCCTGTGAACTACATTTTGCCGTACCAGGCAAAATTAAGTAAATGGCACAACATTTTTAGAATGCAGCTAGCTTAATCCAGAGCAAGCAATCCAGATGACCAGTAGTTGATGCAATTGAAATAGTCATCTGATCGAGTAATTTCATCACTTAAGCATTAACTCCTGAAAAAGGAGGTGGCTATTATGAGGTTAACTGGTGGTCTTGCTGGTTTAAAAAAATTAAATGTCTACAAATGCAATTCAACTGGAACATGTTTGTTTGTTAAATGGAATGTTTTTGAGCTTTGATTACTGCCCATTCTGTAGCTCAAATAAGCAATAGGATTTAGCTGGGCCTGTTTTTAAACTTAAGGCAACTGCTCTTAATACTTTGGCTTTGTACAATCTCTTGCCATCAAACCACTGATTCCCCAATCTCGTTCTCCTTATCCTCCTCCCTTCTCGATTTTCTCCCTCCGTCTACACGCAGACGGCGGCTGATATCCTGTTCTGACCACAGTCGACACCGCTCCATAACTCCACCCTGCAGACGGATACATAAATGCAGCATGACTGGAAGTGAAAGAAGGAACTTCCTGCCTCTTCCTCTGTGCAGCGGGTTTGGTCACTCATGTGAGTGATGTGTGCTTAAGGGTGGGTATATGTGTACGTTCTGAATTTATAAGACAGTACGTTATGGTTTCCATGGAATAAAGTCATTTACCCAGTCTAGTTACAACCGGCTCTAGTCTGGCCTTATGTTTGTATCATGTGTCTCTGATCAGGACAATGCGAGATCTTTTCTTGACGTATGTGCAGTTTTATTGTCTTGAAATGTCTACTACCCTAATACAACCATGTTGGGAAAATCTCAATGACTTGTCCTCAACAGCAATGAGATAAATTGAAGAACAAATTGAGATTTTTGCTCAAGTGTCTAAGCATTGCTCTACCAAGAGACAGACTCTATTAATCTTACGTGCAAGTTAGGATCATTGTGAGCTTGTGCCAATGTGTATTGAATCCTTCAAATATTGGATTATGCATAGAGTGATTCATAGACAGATGAAGACTGTCACTTGACTATGCAACATTCCACAGTCGTTGATAATTACAGAACTTTTTTGTCATCCCAATATATGGCATCCTTTCTGTATGACTAATGGTCATTTCAGAGAAGTGTTATATTTTCAGAATTAAGAATTTGTTTGGGAAAAAATGCCCAAATGTGACTTACGTTCACAACGTTCACGACGCTGGACCACAAAATCAGTCATAAGGGTCAATTTTTTTAAATTTAAATTTATACATCATCCAAAAGCTGAATAAATAAATTTGACTGAGATACAACTATTTGAAAATCTGGAATCTGAGGGAGCAAAAAAATCAAAATATTGGGAAAATCGCCTTTAAAGTTGTCAAAATAAAATTATTAGCAATGCATATTACTAATCAAAAATTAGTCAAAGTCAACTTTATTGTCAATTCTGCCACATGTACAGGACATACAGAGAATTGAAATTGCGTTACTCTCAGACCCATGGTGCATACAAGTAACATTAAATACAAACAGTAACATTAAATACAAAGGTAGAATTAAAAAAAAATATATGAATAAATACAAATAAACATAATATATAAAATGAAAAACACAATATACAAGTAAGGGCACATGGTAGAGAGAAAGTTTTGATATAAAATTTACAAAATATCTACGGAACATGATCTTTACTTAATAATGATTTTTGCCAGAAAAAAAAAAATCAATAATTTTGACCTGTACAATTTATTTGGTCCAGGGTCACATATGTCTTGTTTAGAGTTTTGGAACATATTTCAGTGTCTCAAACTGTGTTCATATTCATTAAGATATCAAACCCTGCAATAACAAGTCAAATATTTTATAATAAAATCAAATATTTCACATCAAATTATTTTAAGAGCAAATTATTTGAGCTCCCATTGACATTCATTTTTAAAGGTTGCCTTAATTTTGTTTCAAGGCTAAGTCTTCCAGAGAATTAAGAAAACATCTGAAACAAAGGTTATACAGTATTTGAGAACACCATAAATGAGCACTAACATTTTAAAATATATCAGGTTTTGCTCTAACTGGCGATTATTTGGTCTTTTTCTCTTAATTAAATCTCTCCAACAAACTGTCCAAAAATCTGCTATTCCTTTACCCGTGCCCTCACATTCTCGGCAGCAAAGGCACTTTCCATGGGCATAACCTTAACGCTGTCTGCAGGGGTATGGATACCTGCCCGTTTAGCTGTATTACTACCAGACACCCCACACACACACACACACACACACATATGTTGGGTTTACATGTTTTATGGGGACATTCCATAGGCGTAATGGTTTTTATACTGTACAAACTGTACTTTCTATCACCCTACACCTACCCTACACCTAAACCTAGCCCTCACAGGAGATTGTGCACACTTTTACTTCATCAAAAAAACTCATTGTACATGATTTATAAGCCTGTTTCCTCATGGGGACCTGAGAAATGTCCCCACAAGGTCAAAATCTACTGGTATTCCTATCCTTGTGGGGACATTTGGTCCCCACAACGTGATGAATACCAGGTACACACACACACACACACACACACACACACACACACACACACACACACACACACACACACACACACACACACACAGTGTCTAGGACTTCTTAACTGCAAGAAAACTAATGAAAATTACCAAATGCCCACAGAGATTAAGATTTACCCATATGACCCTCTAGCCTGACAAATCAAACATCTGTTCCTCTATGTCATGTTTTGCGGTCACTGTCATGACCCTCCGCTCTAAACCCGTTCTCCATCTGCCATTTCTGCATCGTCACTCTTTCCACTGTTTGAGATGGAGAAACACTCAAACACTCTCACCCTTTAGTCGTGACAAAACTGCAGCACTTAGTCTGTGAGAACACGAAACTGCCGAGATCTTTTTCCACAGAAACAGTGAACGAGTCTCAGGATTTCGTAACTTTTAGTAACCGTTTCTTCCATGTCCATGTGAGTCAGCTGAAAAAAAGGGAAGCAACTATAAACAGATGAGAAGAAGGTAAGGAGGGAACCAAGCGATGAAAAGGAGAGTGAGATATGTGAGAGAGAGTCTGTAGACAAAGACAGCTCCTAGCAGACTCATTTGAGCCACAAGTGTTTGATACATTGGTTTTTTGACATTAATATTGATAAAATCTTTCTAGACATTTTGTACATTTCTGCATGTAGCTCTTCACCGTGTCACTACATAATTCTTTTTTAATAAAGCCAAATAAAGCCATGAAAACAAATAAACTACCCATAGACCCTTAAAATATGATTATGTTGGAGATGGAGCCGATAGTGTAACTAGGATAGTGTAAGATAGGC
>NC_133378.1:14947240-14985496 GCF_049309525.1 Garra rufa
GGAGATGAGGCCACAGACATCATAATTGTTTTAAAAAAACGAATCATCTTTTGATCATCTTTTCAGCTTTGACTGCACCGCCTCGTTCTCAGGCACGCTAAGCCATACGTTAGCTCTAGTTTTGTAGGCAATCAGCATGAAGTTTTGAAACCAGGGCACTACAGTAGCGTCATGTTTTCCACAGGGAGAAGCCCATCACAATCCCCTGGGAGCATGTGCGTGTGGTTATAATTATCCTGCGCCAATAAAATGTAACAACAGCCTAACCTTGTCCAATGTCTCACCTTGTGCGGCCACACCCTCCAATAAAAGGCATTTGAATATAAAGAGCGTTAGCTGGAGAATGTGCTTAGCTGTGCCTCCTAAGCAAAATCTCAGAATAACCGCTATCAGGACTCCTCTTACTGCCACAACTAAGGGGCTAACCTTGCCTTAAATATCCCTTGCATTTAATTCATATCCCCCCACAACACACTGTGTGCTATTGATCCTGACTTTGTCTTTTATTGGACCTCTGTGACCTCTAGAGGGGCCGGAGTCACCGGCATCAACCTGCAAAGTTATAAAACTGGCCGGAGTTCAAGGAGAGCTCATGTTTGCGTCAGCCATTGGGCCAGTCATCAGAAAGAAACGATACAAATGGGATGGTTGTAAATGATCAATTATTTCTCTATAACAGCTAAACAATAAATAGCGACTTCAGCATTTTTATTTATATATTGGCCAAACAAATGCTGTCGTTTATTTTAATTTTTAAAATAGTATTTTACCTTATGTCGTCCTAAACCTGTAAATAATTATTCTTCCTTTTTGAAGCACAAATTTAAATGCAGCTCATTCCCAACAATCTCCAGTATAAAAATGAAATAAAATATCCTAATAGTCCATATAACTATATTCCAAGTGATATACAGTATATCACAAAAGTGGGTACACCCCTCACATTTCAGCAACCATTTAAGCATATCTTCTCAAGGGACAATACTATAGAAATTAAACTTGGATATATTTTAGAGTAGTCAGTGTTCAGCTTATATAGCAGTAAATATTTATTGTCAAAATAGCTGACAACAAAAGCGAGTGATAACAGCAGTATGTTGTTTAACTATGCAAAGCCACATGTCCTATTCATCATGTTTATGTTTTTGTCTGCTTGACATGACCAAACAAAGTTATGTATCTTCTATTAGAGCAGTTAAAATTTGGTGCTTTAAGTACAATTCTCTCATACTGACCACTGGATGTTTAACATGGCATCTCATGGCAAAGAACTCTCTGAGGATTTGAGAATTAGAATTGTTGCTCTCCACAAAGATGGCCAAGGCTGGTTCAGTAACACCCTGAAACCGAGTTACACTACAGTGGTCAGAGTCATACAGAGGTTTTACAAGATGGGTTCCATTCAGAACAGGCCTCACAAGGGTCCATCAACGAAGTTGAGCACTCGTTCTGTGCGTCAAGTGCAGAACCTGGCTTCAAAAAACAGACGCATGAGTGCTGCCAGCATTGCTTTAAAGGTTGCAGAAGTAGAAGCTCAGCTTGTCAGTGCTCAGACCATACGCCCCACACTGCAACAAGTCAGTTTGCATAGGCATCAACGCAGAAGGAAGCCTCATCTGAAGCTGGCTCACAAGAAAGACCGCAAACAGTTTGCTGAAGACAACCAAGAGCATGAATTACTGGAACCATGTCCTGTGGTCTGATGAGACTATAAGATAAACTTGTTTAGCTCAGATGGTGTCCAGCATGTGTGGCGATGCCCTGGTGAGGAGTACCAAGACAATTGTATCTTGTCTACAGTCCAGCATGACGGTGGTAGCATCATGGTCTGGGGCTGCATGAGTGCTGCTGGTTCTGGGGAGCTGCAGTTCATTGAGGGAGAAATGGATTCCATTATGTACTGTACATTCTGAAGCAGAACATGATGCCTTCCCTCCAGAAACTAGGCCGAACCGAACCACTAGTTAATCATGGTTTTGATGCACTAACCATAGTTTAACCATGGTTTTAGTATGGGTCATTATAGTATAGTATAGATCACATGTGAAAAAAAAAAAAAATCATTTTGTTCAACCTTAGGTATATGAATTTAAGCAATTATGAGCCAATTTAATGAGCAAATTAACAACAATTTGTTCATTAAACAAGATTTATCAGTTAAATGTATGGCCATTCTTTGAGAGACATCAGACAATTAACAAAACAGAGGCTCTCACTCATTTCCCCCAGTTGATGTCAGCCTTTTTATATGATTTAATTTCTTTTTTTGAATGTTTATTCAAAGGGTCAGTGGTCGAATATAACAGGGTGGACAATATTTTGAGAACATTAGAGAAAACTATTACTGATATACCGAACAATGTGGAAAAAAAAAAAAAAAACACTAATAGCAAGTGTTGTATTCGTCAACATAATGGCAGACACAGGCCTGGGGACATAGGAAAAACACTGATATTTGGTGGGTTAAAATGCTGTCTATGCAGGGTCAGAAAGCTTTTGGATTTTATCAAAAATATCTTAATTTGTGTTCTGAAGATGAACCACGGTCTTACAGGTTTGGAACAGTGAGGGTGAGTAATTAATGACAGAATTTTCATCTTTGGGTGAATTATCCCTTTAATATTTGAGCTGTTGTTTCTGTATAGACAGGCTTAACAAAGTAAAACCAAGTGCCCCCTCCACTGTCCCCAAAAATGTGATATTTGGTGGGTTAAAATGCTGTAAAATGTATAGAATTATTATTTTTTTAAATTATGCAAATGTAATGGCAATAAGGATCTTTGCTGGGGACACAAAAGGCACCGAATCCAGGAATGACCCAGATACACTTTTACTACGGTACTATATAAAACCATGGTGAATTTTCATGGGGAAGAAATGTTGATCATTGGATTTGATTCATACCAGGTCACAGAAAACCATTTGTAACCAAATCTAGCATTCATGAACATTTATATATTAGCTATTCCATGTCTTTGTGCGTATCATGCTCATGAGGAGATGGATTGTGGAAAATGTATATTTAAGCTAAATTTCCATGAATGTTATTTTTGATTGGGTTTGTGCTAACTGCAATGTAAAGCAGCAAGCTAAAAATAATCTGAGGCTGCATCTGAATTTGCATACTACCCTGCTATGTAGTAAGTGAAAAACAATGTGTGAAAAGAATAGCATGCACAAAATCACAGTATTCATAAAACAATAGGAACTAAATACATAGATGACCTACTAGATGTGTTCTTTTCCAGTAAATGTTGTTCTAACAAGTCAGCATCTAAGAGAATATATATTGAATTAAAAAAATTTTGTTTTGTTTTTCAATTTCCATTATAAAAGTAAAACTTACAAACATTGTTTTAATATATTTATGTTAAAGAAGAAATAGAAGGGTAATGAAAATAACCTAGTATGTATCTTTCTCTGAAGCAATTAAGTTTTTTTTACAGGAAAATTAATAAAATATATAATTTTTTACAGTCTACTTCTGGAGTTGTCATAAATTTGTTGTCTGGTTAGGACTAGGTAGTAGATGTCTGTTTGCTTTATTTTAATGAAAATCCATATGACAGTGACATCTAAATTTAAAGCCAGTACAAGCACAACATCAGCGACAACATGCATTTTCATATTACCATATGTGTTGCCAGGTTATCTGTGGTCCAGAGGAAAGAACTGCACAAAGAGCTGCTCTTTCCAGTACTCATCTAACACTTAATATGTGGTGTTGTGCTCGTGGTTACAGCTCTGGGCTGCAAGCCGAAAGATTGTGGGTTTTGAAGCTTAGAAGTGGGAATGTGCCAAACTTTGGACACTTACTGAAGTCAAAATCTGGTTTTACCAGTACTGTACACTAAAAAAATGGCATTTAACCCAAGAATGGAGGACACGATTTGGCCTACTTTGGTTCAAAGGCACTCTGTGACCTTTTCAGAGTTGGGTTTGAGAGCAAAGCATGACTGCTACTTGAGTTGCAGCCTCAGATGGCCTGTCCGCAGACCGCATGATGTATACTGTGTCCTGAAATGGATTGAACCAGTGATTTCCACCAGTTCTCTTCTGATTGGCTCGCCATTATGCAACATCTGGACATTCTGGAGGTCAAGTTTCTGTCGTGCTTAGTGACCTACATTGAATATTTCCAAATGGGAACTAATGGAGACATTTGCCAGTGTTTATGAGGTTGAATACTCAAAGTTTAAACGATATTGAAGAATTTAGTTTGAGGGATAGTAGCTTTGATTCTCAGTTTCTCTTTGAACAGTTGGGTGGTGCTTGGTCAAAATAAGCAAAAATATGCATCAGGTTTAATGTCACTAGTGGCTCATGTGACTACTTGACAGTTAATGTGGATGACACACACATACAGTAATATGCACAGTTTTTATGTATCATACCAATAGCGGGAAATGTCACCACACATAATAGCTCATGCCACAAGAGTCATTACACACCAACTTGCAAACTGAAAACCTTATTCTTTTAAAAAGATCTGGTTAACTTGGATTTGCTGTTGTAAATGTATATTTTATAAGGCAAATTTAATGGTGTATAATGACAATTTAATTTAATCCCATCCGTTGCCAAGTAGCACCAAGTAGTTAATATGGAAAAATATATGTGTTGTGTTGGAAATGGGAAGTCCTTTCAGCATGATTACCAAGAACAACAGCTATGGCACTTCCTAAGAAAGGCAGTTTGGAATTAATGATGCAACCATTCATGTCTGTTTCATGTCTTATGAGTTAACATCAAAAAATTAGAAATTAATATTGTTAAAAAAATACTAATGTGTGAAAAACAGATTTACCAATTTTGAATAAGACACCTGAGCTTTACCTGTTTGAAGTAATTATCATGAAATAAATAAATAAAGCAATAAAAAATAAAATCCAGATTTAAACTAAAGCCATTAAAGTCCCCCTGAAATCAAAATTAAAGTTTTTTGGCTTTTAGTATGAATATATTAGCCTTAAGGTGATCTATAAGCTAGTGTGCTGCAAAACAAAGACAAAATTCACGTTTACAAGATATGGGCATTCAAAACTTACAGTCTTGTCACTTCCGCCAATATGAATCAAGGATTTGGATGATATCACCGTGCACTTCAGTTTCTCATCAAACGTTCTGTCCAATCAAATGCTCTCTAGAGTCCGTAGTGTCCCGCCCCCTACACAGAGACGCGGAGCAGATCATATGCGCTCATAAGTGCGGTCGGCATGTATTAAACTACACAGCCTCAGCATGATTATGATCACTATTTCGTTTTAGCAAGTTTCATATTGAATCTGTGAGGTAATTTATTAGTCTGTGGCTGTCATAAGCTTACAAATGCGGCTTTACCGAGCTCAACGGCTCTGGCCCGAGCAGATATAAATGGAATGCTATTGGCTGTTCAAAATTAGTGGGCAGGGCTGGGCGATATGTTTTTGTTTCAGTTAAAAGTACGTCACCACATAGAATAACGCTGCGTGTTTCAAGGCACTTCAGTGGACCTTTAACAGTTTTTGTATAGTAAAACAAGTGAACAATTATAAAATATGAATGGAACTTCTCACCAACACAAATGGACAACCTACACAAACTACTCATTCCTTAAGAAATGACAAAATTAGATTAATCGCAACAAATTATTTTAACCTTTTTGCAGGCTTAAAGGGATAGTTCACCCAAAAATTTAAATTGTCTTTAATTACTCACCCTCATGTTTTTCCAACACGTTTTCACTCCCAGCTTGTCACATGCTTGATTAGGACCCCTTGGCATCACTTTTGGATGCTCCATTGCTTTTAGTTTTTTGCTTTTATAGACATTTTGGAGCACCTAACACCACCCCTACCCTAAACGTACCCACTTCTGAACAATATAAAACATGCAACAGGCAAATAAAAGTACAGTGACAGGGTTTTATTGCAAAAACTGACCATAAAAAGCAGTATAAAAGTATTACAAACAAGTTGCATTGCATCCCAAGTCTTCTGAAACCATACAAACATGACCCAATTGGTCACGAGACACACAAGAGCCAGTGGCATTTCACAACTAAAGTTGACGTAACATTTCTTCTGGCAGCAGTTTTTAAATTGTGCACAGGATGAGCTGTACAGTGGATAGAGATGGCGATCGTGTCTATTCCTCTCAGAAATTAATTGTTTTGCCTCGGAAGACCTGGGATATTACAGTTTTTTACAGACGCTAGGACACATTTCTCAATACTTAGGTCACTTTTGCAAAACTCCCCAGCCAACATGCATATGTGGGGCCCACATGGTTTATGCTTGGGCTATATGGGTACCAAGTGGGCATGGTCCCAAAATGGGCATCTTATCTGGGGCCCACTTGAGGTAGCTAAGTAGGTCCCACATGGGTCAAAAGAGGTGGGCTCCCCATGTGGGTCCCAGCTGGGTCACTAATGAGCAATGAGCATATGGGCTCAAAATGGTCTATACAAGTGGGGCCCATATGGGTTTAACATATGGGTCAGTCATGGGCAAACTCAATCAATCCCATACAGGCTGCCTACATGGGGCCAAGGTAGTACCCATATAGTTACCGTCTATATGGTTTAAGAATGGGGAAACACATACGGGGCCCGCTTTGATGAACCATATGGGTTTGGCATGGGCAAACTCAATCAATCCCATACAGGCTGCCTGGATGGGGCCAATGTAGTACCCAGATAGTTACCATCTATATGGGTTCAAAATGGGGAAACACATATGGGGCCCACTTTGATAAACCATATTGGTTTGGCATGGGTAACCTCAAACAATCCCATATAGGCTGCCTACATGGGGCCAAGGTAGTACTCAGATAGTTAACGTCTATATGGGTTCAGAATGGGGAAACACATATGGGGCCCGGTTTGATAAACCAAATGGGTTTGGCATGGGCAAACTCAATCAATCCCATACATGCTGCCTAGATGGGGCCAATGTAGTACCCAGATAGTTACCATCTATATGGGTTCAAAACGGGGAAACACATATGGGGCGCACTTTGATAACCCATATGGGTTTGGCATGGGCAAACTCAATCAATCCCATACAGGCTGCCTAGATGGGGCCAATGTAGTACCCAGATAGTTACCATCTATATGGGTTCAAAACGGGGAAACACATATGGGGCCCACTTTGATAACCCATATGGGTTTGGCATGGGCAAACTCAATCAATCCCATACAGGCTGCCTAGATGGGGCCAATGTAGTACCCACATAGTTACCATCTATATGGGTTCAAAACGGGGAAACACATATGGGGCGCACTTTGATAACCCATATGGGTTTGGCATGGGCAAACTCAATCAATCCCATACAGGCTGCCTAGATGGGGCCAATGTAGTACTCAGATAGTTAACGTCTATATGGGTTCAGAAAGGGGAAACACATATGGGGCCCACTTTGATAAACCATATGGGTTTGGCATGGGCAAACTCAATCAATCCCATACAGTCTGCCTACATGGGGCCAATGTAGTACCCAGATAGTTACCATCTATATGGGTTCAAAACGGGGAAACACATATGGGGCCCACTTTGATAACCCATATGGGTTTGGCATGGGCAAACTCAATCAATCCCATATAGGCTGCCTACATGGGGCCAAGGTAGTACCCAGATAGTTAACGTCTATATGGGTTCAGAATGGGGAAACACATATGGGGCCCGGTTTGATAAACCATATGGGTTTGGCATGGGCAAACTCAATCAATCCCATACAGGCTGCCTACATGGGGCCAAGGTAGTACTCAGATAGTTAACGTCTATATGGGTTCAGAATGGGGAAACACATATGGGGCCCACTTCGATAAACCATATGGGTTTGGAATGGGCAAACTCAATCAATCCCATACAGTCTGCCTACATGGGGCCAATGTAGTACCCAGATAGTTAACGTCTATATGGGTTCAGAATGGGGAAACACATATGGGGCCCACTTTGATAAACCATATGGGTTTGGCATGGGCAAACTCAATCAATCCCATACAGTCTTCCTACATGGGGCCAATGTAGTACCCAGATAGTTAACGTCTATATGGGTTCAGAATGGGGAAACACACATGGGGCCCGGTTTGATAAACCAAAAGGGTTTGGCATGGGCAAACACAATCAGTCCCATACAGTCTGCCTACATGGGGCCAAGGTAGTACCCATATAGTTACCGTCTATATGGTTTAAGAATGGGGAAACACATACGGGGCCCGCTTTGATGAACCATATGGGTTTGGCATGGGCAAACTCAATCAATCCCATACAGGCTGCCTGGATGGGGCCAATGTAGTACCCAGATAGTTACCATCTATATGGGTTCAAAATGGGGAAACACATATGGGGCCCGGTTTGATAAACCATATGGGTTTGGCATGGGCAAACACAATCAGTCCCATATAGGGAGCCCACATGGGGCCAAATTGGTACCCACATAGTTAATTGATAGTTACCAAAAAATAACTACAATACTTATATTTTTTTTTCATTGTAAAACCATTATAAATTTTCATAAGGGACATGGGGTCCTCTTGGCCAAACCAAATATGATTCTAACCCTAATCAAACATGACTGTGTCTAATTTACAAATAGTTTGGAGCATTATGATTAGCTTTTGGTTAGAGCCGTGTTTGGTTAGAGTTAGAACTAAACTCAGCAAGACAATCGTCACAATTCTGTCGTCATTTGCTCATTCTCTGTTCAAAACCTGCATGAAGTCTTTCTTCTGTTGAACATTATCTAAATTATTTTTGAAATAGTTATTTTAAAGAATGTTGGAAGCCAGTTGCTGGACACATCTTGGGAAATAAAAATTAATAAATAAAAAGGCTATGGAAGTCATTGGGGGCCAGAAACTTTTTGTTAAGATAATTTCCCAAAATATTTGTGTATATTGTTTTTATTACACAGAAAAAATTAATACAGGTTTAGTACAACTTAAGGTGAGGTAATGATAGCAGAATTTTGGAGCTGAAGAACCCAGCTGGTACAGGCAAACCAGGTCAAACCTGGGTGTGGTCAAAAATGTCCTGCATAGCACATGTCTTTTGATATCTGAAATTGGGCAAATGACCTGTACACTCATAGGACATTACATATTCAAAGTGTCAGTTTTTAGTGGTCTGATTTTGTGAGTTACAGCACAATGCTTATCACAATAGATGTTTTTATATAAGAAAAAAATAAGGAAAACTGTGCACTTTAATGAAAAGGTTAGAGATTACTAATTATCTCTAAATAATGGGATAACATATTTGGATTGTAATCGCTTTGAGACGGGTAGAAGAAATCAAACCCTCTAGCAGCTTGTCATGTGCCCTGATTTAGTGAAACTCCCCCAGTTTTATGGTCAGTCGGAGTGACAAATGCATTTCTAGAGATATTCTTTTAAATTTTGTAAGGTCATCAGTTCATATAATAAAATAGCCCAAGTAAAGAAAGATATTATGGAATTTTATGTTTCTGAAATGTATCATTAGCTTTTTTTTATTTTATGTCCCAGCACATGACAAACCATCAAAGTTATAAAATGGTTTGCTAAATGATTGAAAAGGGTTAACAAAAATACTTGTAAATCAAAGTTGATTTTTTTTTTTTACATGATACACTATTGCCAGTATTTTCTCCCTTCTAATGAACAGGTTTGACTACTTTAGTAATTTCCATTAGAACAAACTTAATGTTTAAGCATAAAATGATATTATAGGGAATTGTGTGCTTCTAATTTTATAGCAACAGTTTGGACAGGAGCCTCTTCAATTGTAAGATGACAATGCCTTTGTGTATAAGGCAAGGTTCAAACCGAAATGACTGATTCAGTCAGTGTGGAAGAACTTGACTGGTCTGCATAAAGCCAAGTCCTAATCCCAGTTGAACACCTCTGGACTGATTTTTAAATGACCTTGAGCCAAAAACTCATTGCCAAACAATGACTTGTACAAACACCACATGGACAAAAGTATTAGGACACCCCTTCTTTAAAACAGAAATAGGCACTTCTAAAACTGTGGCAACAAAAATGGGAACATAATTAATGTAGCCTATTTAAAAATTGTATTTCCATCTCTGTTGAAAAAGTTTTGGATTTGTCCAAAATGACTGTACCGATATGTACAAGTCATTGGTGTTTGGTGATAACTTTTTGGCTCAATGTCTGCATTTAAAGTCACACCGAGGTGTTCAACTGGGATTAAGACTTGGCTTTATGCAGACCAGTCAAGTTCTTCCACACTGACTGAATCAATCATTTCAATTTGAACCTTGCCTTATACACAAAGGCATTGTTATGTTAAAACTGTTGCTATTAAAATTAATTCCCTAGAATATAATTTTATGCTTAAACATTAAGATTTGTACTCATGGAAATTACTAAAGTAGTCAAACCTGTTCATTAGAAGGGTACTTTTGGCTATATAGTGTATGTATTTTGAATCAATATCTTTGTTTTGATTTTGTGGACCTACAATTTTGTGAATGGCTACAACTGCATTTTTATTTCATACACTGAAAACAATTTTTGAACAACTATTAAAATAATACAGCCTACAAATAACACTAAACACACATATTTCTTTAAAAAAATCTTTATCTTGCCATTACCACGCTGGTTGTATAACCTTGCTGGAGGGATCATGATTGGTTAAGCTGACTGCCATCTGACGAGTAACTGGCCAATGACAACTGTGCGCGCCTTTACTGGTCAAGTTTGAAAATACGTTAGTTTGTTACATTTTTATTTTAAATTAACTCGCGTTGTGACATGTGGAGAACAAAAGCTGGAATGTGAACACAGAGGAAGACCGGACTGGATCTGTGAGGTCCTGCAAGCAGATTGCTGATATCAGGTAAGGGAACATATTTCAGTCTTTCTAGCTTTATGTTCTTTCTGTGTAAATTCCACATGAGGTAACAGACGCACTATGACTTGCATCTGTGCTTCATCAAAGATGTTACACCAGATGCTAATCGCGATTAGCATATTAGCACGTATTTGTAGCCCCTGATATTGCTATGTGTTATAGATAGGCTACGAATGTTGTCAGCTAATTTAAACGCAATGCATGAGAAGGAGCAATGAGTACAGTGATGAAAGTGCTATTAAAGCTCGGAAACACAGGAATCTAACTATAAAACACAAACTGCTACCAATAACATTATTTTTAATCTTTGATTCTAAATCTTTCATGGGATTAAAATATAAAAGTATGGTTCTTCTCATAATCAAAAATACATTTGTAAGACATTTGCCCCACTGATTATCAATATGACTAACTTTTTTATTCTTTTGTCTTTCTTCATCTGAGATAACAAATACGGAGAACATGCTACCATCATCAGTCCCTTTAGTTGTTTCACTACAAAAAATATTATGAGTCCTTCATGAGCCTTAAATGGGTCTGGATAAATGCAGCTGCAGGTAAAATTATGTTAAGTTTTGGTTTGATTTGGGTGCACAAATTTTTAAGCTACAATTGTGTTTACCTTGTTTTGATACATTTATAAAAAGAGTCTATTGTTGTGAATCCAGTGTCTTTTTGGGGATTCACATTTTTTCTTTTTGGATTGCCATGAGTTAGGCATATTCTTACATTTTTAATTATATAATAACTAACAGTCTCAAAGCTGACTGTTCATGTTTTCTGAATGATTTATAGTGGCAAATGTTGGTACGATTGAAAAACATTTTGTATAAGAGTTCAAAAGAATTTTAAAAGTGAAATCTTTATTTTTAAGGACTTATCAGCCCACCCCAGACCGACTGAGGATTCAGCTGATTACTGGCAATATAGTGGAGGGCTCTTCTCTATCTGCTACACTCCACTAGAACTTCTGGTATGGATTTATTAACTATTTGCAAAGTTTTGATTTGATGTAATTTAATAAAATGTACTTTTTAATTTACTTTTATGTCCTATTTAAATTTGTTTTTACATAATTTACTTAATACAGTGTGCAGTTAGGATTCTGAATTATGTGTAATGATTTAAATTCTAAATTGACTCTAAAAATTAATTTGCCAGAACCTACAATTACGTGTTATTTAATTTTTTATTTTATTATTATATATTTTTTTGTTAAATCTTCAGGTAGTAAAAAAAAAAAAAAAAGTTTTAGTATTTTAGTTTATCTAAGAGCTCTAACTTATGTTATTAAAACTGTAACCCTTAAGTCGATCCATCCTGGAAATTTAAGAATGGTCCAAATTTGTGATCAACTCAGTTGTTTTCCAACGGCACAAAGAAGAATATTTTAAAATTTCTATTTTAAATCACTCATAAATCATCAGCATTAATAATATTAATAATAATAAAAAATACTTAAAAGGGATAGTTCACCCAAAAATGAAAATTTGATGTTTATCTGCTTACCCCAAATGCATCCAAGATGTAGGTGACTTTGTTTCCTCAGAAAAACACAAACGAAGATTTTTTACGAAAACTGGTGCGGTCTGCCAGCCTTATCATGGACGTGGATGGGCACCAAACCTTTAAAAGTAAACAAAAACATGCACAGACAAATCCAAATTATACCCTGCGACTCGTGAGGATACATTGATGTCCTAAGACACGAAACGATCGATTTTTGTTAGAAACTGAACAGTTTTTATATCATTTTTTACCTTTGATACACAGCCACGTCCATCTGTCCTGAGCACGGGCTCATCATCCGGATCGTTATTCGTGTAGCGCTCTGGCATAGTATACACAAACACCGGAAGCGATCTGTCGCATGAATACAACACTCATTGTTTCCACAGTGCTCAGAGATTGTGGCTATAGCGGCTATTCAAAATGGTAATTACTTGCGCGTATCCTGATTGTTCAAACCGATTTAAAACTCATCCGGGACTTGTACTGATTTCCCCTTACGGCGTTTGCGTATTCTTCGCCTGAGCGCGAGCACATGTAACGTAACTGATGCCAAACTCGTGCTCAGGACAGATGGACGTGGCTGTGTATCAAAGGTAAAAAATGATATAAATACTGTTCAGTTTCTCACAAAAACCGATCGTTTCGTGTCTTAAGACATCAGTGTATCGTCACAAGCCGCAGGGTGTAATTTGGATTTGTCTGTGCATGTTTTTGTTTACTTTTAAAGGTTTGGTGCCCATCCACGTCCATGATAAGGCTGGCAGACTGCACCGGTTTTCGTTAAAAATCTCTGTTTGTGTTTTTCTTAGGAAACAAAGTCACCTACATCTTGGATGCATTGGGGGGTAAGCAGATAAACAAATTTTCATTTTTGGGTGAACTATCCCTTTAAGCATTATTTTGTTGGTCGATTCCATCCATGGACATAGAATATAAATGCGAGAATCTGCCTAATAGTAAAATGACAAAGTCTTGATAAAAAAATGTATTATCATTTTTGTTGTTATTATTATTATTATTATTTTCTAAATGGTTAACTCATAACAATAATTGAAGTGGTCCTTTAAAACACATTGCATATTTATGCTTCATAAACTGATTTTATCAATAAAAAATTTAATTAGATTAGTTTGAATGAATGAACAGTAATTCTCTATTGATTTCCCTAATGCCCCTCCAATGACACTCCAATTCTATGACAATTTAGAATTATTTTTATAATTATTATTATTTTTAGTATTATCCTGAGTAATAGTTGTTTTTCTTTAATACGTTGTTTTAACATGTAAGTTACATTTTTTTTAACAATTTACTAAACACATCCTAGAAAACCTGTCTATTGGAATAGAATCTGTACATCTTGTTTTTTACTCTGTTGTTTTCCTTTCTGTAGGTGAGGGCAGTTTCCTTATTTTATGTCATCTTTTTGACAAAATTATTTTCATTTTAAGCATTAGCCTAATTCAGTCAAGCACAAAAATGCTATTTGTAATTTGATCTTGCATATTCAGTATATTTAAACAAATTTGTTTTGCAGAGGTTCTTAAGAAAGCTGAAATGATTGGCAAGAAGCTGATGGGGATCTCTCAAAATTGGAACAAGAGACGGAGGAGTACAGAGGATGTCTAGAATGCACAAGTGACTGTCTGCACTGTAAGCACAAATGTATCGTTGCTGATGCTTCTAATTGTTTCCCATTTATTTCCTGTTCAAATGTTTGAAGGTTTCAGTAAATATTAGGTCAAATACAGGTTAAAAAAAGTATTAACTTTTACATTATTTTGAACAAGTAGGTTTATAACTTTGAAGAGATGCTCTTTAAAGGACAGTCAGTGGTTACCAAATCTTTTTACCAAAAACAAAAAAAAACTAAACACACAGGGCATCCAAGATGTAGTTGACTTTGTTTCTTCAGATATTTAACTCAAACCCTTGCAGTCTGTCAGCCACATAATAACAGTGGATGGGCTTAGTGCTTGGTTTTACCTTTAAAAGTAAAAAAAAAAACATGCACAGACAAATCCAAATTACACCCTGCGTCTCATGACGATACATTGATGTCCTAAGACACAAAACAATAGTGTTTTTTTTGTGAGAAACTGAACAGTATTTATATAATTTTTTACCTTTGATACACAGCCACGTCCATCTCTCCTGAGTGTGAGCTCAACCTCCGGCTCATTTCATGTGTACGCTCACTGGCGTAGTATACGCAAACGTCGTAAGGGGAAATCGGTGAACAGTCAGCAGTCCTGGATGAGTTTGCGCAAACGTAATTTTTAGCTTTCAATCGGTTTGAACAATCAGGATAAGTGCAAGTAATTACCATTTTGAATAGCCGCTGTACACAAAATCTCTGTGCACTGTGTAAACAATGAGTGTCGTACACACGGGATAGATGACTTCCGGCATTTACATATACTACGCCAGAACGGGTACACATGTAACGAGCCGGATGATGAATTCGTGCTCAGGACAGTTAGACGTGGCTGTGTATCAAAGGTAAAAAATTATATAAATACTGTTCAGTTTCTCATAAAAAAACGATCGTTTCGTGTCTTAGGACATCAATGTATCGTCACGAGCCGCAGGGTGTAATTTGGATTTTTTTTCACTTTTAAAGGTTTGTGCCCATCCACTGCCATCATATGGCTGACAGACTACAAACAAAGTCACCTACATCTTGGATGCCCTGGGGGTAAGCTGATAAACATCACATTTTCATTTTTGGGTGAACTATCCCTTTAAGACATAAAACGATCGGTCTGTGCAAAAAACTGAACAGTATTTATATTATTATTTACCTCTGATCCACCGGAACGTTCTACTGTCCTGAGAATGTTCACCCAGTCCGTGTGTGATCTTTCACGCGTATACGTCACTCATTGTTTACATGAGCATATTGGCTTATCAAAATGGTAATTACTTGTGCTTATACAAATTCTGGTAACCGATTAAAAACTAAAAGATTACATTTCCTTGTGTGAACTCATCTGGGAGTATTGACTTTTCACCTACAAAGACAAACTTTTGACTACATTGCCAGAGCATGTTGATGCACCACACGTCAGCTACTGTGAACATGCTCCATTAGGGGTGGGCGGTACACCGGTGTCATAGTCAGCACTGGTGTGACATTGCGCAACGACATGGATTTTCTAATACCGTCAATACCGTAATAAATCAATTATGTGCCTCGAACGGCTGCATTTACATCAATAATAGCTAATTCTAAATAATAAGGCATTACATTTTCTTCAAACGTTCAGTTGTGGTCTGAATACCTGACCTTATACTATATATCTTGTTGTAAATAAAAAAGTAAAACATATTCGTATCAGCTTTGCAGGTGGTAGGTAAAAGGGGAGTGGCCATTAAACGACTGGTGAAACATCGTGAAGAAAGGTCGGGCCTGTAGCCTATACCAGAGGCGGACTTTTCCCGGTCGGCCAGCCGAAGGATTTACACAGCGGATCACAAATTGAGCGGGCGCGAGGCGAACTAATATTGTATATAATTTTCACACTTTCAATATGCAGGGTATAGAAATCGCTTTTAACTGAGCGCTCGCGCTGTTTTTACTTTTACTTACGATTTTGCGATAACGCACACTCTGTGTAAAGGGGGCAGCACATCTTATAATAGATATTTGTCAGTGAGTACAAGATTACAGCAAATTCTCCAGTCTGTTTTTGTCATCTCTCTTTACTTTCGACCCGTGATCATTCAAATCTAAAGGTCATTGTACACTGAGTCCGATTTTCGTATGCGTTTTTTTTTTTTTTTTTTTTTTTTGTTTTCTCATATTCGCCATCCTTATCAAAATGCTTATTATGGATGCGAACATGCAGAAAATCAAACACAATCCGAATTTTTTTATGACGGACGAAAGTTTCAGAGGCAGTGTGTAAACTCGATTAACATAACCTGTATTTTTTTTAACGTGCAAAAATCTCGGACGAAAATTTCGTACTCATGTGTACAATGACATTAACTCCAGCAGCTGGTGTTGGATGCAGGGTTGCCAAGTCCGCGTTTTTCCCCACAGAATTGGTCTACTTTTAAACTGTTGCTATGGGTTGATTTGCCCCAGTTATTTAAAGGTTTTATATATTGCAGAAATTAAATTTCAATAAAAAATAATTTGTGTTTTGTTGTACACTAAGTAAGATCTTTAGGTTTTTTGCAAAATAAATATGTTGAGAATGGATAATACTCTCCCATGTCTCTTTTTGATAAGGATACATACCATTTACTTATTATATTATAAAAAATATTAACTTTATTCACATACTAAAGGGACAGGACAGGCTACTCCTCCCAAAATGTACCAACAAAAGTAATACCGTGATATTATACCGTCACCGTTCAAAAGATGAAAAATACCGTGATATTAATTTTAGGTCATATCGCCCACCCCTATGCTCCATACACCTGAATGTTCCGGTGGATCAGAGTTTAATAATGATATAAATGCTGGTCAGTTACATGTACAGACCCATCGTTATGTGTCTCAAGACCTCAATGCATCGTCTCAAGCCACAGTGTTTAATTTGGTTTTGTCTGTGCATGTTTTTTTTTTACTCTTAATGATTTGGTAACTATTGACTGCCATTATATGACTGACAGACTGCAATGGTTTCAGTTAAAAATCTTTGTTTGTGTTTTACTAAGAAACAAAGTCACCTACATCTTGGATCCCCTCAGAGTAAGCAAATGAACATCAAATTTTCATTTTTTTTGTGAACTATTCCTTTAATCTGACATTAATCTGCTTATTTAAATGCTGTCCTTGTGTGTCTTCAATAAAATTTAAATTTGAAAATATTTTAATCTCACTGTGTGCTTTAATCCTTAAAAATTTATTTGTGTGGTGTTGATATTATTTTAGATGGAACCCAGATGATTGCTAGCTCGGCCCCATGCATAAGTTGCTGGGGCCAGCATGGAACCCATGGACAATCCCAGTTACAGCCCGTATTTCAGCCCATGTAGTAACCTTGTAGTACCCAAATCTGGGAACAAGATGGGTCTTGCGCATGTTGCCCAGTTGGGTCCCACCTAGTGGCAAGTGCAATCTAATTTGAAATCCATGTGGGCCGTTAACATGGGGCCGTTATGGAACCCGCGGACAATCCCATATAGAGCCCATTTTTCAGCCCATTTAAAACCCACATTGGCCCCACATACAAAACTTAGCTGGGTTAAAGCTGGGACCGATGTGGGTCTTGTGCATGTTGCCCAGTTAGGTCCCACCTAGTGGCAAGTGTAGTCCTATATGAAATCCATGTGGGCAGTTAACATGGGGCCATTATGGAACCCGCGGACAATCCCATATAGAGCCCATTTTTCAGCCCATTTAAGACCCACATTGGCCCTACATACAAAACTTAGCTGGGTTAAAGCTGGGACGGATGTGGGTCTTGTGCATGTTGCCCAGTTAGGTCCCACCTAGTGGCAAGTGTAGTCCTATATGAAATCCATGTGGGCAGTTAACATGGGGCCATTATGGAACCCGCGGACAATCCCATATAGAGCCCATTTTTCAGCCCATTTAAAACCCACATTGGCCCCACATATAAAACTTAGCTGGTTTAAAGCTGGGACCCATGTGGGTCTTAAGCATGTTGCCCAGTTAGGTCCCACCTAGCGGCAAGTGTAGTCCTATATGAAATCCATGTGGGCAGTTAACATGGGGCCATTATGGAACCCGTGGACAATCCCATATAGAGCCCATTTTTCAGCCCATTTAAAACCCACATTGGCCCCACATATAAAACTTAGCTGGTTTAAAGCTGGGACCGATGTGGGTCTTAAGCATGTTGCCCAGTTAGGTCCCACCTAGCGGCAAGTGAAGTCCTATATGAAATCCATGTGGGCAGTTAACATGGGGCCATTATGGAACCCGCGGACAATCCCATATAGAGCCCATTTTTCAGCCCATTTAAAACCCACATTGGCCCCACATATAAAACTTAGCTGGTTTAAAGCTGGGACCCATGTGGGTCTTAAGCATGTTGCCCAGTTAGGTCCCACCTAGCGGCAATTGTAGTCCTATATGAAATCCATGTGGGCAGTTAACATGGGGCCATTATGGAACCCGCGGACAATCCCATATAGAGCCCATTTTTCAGCCCACTTAAGACCCACATTGGCCCCACATATAAAACTTAGCTGGTTTAAAGCTGGGACCCATGTGGGTCTTGTGCATGTTGCCCAGTTAGGTCCCACCTAGCTGCAAGTGTAGTCCTATATGAAATCCATGTGGGCAGTTAACATGGGGCCATTATGGAACCCGCGGACAATCCCATATAGAGCCCATTTTTCAGCCCATTTAAGACCCACATTGGCCCCACATATAAAACTTAGCTGGGTTAAAGCTGGGACCCATGTGGGTCTTGTGCATGTTGCCCAGTTAGGTCCCACCTAGTGGCGAGTGCAATCCTATATGATATCCATGTGGGCAATTAACATAGGGCCATTATGGAACCCGCGGACAATCCTACATGGGGCCCATTTTTCAGCCCATTTCAAACCTACATGGGCCCCACACACAAATGTTGGCTGGGTCTTCACACAGTGAGCACAACAGAAGTCTATGTAGGCTAAACTGAGGATCAATTATCATTGTTTTAGCACAAAATGCATTCAATGACTGCATCTCTCAAATTTCATGAATTCTTTTCTCACTCAGACACAACAACTGCCAAAAACCTTTGTACGTACAGCACATTTTGCACATGCTTACATACTGTTTTCAAAACTGTTAAACTTATGTTCCAAACAATAACGTAATGCAAAACTGAACAAGACAGCAAAATTCAACAGCAATATTTTATTGAAACATATTTCAAATCTAAAAATGCAGTAGATTAGCATTATTTTTTTTATCTGTATCAGTTGATGGTGTGTATACAAATTCTTGTATTTTGGAATTACTTAGTACAAAAAAATAAAAAATAAATAAACAACATAAAATATTGACGAATTCTGCATCATGTCTGATTCATTCCAGTAACATATATTGCAGTTATAAACAATATATATTGCAATTATAAACAGATGTTTCCTTGTTTTACACAAGAAAACACTGTGTAATGCTATATGTTGTTAGTGTTTTTTAGGTCATTGTTTTGTGGGTGACAAAGTGTGTTTGTCGGCTGTCAACCTTTGCTAGTGTTCTGGAAGAATAAGTTTATTTGAGACCTGAATAAAGTGTTTTGGTAGTTGTAGTGCATTTTGAATGTGAAATGAACTGCTTTGCCAAGCTGAAAGTCAGTTAGGAGAATTGTGTGAAGAGTTTTGCAAAAGTGGCCTAAGTATTGAAAAATGTGTCCTAGCGTCTGTAAAAAACTGTAATACTTTTTGAATAAATTGTGATTGTAGTTGTATCTGCCTGTTATATCCTGTGTTTTATATTAATGAATGGTTAGGTTTAGGGGTAGGGGTTGGGTAAATGTGTAAATAGTGTAATGTGAATAAAATAGTTGTGACTGTTTACATTGAAAAACCAAACCCCAACATTTATGCAATGATCGCAAAAGTATAACCCAATATGTCAATTATTCATGACAATAAAATTCCCAATGCGTTCCATTCATATTGACGTCAAAGGTTGAAAGATGACACTAACCTGTGTGTCAAAAAGTGACGCTAAAGGGTCCTGGTCAAGCTTTAATATGTGTTGAGTTGAGTTGATAGTGAGAATGTGTTTCCAAACCTGTAAGTCTTTGGTTCACAAATTAAAATATTTTTGATGAAATCTGAGTGCTTGCTGACACTTGCTGACATAGAAGAGAATAAGTAGTTAAATAAAGTCATTAGTTTTGTTTTCTTTGAACACAAAAAGTAGTCTCGTAGCTTCATATATTTACGGTTGAACCACTGATGTCACATGGATTATTTTATTGATGTCTTTACTACCTTTCTGGGACTTGAATGTGGTAGTCGCATTGCTGTCTAAGCAGGGTCGGAAAGCTCTTGGATTTTATCAAAAATATATTAATTTATGTTCCAAAGATGAACAAAGGTCTTACAGGTTTGTAATGACATGAGGGTGAGTAATTAATGACAGAATTTTCATTTTTGGGTTAACCATATGCCTTTAATATTTGAGACATTGTTTCTGTATGAAAAGGTTTAACAAAGCAAAACCAAGTGCCCTCTTCTCTGCAGCGCACGTGCCCCTAGTAATGGTCAGGGCAGGGAGTAAGGGAGTGAGAAAGACAGAGAGAGAGGGAGAGGGGGAGTGGAGGTGACCAGAAGGGGGACTGGTGTCCGAGCCAGCCTGACGCCACACTAAAGCAGACACCTCCTCTCTCTGTTGACTCAGCACTTGGCCTCAGGCTCAGAGAGACAGCGAGGACTGCAGGGTCCTGATGTCTGACTCCCTGTCATGTGTCGGGTACTAAAAAGGGAAGAGTAAAACAGCGAATGTGCATGCTAATGACTTTCATAGCATCCGTCTGGAGTTAGAGACTGGAGAAAAGTGTTCTTGTCAGGTCTCAGAACGGTCACCGGCCATTCGTATCCAGCTGCAGATAAGGAAAACAGTTGGGTATTCCCAGTTTCTAAGCAATAAAATAATCCTGGATTTTACAAGCTATATTTTTCCTGAGTGACAGTCAAAGAATTCTTCACACAATCTGTATTTCCAGGACTTTTCTCCATAGGCTTATACAGTTGACAGTTCTTGACAGTTGAATCAAACGATTAGTGGTGTCACTACCTACCTGCCTTCAGGGAGTATCTCATCCACCCTCCCCCTCGCCTGAGTAACAGACTAAACAAACAATCGGCAGTCAGCCTGACTGTGGGAACCAAGCAGAGTTGGACGTATATGTCCAGTAGGAAGACAAGATTCTCCGATTGTCAGGCAGAATTTTCCTCAAAAGCATTTGACCTTCTTTGTCCTTTTGCTGTGGATTGTTCAAATCTCATCCAAGTGGCCACTTCGGTTGTCTGATGCTGGAAAATGGACCATTGGAGTCTGGATACAAACCATATTTATACTGACGTGAACAAAAATAAGTCAGTGAGGGACAGGAGTGCAGCCAAAGAAACATTCCAGTGGACAAAAAGTCCAGAAAATGTGGGTTATGGAAATTAGACATGACCTAAGACCATACAACAGATAATAGTTTGAACTGACTGTATTTTTGTCCTTCAGAGCCTCAGATTTTTCAGCATCAGAGGCAAGGAAGCTGTTCTTTACTAGGCCATCTTTTGTAAGCTTGCTGTTTCTAAATCCCAAATTATATCTTTGGCCACAGTAGTATCCACTAAAGTGTGAAAAGGTTTGAGATGTGTATGGATGCTTGAGAGCATGCTGCATGTTTTCAGATACTACACATTTATGGATTTATCAGATGCTTTTATACAAACATATCTTAATTCATTTAAGGTGTATAGGTTATCAGTTCATGAATGTCCTAGGAAACATACTACTGACCTCGGTATTGCTTGTTAGCTGTGGGAATGCCAAACCGTTAATTTGTGAGAAAGACCCGGTATGATCTTAAATTGGTCAAGCAGTTCAGGATGAACTTTGGGTAACCAGCTTAATCATGTCACCACTTGCTAGTTCATCAACTAGCCCTAACAAGACTGACCAAGATTAACCCGAACCGCTGGTTCTCTAGCTGATCAAGCACCAAAACCAGTTTTGACCAGCTAGAAACCATGTTAGTCAGATGTGCAGCTACTTTTACAAGCTGGTTTGATTGTGCTGTTTTTTGCTATATGACATGAAGGTCTTCTTTTCTTGTGTCAGGTTAGAGGAAGATGTATTAGGTTGGCAAAGACAATCAAGTTTTTAAGTTGTTTTTCAGAGTAGTTCAGCTTCATTCACTGGCATTATAATATTATGAATGCTAATGATTAACTGCACAACTGAGAAAAGTTGTGGAGGTACTTCAAAGTTTGAAAGCTAGGCAAGAACATCCTTCTCTGGCAGCCTGAGCTTTCTGCCATTTGTTTTCCCCATTTTTCATAAGGAGTGTAACTCATTTGCTTCTTTGTTGCTGTCCGCTTAGCATTATAAAATAGTGCATTTCTAGTCTTTCCTTCACTTTATGATGGATGAGTTCACTTTCATGATTCAGGATTTGGATACTTTTGGCATGGCATTTAAATTTGGTGGATTTGGACAAACGTCCATTTAACATGACAGTCATTAAACTTAAAAAGCAATTATGGATTCTGAGTTTTGGTAACTTAATTTCATACCAATCAGTATCAGATCAAATCTGTAATCTTAAAAAGGCTGGAAATAATAAAAAACAATAATTTCTCACCATAAAAAAGCACAACACAGTACAGTTTGAGATCACATTGAGATTATTTGCATGAATAGCACATTTGGGAACCTTCTACACTTATGTGCTCACAGATGATGAGACTGTCATTCACTCTATCTGCATATTTATTAAAAATGATGCCGTAGTGGTGCATTGGATTGCATTGCTCAGGAGATCAGCTGCAGTCTGGCACAAAATCATTACTCTAAACATTTCAAAAGTCTGGAAGAATTTACATGAGCATGTGTCAGTGTTGTTATTGTTATATTTCTACTCAGTAATGTGAAAAAAAATGTGTTTTAAAAAATGAGTGAGTACTTTTAAACAAATTATATAGTTTTCATTCCAGTACCACTTTTATTTAAAATCATTATGTATGGAGGTCAGTTTTGAGGTGTTTCCTAGTTTTACCAATTCAAGTTGACCGAGTAAAGACCATCTGACACAATGCTGTGTGAACAGTGATATTCATGGGATACTTACAAATTAGCTCCTCTATGGGAGAAAATTTTGATACTGATGCTTCCCTCGTGTTGACACAGATTAACTTCACTCAGGGAAGGATTAATGTTAATTGTAATATGGGATCAAACTACAGTTGTCAGTATGAATCATTACCTATTGAAGGTGCAACTACTGTTTGCCTTGCCTGATGGACACCCTGAATTGCACAGTCCAGAGACGTGACCCTCTACCTGCCAAAAGCCAGAAAATATATTGTTTATTTCTGCTATTAGTAAACATACTGTTACAGAGGGGTGAGAGGTAGATCCAAATGCAGCTTTATTGACAGACATAGTCAAAACAGGCAGAGTCAATCACCAGCAAACAGGAATATCAAGGGCAAGACAAAAGCGTAATCCGATAAGACAGGCGAGGGTTGAGATCCAGATGAGCAGTCCAATGTAACACAGGAAAACAAACAAAGAAAACGATGCAAAACTATGACTAAACTAAGACTGAAAACAAAACCAGGAATAAACTATGGAACTATGACACTATGAAAACGACAAGGCTAGGAAAGATGGAAAACGCTTGGTAAGGTCCGCAAGAGCAAAACAATACTTCGCCGTGTGTGTGGCATGGGCTTGCTTAAATGGCTGACAAACAGGAAGTAACCAGTGAAGCAGCAGAGGAAGCAGCAACAGTCAGTGAGGGGCAAGGCTCCCTCTGCTGGCCTGGTGTAACACATACTGTGTACAAGTTGCAGGTTTTTTTTTTGTGTTGTTGTTGAGATTGCATTTAGCAGGCAAGTATCTCTGCAGAATCTCTCGAACCGTGTAGACAGATCCTTCCTCTAGGAGTAACGGGGGAGGGGGTTCCTCTTCTTGGCCAGGTTCTGTGGGAGAAACAAGAGGTGGGTGCCAGGGTTTTAACAAAGAGACATGGAATGTGGAATGGATCCTGTACTGTGGGGGTAACTGGAGTTTGTAAGTGACGGGATTGACCTGTTCCAAGATTGTGAAGGGACCAACAAACCTGGGACTAAGTTTTTTGGAGGGCAGTTGCAGACGAATGTCTCGGGTGGAGAGCCAAACCTTATCTCCGGGAGCATAGATCAGGGCCGGAATCCTTCTTCTATCCGCCATTGACTTGAATCTGCGAACTGCCCTCTGGAGATGATGGTGAGCTTCGTCCCAGACTCTCTCGCTCTCCCGGAACCAGTAATCCACTGCGGGCACCTCAGATGGTTCACCATTCCAGGGAAACAATGGAGGCTGGTATCCTAAGACGCACTGGAATGGTGTGAGGCCGGTGGTAGCTTGCCGCAGTGAATTTTGGGCGTATTCCGCCCAGCCCAGAAACTGGTTCCAGGAGTTCTGGTGAGCGTGACAGAATGTCCTGAGAAACCGCCCCACTTCCTGGATCTTCCTCTCCGTCTGGCCGTTGGTCTGCGGATGGTAGCCAGAGGAGAGGCTGACGGCCACACCTAGGAGCTTAAAGAACGCTTTCCAGACCCTTGATATAAATTGGGGTCCCCTGTCGGACACTACGTCTTCGGGGATGCCGAAGTACCTGAAGACATGATTAAATAGGAGCTCTGCAGTTTCGAATGCGATAGGGAGACCTTTCAGGGGCAGCAGTCTGCAGAATTTGGAGAAGCGATCCACGATGACGAGAATACAGGTATTACCCTCTGATGGTGGTAGGTCCGTCATAAAGTCAACTCCTAGGTGTGACCAGGGGCGGTTAGGAATTGGCAAGGATGGAGTTTCCCGGTGGGTAGGTGTCTGGGACTTTTAGATGTAGCACACTCCTTACAGCCTTGGACGTACCTTCTCACATCCCTTGCCATGTCCGGCCACCAGAAGCGTTCGGCTAGCAACGAGAGAGTTTCGTTGGCCCCTGGGTGTCCGGTGCCCGGAGAGGTATGGGTGGAGTGGATGAGATCTACCCGTTGGATCCTGGGGATGTATTGGCGATCTGGAGGACAGCCCGGCGGAGGTCGGGGTACTGGAGTGGCGACGGCTGGAGGAGCTGCCCATTCGATGGGGCTGATGATGATTTCTTTAGGAAGTATTGTGGAAGTGGTCTCTTGGGTTTCCTGTGAGTCATATAACCGGGACAGGGCATCAGCACGGACGTTCTTTGGACCAGGACGATAGGAAATAGTGAATTGGAATCTGGAGAAGAACAAGGACCACCTTGCTTGACGGGGGCAGAGCCGTTTTGCTGCTCGAAGATATTGTAAGTTTTTATGGTCAGTTAGGACCTGGAATGGATGATTAGCACCCTCCAACCAATGCCGCCACTTCTCCAAGGCGAGTTTAATGGCCAGGAGTTCCCGGTTCCCGATATCATAATTCCTCTCCGCTGGACTGAGCTTCCGGGAGAAGTAGGCACATGGATGGAGTTTCTTGGGTGTTCCATGATGTTGTGATAGGACGGCTCCGACTCCAGATGTGAGGCATCTACCTCGACAACAAATGGAAGTTCCGGATCTGGATGGGTAAGCAGAGGTGCTTGGGTGAAGGCGGACTTTAAGGATTGGAAGGCTGCGGCGGCTTCAGGGGACCAGAGGAGAGTTTTGGGTTTTCCTTTAAGGAGGTTAGTGAGTGGAGCGGTGATGATGCTGTATTTGTGGATGAACCGGCGATAGAAGTTAGCAAATCTGAGGAATCTTTGAAGTTCCTTGATGGAAGTGGGAGTTGGCCAGGCTGTAACAGCAGATACCTTCCCCTCGTCCATGCGGACCCCATGTTGGTCGATGATGTAACCGAGGAAGTGGACAGACTGGAGATGAAAGGAGCTTTTTTCGGCTTTGAGGAAGAGATGGTGCTGTCTGAGTTTGTGAAGAACCTCCACAACGTGGCGACGATGTTCCCTCTCACTCCTGGAGTAGATCAAGATATCGTCTATATAGACGATCACCGACTGATGGAGGAACTCCCGGAGGACTTCATGAATGAAGTTTTGAAATGCGGAGGGGGCGTTGACTAAACCGTATGGCATCACCAAGTACTCATAGTGGCCAGTAGGGGTCACAAAAGCGGTCTTCCATTTGTCCCCCCTCCGTATTCACACCAGGTTGTAGGCGCTGCGGAGGTCCAGTTTAGTGAAGATGGTAGCAGTCCGGAGTTGTTCTAGAGCCGCAGGGACGAGAGGAAGAGGATACTTCAAGGGGATGGTGCTTTGGTTGAGAATACGGTAATCGATGCAAGGCCGCAGCCCTCCATCCTTCTTGGCCACAAAGAAGAAACTTGATGCGGCAGGTGAAGTAGAATGGCGGATGTAACCCAGGTTGAGAGCCTCCTGAATGTACTCCTCCATGGCCTTAGTCTCCGGAAGCGACAACGGGTAGATCTTACCTCTGGGCAAAGGTGCGTTGGGAATCAGGTCAATCGCGCAGTCCCATGGCCGATGAGGAGGTAGCTGGGAAGCTCTCTTGGGGCAGAAGATATCTTGGAACTCGGAGTAGATTTCAGGGATGCTAGTAGATCTCTTTTCCATAGGACTTTCGATGGTAGTGACATAGACAGGAACTGGACTCGGAATGGGACAAGGAAGGTCTGGAAAACACTCGGATGAACATTTCTTCCCCCATCGCAACACTTCGCCGGAGCCCCAAGAGATGATGGGATCATGCTTCACCAGCCACGGGTGCCCTAGTATGATGTCCATGTGAGCACCCTCCAGAACCAGTAGCTGAATTTCCTCTTTGTGGAGCACTCCGACTTGAAGTTGGATGGGTTCGCATTTACGTTGGATACGTGGTCGTACAGAGAAGGTGTTGGTTATGGGTTGGATCTGGATCTGACGTTAGTCGAGGCCTTGGTGTGGAGCTGGAGCTGACGACAGAGGGCCCCCGAGATGAAATTTCCTGCTGACCCGGAGTCGATAAGTGCGGGGACTGAAACAGAGAAATGAGGTGTGGTTAACTGTACATAGACCGCAGCTCTGATGGGGCGAAGCGGACAGCCCAGACGAGTGTGTCCACCGGCTCCACAATACAAACAAAGACCCCGGGCCAGCCTCCTCTGTCGTTCAGCGGCGGACAGTCTACCAGATTCCAATATCATCGGTTCTGGTTCTGGAGGGTTGGCGGGTACTGATGGAGGGAGGAGTGCAGTATTCTTTGTTTCAGAGTGGGATTGATAGGTCTTCATCCGGTCAGAACATCTGAGAGACTGTTGAATAAACTTCTCTAGACCCATAGTGTCGTCCAACGCAGTTAGTTGGAGACGGAGTGATGGTTCAAGACCCAGCCGGTACGTTGTGAGTAATGACAGCTCGTTCCATCCACTCGCGGCCGCTAGAGTGCGAAAACGAAGTGCATATTCTTGAGTTGTCATCGTACCTTGCGAGAGATGGTAGAGCTGTTTGCTGGCCGAGATACCACCATCTGAATGGCCGAAAACTTCTTTGAAGTGGGAGATGAATGATTGAAGAGAACGAGTGGCCGGTCCGGCTTGGGTCAGGATGGTATCTGCCCATCGAAGAGCGGGTCCTGTGAGGAGGGAGACGATGAAGGCGATCTTAGATTGGTCTGTGGGATATAGAGAAGGTTGCATGGTGAAAATCAATGAGCATTGTAGTAGAAATCCACTGCACTCCTCCGCCCTGCCAGAGTAGGGCGCCGGTCGAGCCATAGGACTGGAAACTCCAGTAGCCGAAGAAGTGCTCGGTGGTGACGGTGCCGGAGGTGCAGAAGGTGTGGTGACATGAGCAGCGGTTAACACTTTCCGTAGTGAATCCACCAACTCCTGGAATGGATCGTGAGCACTCATGCTGTCAACTGTATCGGTCCGGGCTTCTGTTATGGAAGCAGACGGACAACAAGGGGAATACAGGTAAGTGAGTTTATTTAAACAGCAGTGCGGTAAGTGAGACTTGGAGATGTGAATCAGGTGAGTAGAAGCTTTCACAGAATGATTTGCTGGATGCGTTGATTGGAGAGAACTAAAGATGAATACTCCTTTGCAGGAACTTTGGCGCTGTGCAGGACGGCTTATGGCACACACACACACACGCTGGAGGAATGGATGAGGCTTACGGCTCGATCACCCTTGACGACTGGAAACTGGAAGACAACTGGAAGACAACTGGAAGAGACGAGATATGGGTGAGTAGCGACAGGTAAGTATCTTAGAGTAGGAATCGTAGATAATGGTCTTAGCTGAGGATAGCGTTTGCCTTAGGAAGCTTGCGCTACAGTCCGCTTCGTGGAAACGAGCCCGGACAATGACTGGCGTGTGTGGTGTGCTTATGAAGGTGCTGAAGGTGATTAGGTGCAGGTGTGGCTGATTAGAACTCAGGTGATGGTGAACGTGGCGTGATTGACGTGGAAGAACCTGGCCAATCCGTGACACGAGGGTAGGTGGCAAGAATCACAAAGGGGAATAAACAGTCCGGTCGGTGACAAAAGATCAAACACAAGGTAAACGCTCAGGATTGTTAGTAAGACTAGCCAAATTTTCGCGAGGAAACGCCCGCGAAGTGGCCGCCAAGAAGAAGCGACCCAGCCGACCCGGAACCGGAAGTGCGAGTCCCAGGTACGGGCTGATGGGAAATGGAGTTAAAAGTCCGGGGATGGTTCCCGCTGGCGGCGGTCAGAGGGAGCCACAGAGACCGTGTTGGTAACAATATTACTATGTCCCTATTAATTATTGTATATATATTTTGTCATATGAATATCTGTACATACAAAACATCAAAAGAAAGAATAGGATATCTGCTTATAAACAAAACATGTTTTTTAGCTTCATACATTCTTTTTTTATAAACACTTGAATATGGGTAAATTTCATAAATAAAAAATAAATAAACATTTTGAAAAAAAAGCTAAAAAAAAAGACTATTCATGATAATCAAAACGTAGATGTCGATCAACACCCCAAAGCTTGACAGTCATTATTAACTCTTCATGGGTTGAGATTTTATTCCATAGCATTACACAGTTTTCCATATCTATGGTTTTGATGCTGTTTTATGTCTGACAATTGTGTTAGATTACATGTGGAAGCATCTGTTGTTTCAGTTTCTTCTTCACTTGTGTTTTGGAAATTCTGTACAGAAGATGTGCACAGATAGACTTTTTCTAAGCAAAGTCAATTATACTTTTAAGTATATTTCTAAGAAGTATATAAAGCACACTTCTGAGAAGTACATAAAAAGAAGACTGAAAGTATAGTTTCCTGTTTTTTTAGTTTAATGAATAAACTTCTTTTTCGTAAGGGTAGTGGGGTGAGTAGTAAATTCGACCTGTGAGATATTCAATGTGAAATATCCAAGGTTCTCACCTCAGTCATGGTATTGAAGGTCGAAGAGACCACTGGTTATTCCCTGCCAGACCTGAGACTTGAACCGGCAACCTTTGGGTTGCAAGTCAACTCTCCAATAGCATAGGCCATCTAGTGGGAGCAACACAAGTAAACCTCACCCCTATGGCACACTATAGCAACTCATGCTTAAGTATGCATTTTTGTTGTATGCACACACATCCCATGCAGGTTGACGTTGGTTTGAATCCTACTTGGGGAGTTTCAAGTAGAACAAATTACATCAGTACCATGACCCGGATGGTAGTGAGGTTTAGTGTGGTGAGTGTAATTGAGACCAGCTGGCCTCGAGAGAGGGACACTAGCAACTGCTGCTAGAAGCTGTGGTCTTTAGTGTCCTTATTAGTACATCCACCACCTATGCAGATTGATGTTGATTTGAATCCTGCTTGGAGCGGTGCATGTAGGAAAAATTACATCAGTGCCAGGATTTGGATGCTAGCGAGGTTTAGTGTGGTGAATGTAATTGAGGCCAGCTAGTGAGAAGTACTGAGGTAAACTTCACTCCTCTGGCCTCAAGAGACACAGTAATGACTGATGCTAGAGGCTTGGACTTCCAGGTGCAGTCCTACACCCACCTCCAATGCTGGTTTGAATCCCACTTGGTAGAAGTGCGAGTAGGGCCAGTTATAATAGTCGCATGAGCCTGATGGGAGTGAAGTGTAGTGGGGTGAGTTATTATAACAGAGGCTAGCTATTGAGAGCTGTGCAGGTAAACCTCCCTCCCCTAGCGACTAATACCAGAGGCTGCCGTCTTTAGTGTCCTTGTTGATTCACCCACTTCCCATGCTGATTGATGATGGTTTGAAGCACACACAATGGCATGGCTCACTCATCATGGGCACAGCAACCTTCCAGTTACCACACCACCCCCAAAATACAGGTTGCCACGTGGAGAATCCAGGCAGGACAAACAAGTATCAGATGTATTTAATTATGAGTGGTGTTTGCTGTTCTAATTAAACCCTACAGTGTGAGAATAAGGAACGAGAGACTGAATCTGGTTAAATTGAACAGCAGGAGGTCTGTGTGTGTCTAGTGGGGGTTGGCTTCTACTCTGCCTATTATTGAAAATGGTCGCCCTCATAAAACATATTTGTCTCAAAATTGCCAAACCATTTTAACATCATCAAAACAGGTTTAATCAATTACCTCAGTCCTCGCTCTCTCTCATCTTAATTATGCTGTAGAGACAGCAGTCAGGTTCTGAAGGTTAATACTGTGACTGAGATAACAATCTCTCCAGCTTCTTCACTGATTGATGGGTAGCAGCGCTCAGAAAGAGAGGGAACATGGCATGGAAGCGGCGGGAAGACGTGAAGGAGGGGTCCGTTAGCGGAGAACAATAGCTCTTAAATTAATGTCTGCGCTCGTAAATCAGGGAAAAAGAGAGACCAAATTGGCCCCGCGATTGTTGAGATATGGAACGTGAAATCCAACTACGGCAGGCCGGTTTATCAAAGTGCCCATGCAAATGCCAGAACAAAAAGACCTACTGCACAGGAAATAGACCATCTGACAGCAGTGTGAAATGCTCTGACAGAAATAAAGATAACTTTGTAGCTCTGTCACAATAGACAGAATCCAAAACAATGATTTAATTGTATGTTACTTTGTTGAGTATGTCTACTTTAGTTATTAATTTCTTTTTTAAGCCAATGTCATTATGAAATCAAAATTATTATTATTTTTTTTTTTTTCTGGTCTCATTGTGTGTGATTCATCAGACAAAAATGTTTATCTTCAAAATATATCTTAAAATATACTAGCAAGTTGTATTCATTGAAGGGTTCATCAGATGCTCATTTTCCACAAGTTGATATGATTCGATAGGGTCTCAATGAGAAGTCTATAACATATTTTGGTTAAAATTTGTCAGTGGTAGTGTAAAAACAAACAAACCTTGTTTACCTTGTCAGCCCTTTTCACATCAAGCTGTTTTGTTGCATTTTCCTTTAAATGCTAATGAACTATGCTCACCCCACCCCTCTCTGCTATGGGGTGATGAGTCGTAATGTTTACTTTAGCCACGTTTAGTCGTGAAACTTGCTAACTAGCATATTATTATGAAAGGAGATTTGCAAAGATGCATTAAAAAAAGCCTTACAGGTGCATCTCAATGTTGTGAGAAAGTTAATATATTTCAGCAATTCAACTCAAATTGTGAAACTTGTGTATAAAATAAATGTAATGCACACAGACTGAAGTAGTTTAAGTCTTTGGTTCTTTTAATTGTGATGATTTGGCTCACATTTAACAAAAACCCACCAATTCACTATCTCAACAAATTAGAATATGGTGATATGCCAATCAGCTAATCAACTCAAAACACCTCCAAAGGTTTCCTGAGCCTTCAAAATGGTGTCTCAGTTTGGTTCACTAGGCTACACAATCATGGGGAAGACTGCTGATCTGACAGTTGTCCAGAAGACAATCATTGACACCCTTCACAAGGAGGGTAAGCCACAAACATTCATCACCAAAGAAGCTGGCTGTTCACAGAGTGCAGTATCCAAGCATGTTAACAAAAAGTTGAGTGGAAGGAAAAAGTGTGGAAGAAAATGATGCACAACCAACTGAGAAGAACCGCAGCCTTGAGAGGCTTGTCAAGCAAAATAAATTCAAGAATCTGGGTGAACTTCACAAGAAATGAACTGAGGCTGGGGTCAAGACATCAAGAGCCACCACACACAGACGTGTCAAAGAATTGCCTGCAGTTGTCGTATGTCTCTCTCTCTCTCTCTCTCTCTCTCTCTCTCTCTCTCTCTCTCTCTCAATTCAATTCAATTCAATATGTGCTTTATTGGCATGACAATTATTACAGTGTATTGCCAAAGCAGAGTGTTTACATTGAATGTAAAACAGGTATGTATGCAACAGAAACATGCATGTATATACATTTTTAAAAAGCAGGACAAATAATGAACACATTAGAATTCTATGAACAATTTAAAATTCAATGTGATGTGTGTGTGTGTGTGTGTGTGTGTGTGTGTGTGTGTGTGTGTGTGTGTGTGTGTGTGTGTGTGTGTGAGTGTGTGTTTGGGTGTGCGTGTGTGTTTGTGGCGGGCGCATCACTGATTTGTTGACTCCTCCCTCTTTTTGTGACAGGCATCAATGTATCTTGCTGCTAGTAAGATACAATCTTGTTTTTCACCTAATAAATATTGAAGTTGTGTTTTCTTGTTTAACATTTTAAAGCCAGGGCAAAGTGTTTCAAATTTTGGATAAAATTTTGTTCTAATTTCTTGGTAGTTAGGACAGCTGGTGAGGAAGTGTTGCTCTGTCTCCACTTCCCCATGATTACAGTATGGGCAGATGCGGCTCTCTTTGGGCAGCCAGTGCTGTCGATATCTGCCCGTCTCTATAGTCAGAGAATGATTGCTCAGTCTGTACCTCGTCATTTGTCTTCTTAATTTACAGTTTTTCACTGTACTCAGATAATCTGCAGTTGCGTAATCTCTATGTAGGGCCAAATAACATTCAAGTTTACTTTGTTTTTCTGTCGTTTCATTCCAATAGGATAGATAATTTTCTTTGTGTGCTTTTATAATTTGGTTGGGATGAATTTTGTGAATGGATATTTCATTTTCCTGATTCTGGATGTTGTTAGTTATGTTAGTGTGTTTTTGCAGCTTCAGGAGCATTTGAATCAGGGGACTTTTTTCAGGGTTCACTTCATGGTTTTTAAGGGCTTTAAAATGGTAAGAGTTGGGGTCACTCGTTTTTAGGTGTTTCCAAAATTTAATGGCTCGTTTCTCAATGCGCATTAGTAGAGGGTATTGGCCTAATTCTGCCCTGCATGCGTTGTTCGGTGTGTTCCTCTGTACTCTGAGAATACTCTTACAGAACTCAGTATGCAGAACTTCAATCGGATTTTTGTCCCATTTTTCAAATTCGTGATTTAGGAGAGGACCCCATACTTCACTGCCATATAATGCATCTCTCTCTCTCTCTCTCTCTCTCTCAAAAAAAAAAATGCAATGAAGTACAATAGCATGCCAAAAGAATAAAATGTGCCATTAGAGATGTGAAAAAAAAAACGACCTAACTGCCACTTTATGATTGCAGGTCATCAAAGAGAGAGACTTCCAACAACCATTTGACACAAGCCACATGTTTTTCCTTTCAGAGTTTAACTTTCAGGAAAACATACATCATCACGATCATCTTCATCATAACTATGTCTCTTTCTTTAGCAGAAATGAAGTGGTAGTGGTAAGTTGGTAGTGATACTGTAATTCAAAAGACACTGATACTTGCATACAGAACAGCCATGAGCATTGCAGTCTCATAACTTTGCTCTTTTTTACAAATTCACATCCTCTCCAGAAGCCTGTGGTCAATAAGTGACCGGCACCTCATGGTACCATCTCAGAAAGGCATGAAATCACTTTCCCAAACATTCACATGCTCTGTTCCCTGCTGGTGAAATGATTTCCCCAACCCTACCCAGACAGCTGAATCTCTTACAGTGTTAAAGAAACAGCTTAAAACTCACCTTTCCTTGTATTGAATCCTGCTGATGCTGATGTTTGAAGCTTTGTATTGTTAGCAAATATCAAACATCAAATGTACCCTCTCAACACAATGTGGTTCAAACCATAAGCAAACTGTAGCACCGTTTAATCAAAAACACACTATTTTACCCTATATGGTGTGTACTGTTTTTATTGTGTTTATATGGGTAATAGGTCTTTAGCTTATCAACATGCTAATTTGACACTGTGAGTGTTGTCTGCCATGCACATGGTGAGAAGCATGTGAGTGACCGTTAACAGATGCTTTTGAACAAAAAAATCAACTTCGTTTGGATGTCTTTGTTGAGGCAGAAAAAAGGGGATGGTGGCCTTAGAACAGTGTTTCTCAACCCTGGTCCTGGGCGTCCCCCAACACTGCACATTTTGTGTCTCCCTAATCAAGCACACCTGATTGCACTCATCAACTCATTAGAAAACATCTCCAGGACCTGAAATAGGTGTGTCAGATTAGGAAGACATACAAAATGTGCAGTGTTGGGGGGCGCCCAGGACTAGGGTTGAGAAACACTGTCTTAGAAGGTGACTAATCTTGCTGGTCTCCCATTCTGGTCTCTCAGTCTCTCATATCTAACTCCTCTGAAACTGAACTAAGAGTGGGAACTGAATGTAATGTTTTTTGGACAATTAATTTGCATCAAGTGTCCGAAAACTGGCACCAATTTCTTGTCTTTGGGAAACACAGTTCAAAAAAAAAAAAAGTACTTGCACATAATATAGTATTAATGAAATAAAAGGCCATTTAACTATACTTAAAGTCTGTTTTATGACTATGCTTCCTTAAACACATGTAACAATGCAATTATGGAATTACATATAAGGTATAATGCTAAACCTTACCTTCATATTATATATGAACTTAAGTCCTTAAAGAACTCTTAAGGCGAGACACTGCAGGTGAATAGGGTAAAAAAATTACTTATAGTTATCACCTTACTTACTCAGTTGATTGATTACATTGATAATTGCAAACATTTTTTTGTATTACAAGTTTTCTAAATTGTAAGGTTTAAATATGCAAATGAGGCATTATTTAATGAAATATGCGCTAATTTGCATACATTTCTAGTACAAAAATCTAAATACTGGATGAAGTCAGTTTCAAAATTCCTGTTTAATTTTTTTGACATATTAGAGTCAAATGTGTTTACAGAGGGCATTTTGGGTATCTCATTTCGTCACTCCATAATTAAAAAAAATCTTAGAACACACAGAAAACAATGTATTTTTTTACCATTTTTGAAAAAAAAATGTAATGTTGTATAAAATTAAGCAAATTATATATGAACAAATCCCTCTGTTAAAACCTTCAGGAATAAAAATGTAAAGTTTGTTGGTGTGTAAGATCTACTGAAGTGGAGAATTATGGCTCAGTGTAGGAGAAAAAACTCATTTTGAGAAAACAGCCTTAAAAAAATGTATTGTAATTGAAATCTATTGACACAAATAGATAAAGTGCTATAGAAGAAACACTTAACCGTGTCTTTTGGGTGTTTTCTTTCCACTAGTCTGAAAAAAAAAAAACACTTTATGAAACACCAAAAAGCCCAAAATTTCAAACTTGATTGATGCATGAAAAAAGTGTCAAAGATTAAACTTAAAAAAAATTAATTAACTCTAACTATCATACAATTAGGTGTCTGAAAACATTACATCCAGTTCCCACTTAAGTATAGGGGCAGTCGTGGCCTAATGGTTAGAGAGAAGGGCTTGTAACCCAACGTTTGTGGGTTTGAGTCTCTAGCAGTGAGACCCTTGAGCAAGGCATTAAACCCCCAACTGCTATAACCTCATATAGAACTTAATCTTGTTTTATTTGACAAACTTTCCAAAATGTATTTTTCTCACTCTTTATGTCAAAACAGCATTGCCACTTGGTAAAGTAATTCCCTTAGTTTAGATACTTACCTATGAAATATATATATATATTTATTTTTTTATTTTATTTTTTTTTTTTCCTTTCAGATGACAGATGCATTGAGCTCTTTCTCAAAGTATAACCATGCAATTTTGTGTAAATGTTGAAGTAAAATGATGGGATAATGTCTTTTGTGTGTCTGTCTGTAAATGTAAATAAGACGTGCGCATTTACAGATGCATTGGGAGTGTGTTTGTTTGTGTGTGAGCATGTGTGCAATTGTAGAATGACATCATAATGATTTTTAGCAGTGTTAATTGAAAGTCTCTCGTCTGTCTTGACTTCTGCTGACACAGACACACGCTCAATGACAGCAGTCAAACCTCCAGCACATCATTAGGCTGTCTGGACTCTGTGTGTGTGTGTGTGTGTGTGTGTGTGTGTGTGTGTGTGTGTGTGTGTGTACGTGAACTGTCTGCAGGTATACCTAACACCACATATACTTACCTGCACCACGCTGCTGAGCATTCGCACTTTGCACATTTGTGTATCAGCCGCAAGGAGTGTATGTGTGTGGCTCCAGGTTTACCATAATGAGGTGTAATTCGCTGCTAACAGAAGATATTAGGCTGTCATGGCCTGCAGCGGGTTTTCACACATAAACACACACACTAGATTTCAAATGATGCTTAATATCTTGGATGTGATCCTAAGTGACAAACAAGTATAAAAAAACATAATCTTAGGGCATTATCTTTTATTTGTATTTGGAGTGATTTCACACGCTTTTCAATAAACAAGGCCCTTTCACACACTAAAGAGAAGGTCATGCTAGATTTTGTGTTCTGTTCACTTCCAAACTCTTAAAATCCAGCGTGACCGCTTCTTAAGACAGCTCTTGAGCCTCCTTTAGTCTAGTTGTGTGACCTTCCACAGTCTGTGGTGTTTTTGCATCTATTTGCGGTACAGTTCATTCGTTGCTGAAATTATGTTGATTGGTATAATTACAATGTATCTGGCATCACCACCATTGTGAGTACAGACATGCACACACATACACACATTTACAGACATCCCAAAAGTTTGAATCTTTTGCTGGAATGCTTTCTAAATGATGCCCTTATATAAACAACCACACACACACACACACACACACACACACATGCATAGCCTTGGCAATGATAAAGAGTGTAATCTGCGTCTTTCTGCATCATACTGTTCTGTTTACCTTTAATTACACACCCTTTAACACACCTCTTCAAACCTCCATAATCACTGCGTTTCACTCCAACACTTACATGCAATCTCTTTCTCTCTGTCTGTCTCTCTCATAATGTGTGTATTCATGTGATTACCTGGTGTTGCAATCTCACAATTGCATATGTCTATTGATGAGACAGCAGAAGTAAGCCCTGAGGTCCCTGCCTGTCTCTCACACGCAGACGCTCTCGAGAGATGAATAGTACAGAAGCGACTGCTACACGGACTGTTCATGTGCAAGAACTTACAGAGATTAAGAAACAAAAACTGAATAAATGGAGCAACGTTTGTTTACATAGTGAAGTGTCACTTGAAGAGACAGCATTTTAAATATCCTGACAATGAAAATGCCTCATTCTGAAATAAATGACAGATGTCAGAAACCTGAAACATTAACACATGACCGCCCGCTTGCACACGTCAATGACATTTACCCTAATGTGTCTACTGGGGCAGACAAAAGCTGCTTAATGCTGGCCGAAACGACAGAGGTCAAAAATAATTCTACTGGATAATAGAAACATATATATTTATTGATTAGTGAACACGAACAGGAATAATGTAATATTTTAATCCCCTAATTTGAATTTGCAGCACAATGGTGAGTCTGTGAAGCTAATTTGACTACAGTGTGAACATTATTAATGAAAATGTGCATGGTGTGCTTTTTTCCAAAGTCCAAATCAATGACCAAGATGCACATTGTCTCCATTGTTTAAACTAAAAGGCTACATTATATATCCATATCACACATATATCACGTAAGTGACCCTGGATGACAAAACCAGTTTTTGTTGTTGTTGTTGTTTTAACTTGAGATCATCTGAAAGCTGAATAAATAAACTTTCCACTGACATATGGTTTGTTAGGATAGACTAAGACAATATTTGGTCGAGATACAACTATTTGAAAATCTGGAATCTGAGGGTGCAAAACAATCAGAATACTGAGAAAATTGCCTTTAAAGTTGTCCAAATGAAGTTCTTAGCAATGCATATTTTTGATCAAAAATTAAGTTTTGATATATTTTCATGGACCTTTTAAGTTTGAGATTTTGGCCTTTTGGGTTTTTCATAAAGGGTTTTTTTTTGTTTTTTGTTTTTTTTTAGACTATTGGAAAGAAAACATCCAAAAGACACTGTTAAGTGTTTCTTTCATAGCACTTTA
>NC_133378.1:14985996-15070401 GCF_049309525.1 Garra rufa
CATATTTCATTTAATAATGCCTTATTTTCATATTAAAACCTAAAAAAATGTTTGCAATTATCAATGTAATCAATCAACTGGGTAAGTAAGGTGATAACTATTAGTTAATTTTTTACACTATTCACCTGCAGTGTCTCGCCTTAAGATAGGAAATTTACTTAATATCTTCATGGAACACGATCTATACTTAATATCCAAATGATTATCCAAATGATTTTTTGTCATAAAAGAAAAATCTATAATTTTCACCCATACAATGTATTGTTGGGTATACAGCAAAAGAACATAAGGAATAAAAATGAACTATTGAGTGGAAGATGGGATATAAAACTAAAATATAATAGCTTGGAAAAACACAACTAAAATTGTATGTGAACATCAGGGAGATAAAATAATTAAAAAAATGATGGCATTATAGTGGTGTAGCCATGGGATTATAATCTGGGTGGCAATTTAAAGGCTGTTGGTTTGAATGTTGTAACATCTGATCCAGGAGCTACCACCATTATGCTCTTGAGCATGACTCTTATCCCGGTGTTACCACAGTGGCTTTGACCCTGTAATTTAAGAGTGAAACAGTAAACTCTCTCTGAATTTCTCAACACAGAAACTGCACTTTACTAGACAAAATTTTACCTCAAGGGTGGATCTTTCAGTGTCTCCTGGAGGGAAAAGGGGCCTAAAACACATCAAATAACCACTGGGGTGCCTCAGGGTTCAGTGCTTGCCCCCCTCCTGTTCTCAATATATACATTGATCAAACCAAACATTGGTGAAATGTGTGTACAACAGCAGTTTTAAAAACAGGTTATTTTTCCATTTTTTTTTTATATTTGCAATATGCTACCAATAGAATTAATTAAGTTCATTAAGTATTTGAGGAAAGATGTGGTATTACTGTGTTATGACACCATAATGCTGACGCGTGTCATTGTGTCGACAGATGGATGAGATGGAGCGTGTCATTACTAAACAGACAGAGTAATTTTAATGTCCCAGAAAAAATAAAACTAAAAGTGTGTGTGTGAGTGTCTAATGGTATTATGAGTGTATTGTAAACATTTAGTTTTATTACAGTAGTTGATATCCTTTTTATAATTTGTTAACATTTCTTCAGCATGTGATGTTAGTATGGGCCATAAAGATGGACTGAGAATATTCAAGTTGTTTTATTACATTATATAACACTATATATACACACTCATACAATTACAAATCACAGTACAAGTCACAGATTAGTGAATTTACATATTTGGCCTGTTTATTTGTGTTGCTTTGAATTTTCACATAACAACTAGATAAAAAAGTTTGTCAAAACAAACTTTGAAGTTGCCTTGAGAAAGCTGGACCAGAAAGTTTTAAAAAGCTTGAACAGTTTAAAAAAGTGTACATTTGAACAGTTTTAAAAGATTTCCGAATTTTGAAAGTTTTAACTTTGAGGTTTTTCAGTCTATATTTTGAAGTTTAAAGTAGTTTTAAAAGCTTAATGTTTGATAGATTGTGTAGTTGTTAGCATGTGTCTAGCATGATTAGCATGTTGCTAGCATGCTTCTAGCATGATTACCAAGTTGTTAGCATGTTGTTAGCATGTATCTAGCATGATTAGTAAGTTGCTAGCATGATTCTAGCAAGATTATAATGTTGATAGGATGATTAACGTCATTGGCGTGACTTTGACATTACTAACATGTTTCTAGCATGATTCTAGCAGGATTATCATGTTCCCTGCTGAAAAAACCAGCTAAAACCAGCCTAGGCTGGTTGGCTGGTATTAGCTGGTTTAAGCTGGTTTAAGCTGGAAGTAGCTGGTTTTAGCTGGGGGTTTTCCAGCCTGACCAGCTAAGACCAGCCTGACCAGCCTGGCCAGGCTGGAAAAATGGCCAAAACCCCTCTAAAACCAGCCTGGCGACCAGCTATGACCAGCTAAAATCAGGCTGGTTGACCAGCTAAAACCAGCCAACCAGCCTAGGCTGGTTTTAGCTGTTTTTTTCACCAGGGTTGTTAACATGATTAACATGTCATTGGCGTGACTTGGAAGTTACTAGCATGTTTTTAGCATGACTAGCATGTTTCTAACATGATCAACATGCTATACATATGATTAGCAAGTTGCTAACATGATTCTGGCATGCTTACCAAGTAGCGAGCATGTTGTTAGCATGTTTCTAGCATGATTAGTAAGTTGCTAACATGATTCTAGCATGATTACCATGTTGTTAGCACGATTAACATGTCACTAGCGTGACTTGGAAGTTACTAGCATGTTTTTAACATGACAAGCATGTTGCTAACATGATTCTGGCATGATTACCAAGTAGTGAACACGTTGTTAGCATGATTCTAGCATGATTACCATGTTGTTAGCATGATTAACATGTCATAGGCGTGACTTGGAAGTTACTACCATGTTTTAACAAGACTAGCATGTTGTTAATCATGCTATTAGCATGTTGCGAGCATGTTGTTAGCATGTTTCTAGCATAATTAGTAAGTTGCTAGCATGATTCTAGCATAAAAACCATGCTGTTAGCACGATTAACATGTCACAGGCGTGACTTGGAAATTACTTGCATGTTTTTAGCATGACTAGCATGTTGCTAGCATGTTTCTAACATGATCAACATGCTATACATATGATTAGCAAGTTGCTAGCATGATTCTTCGATGATTACCAAGTTGCGAGCATGTTGTCAGCATGTTTCTAGCATGATTAGCAAGTTGCTAGCATGATTCTAGCATGATTGCCATGTTGTTAGCACAATTAACATGTCACTAGTGTGACTTGGAAGTTACTAGCATGTTTTTAGCATGACTAGCATGTTGCTATCATGTTTCTAATATGATTAACATGCTATTAGCATGATTAACATGTTGCTAACATGATTCTGGCATGATTACCAAGTAGTGAGCATGTTGTTAGCATGTTTCTAGCATGATTAGTAAGTTGCTAGCATGATTCTAGCATGATTGCCATGTTGTTAGCACAAATAACATGTCGTAGGCGTGACTTGGAAGTTACTAGCATGTTTTAGCATGATTAGTAAGTTGCTAACATGATTCTGGCATGATTACCAAGTTGCGAGCATGTTGTTAGCATGTTTCTAGCGAATATCAACACATGTATACTAGATATATTAGATTATATTATTTTTAAAAGCTTGCCAGTAAACAAAATGTTGACCTTTTTGTAATGATATATGAAAAATATAACATATAATATTCAGACACCTTCAACGTTTCTCACATTATTACAGTTTATTCGCTGTAGTTTAGAAAATGGTAATAAAATATGACAAGAACTCAAGAGTTAAACTGTGAACAAATTCATCTTGATAATGTCACAATGTAACTTTCATAGAAAGGTATATAGCAAAATATGGTCAGGTCAAAGTGTCAAATCAAACTTTTGGTCCCACATTTTGATAAATTTCACTGGTAGTCCACTGTATAAAGAGTTTTGGGTATAATATGTCATAGTTTACTTTATTTCCCTATCCTCACTTACATGAATGTACTGTAGTGTCCTGCACCTGCTATTAAATAAATTATAAAAAATTATATCTGGTGTCTAAATACGTTTTGATTTGACTGTATGTAATCAGTCTAGAATTATGCAATTCAGGAAATAATTAGGCATAATTATTAACGATCAAAGTGTATGACTGAATTAAATTTCTTTGATCTGAAATTAAGTAAATTCCTCTTTTTTGTCATTCCAGCTGGGGCTGTGGCTAATTTAACTTCATTTTATGAACTGATGGGAAGACAAATGGTCAGTTTATTATTCTGCCCACTTTTGAGTGTTTTTCACTGTCTCTCTGAAACAAACGTGAAGCTATAGACAAGCTTTCACTCATATTTAAATTTCTTGTATTTCTGGTATCCCCACTAATGAGAAAGGAAAAAAAAAACTGAGAAATGAATTGTTGAATTTATTCACATTTGTTGTTAATTATTCTTATAGATGATGACTGATTTGATCTGCATTTGAAAGGTGTTTATTGTAGGGTTTATAATCATATACTTCTCCTGCTCTTAAAGGAACACTCCACTTTTTTTTTTTTGGAAATAGGCTTATTCTCCAACTCCCCCTGAGTTAATAAGTGGATTTTTACCGTGTTGAAATCCATTCAGCCGTTCTCCTGTTCTGGCAATATCACTTTTAGCATAGCTTAGCATAGATCATTGAATCCTATTAGACCAATAGCATCGCGTTCAAAAATGACCAACGAGTTTCGATATTTGTCCTATTTAAAACTTGACTCTTCTGTAGTTATATCGTGTACTAAGACCGGCGGAAAATGAAAAGCTGCGATTTTCTAGGCTGAAAAGATTAGGAACTACACTCCCATTGCGGCGTAATAGTCAAGGAAGTTTGCTGCGTAACATGGCCGAAGCAGACGGAGTAATATCACACAGCACATGTGCAAATGCTAACCTAGCTGGATACTAATTTCAGGCGCTGCGTGATATTACTGCGCCTGCTGCGTGCAAACTTCCTTGACTATTAAGCCGGAATGGAAGTGTAGTTCCTAATCTTATCGGCCTAGAAAATTGCATCTTTATATTTTCCGCCGGTATTAGTACACGATATAAGTAAAGTTTTAAATAGGACAAATATCGAAACTCGTTGGTCATTTTTGAACGCGATGTTATTGGTCTAATAGGATTCAATGATCTATGCTAAGCTATGCTAAAAGTGATATAGCCAGAACAGGAGAACGACTGAATGGATTTCAAAATGGTAAAACTCAACTTATTAACTCAGGGGGAGTTGGAGAATGAGCCTATTTCCCAAAAAAGTGGAGAGTTCCTTTAAATATAAAGATGCGTTAAAAGGTTCTTCACAGTGATGGCCAGTGTTGGGGGTAACACATTACAAGTAATGCAAATTACGTAATAATGTTACTTTTTCCAGGTAACTAGTGAAGTAACGCATTACTTTTGAATTGACAAGAAAATATCTGAGTGACGCCAGTTATTTTTCCCCACCATTTATTGATTAAAAGCTCTCCTGTTCCCATGTTGACAGAAATTGTGATCAATTTCTAACGTGAACATGCTTTAATTTATCTCACTCACTAAAAAAAACAGATACATTTTTTTTCAAAATGAATGAAAACACTGAAATTAAATGCAAACCTGCAATAATTAAATATGTTACACTGTTAGACATTTCTGTAATTTCTACAGTTATTTACAGTATATCACCCAGTATAAAACTGCAAATTCCCTTTAAAGTAAATAACTGTAATTCCCTTTGCATCATGGGAATTTTCTGTGACGTCAAACACCACATACAGAGACTAACTGTATATTTAAAAATTGCTGTTTACTACTGTATTTGCGGTAACAACCTCTTTGGCACCACTCCATTGAGATAATTCTTTTCCTCATTTCTTACATTTGGACTGACCGGATTTTGCCCTTCGCCGAGTTCATCCTTTGTGTCAGAAACAGCGCGAGTGAAACAGCGTGTTTAGAGTACTACTGTACTTCAGAAATATACTGGGGCATCAGTTTACTGTCCTGCATCTATTGTGGATAGTATCACGGATTATAATGGTTTCTATTAGGGATGCACGATATTTATCGGACAGATAAATTATCGACCGATATGGGTAAAAATGACGTCATTTTTATTGCTCCAATAAATAAATGAAACCCGATCCGATAAAGGACTCTTGCTGGTAAATCAATCAATCAGTCTGGTTTATCTGAGATTCATCTGCTTTCCGAGTGCAGCTGTAAACTGCAGCTGTAAACTGCAGTGACTCTCGGCCTTTGTTGCGTTTAATACGTCATCATCTGTGTCGTCATCATCGCCTTCGCAGGTCTGGAAGTTTTTCACGGTGACAGAGGAGGACAATGCTACTGCTATTTGCAACACATGTTTAGCAAGGATTCCGAGAGGAGGTAAAAAGCCGTCAAGTTTTAACGATCTTACATCTCACTTCAGAGGTCGTCATCGCTGTGAATCTGTTTTAGGGGCCGTTCACATGTCGTGCCTAAAAAAGCGTGGAAAACGCTGAAGCGCCGCCTTCTCTTTCTTTCCAAACCCAAAGTCTTTGCCAAACCGCTCTGTAGTTTGAGCACCAGTGGCGGCTGCCGTTGCTAAGCAGCCATAACATGCGCTCTCCATAAAGACGCGATAGTTTCAGCAAAGAATAAATAGATTTTCAGCATTAAAAATCGCTTGCAGTGGCTCTGTTATCAAATTCATTTAAAAATGTTTATTCCTGTACAGCTTTGATAAGCTGTTTCTCCACCTTGCCAGTGCTTTCAGCATTATTAAGGGAAAGGATGAAGCTGATTGGTTGGTTCATGTCACATGACCTGCGTTGCGCTTGCAGAATTCTGAAGAGTTGAGATGTTTTTATCTCGATTCTGATGTTTTATTCCCCGCCTTGTACGATTTGGCTGCTGCACACATTCATAATATGATCAATAAGAATGGACTGCATGTAAGCTTTACCACAGACATTTGGACATCTGACTTTACTCCATGATGCACTTTTCATTTTTTCCAGGTTGACAAAATGTCAAAGCATTTTATTTTATTTAGAATTGTGGTGCCTTACACAAAAAAATAAAAACATTTTTGAAGAGTCAGGACTGTTTGCTATGATTGTTAGACCCAGATATATAATATAAATTTCATTAGTTTATCTTAGATTTTGTATTCTCCTGTGTGCACAAAATTATCATATAAAAATATGAATGTATTGGTTATCGGTATCGGTATCGGCATCGGCATCGGCCAAAAGAAGGACTTAATTATCGGCTATCGGTATCGGTTAGAATTTTTCATATCGTGCATCCCTAGTTTCTATACTGTCTTTTGTCGCGTCGCGCCGCTCGCGTCTGAGGAGTGAGGACATGGAACCAGCGGGGCAGAGCCGGGGGTTTTCCCCAGGGATGGAACCCGCGAGCGGGAGAGTTCCAGAATGCATCTGCGCTGTGTATTAACGCACCTTACGAGATAATAAGACAAGCAAACAAGGTAAACATATATATTTGTATGTCTGTTTGTGTGTGGTTTGTCAGATTTTTGTCCAACAGTTTAACCTAGTGACATTTACTTGTCGATATTATGGTAGCCTAACTGTTACATACACTTTACCATGGTAAACTGCGCTGTACTTTCAATTAACAAACGACGCAATCAGCTTATTAAATTACCAAATACAATTATTTTAACTCGCAAGACATAAAATATCTTATATCAACAGTAAGTTAACTAATGTGTGATTTTGTTCAGGTGTTAATTAACGTTGGCCAGTAGTAGCCTTGCTGAGAATTCAAAATCGTAAGTTAGCTAGGTTAAACAAAAGTTTTATGACTAGCTGCCTTTCTAGCTTTAGCATTAGATTTAAAAAAATAATAATAATAATAATTTAATATTTATTGCATTTTGTGTGTGTTTAAAGGCAACTCAATGAAGCATCACAACGGACAGTAGCAGGCCAGCCACGCTTGGACTGATAATACGCTTGGACTGATAATTCATGGTAAGAGAATAACTTCACTATGATTTTAAGAGGTTTGTGTATTCCATATGGGGGTTTGTCTTTTACAAATGTGTAATTTTTTATTTATTTATTTTTTTTTTTTTTTCCTTTCAGGGAACAAATTTCGCTGTGTAATAAAGTGGATGGTGAGCAAAGGTGGCCTACGTTTTGGAGCAGCACCTGGAATGCCTTAGATGGGAGAAATAGTGAAGATGCACTGTTCCAGCATTGGAAGACTGTGTATTTTTCAGTGTTATATGTGCAATGTTTAAATAAAGAATGTGATATTTTGGAATAATTGTGTCTGTTTGAATTGAATGTCAGTAGTACCTATAAAATTAATTCTATATAAAAGTTATAAAATTTAATGAAATCTATATACAAAACAATTAATTACAATAATATATGGCAGTGCATTACTACAGTGCCTTACTGAAATACAGTTGGGTACTGTAAACTGAAATACAGTTGGATACTGTATATCAACAGTGTTGCCAGTAAGTTACTGTAAAAACCCTTTGAAATGTCTAACAGTGTAAATGATACAAATATCCTTTATGTATTTAATCCCATTTTATTAATCAATGTCTTTGCTTCCGACCTTCAAAGATCCAATTCATCCATACTAATAAGCAAAAATTACTCAAGATAATCTAACTTTTTTTTTTTTTCTTTTTTCTTTTTTTATTGCTGAAGAGTTTTTTTTTTTCTTCTGCGGTCTACAGACGTGAATTTACTTTTCATTAAGCCTGAGGCTTTTGGTGTGAAAAGGCTTTTACATTTGACAAAAATATATATTTTTATATTAAAAACAAACAAGCAAGCCCTGCCCAGATTTAAAAAGTAACGCTAAAGTAATGTAATGCATTACTTTCCATAAAAAGTATCTAAGTAACGTAATTAGTTACTTTTTAGGGAGTAACTCAATATTGTAATGCTTTACTTTTAAAAGTAACTTTCCCCAACACCCAACCATTTTTGCTTCCACAAAGAACCATTTAGTCAAAGTTTCATTAAAGAACCATCTCTTTCTTGCATTTTTATAATCTGAAAAACCTTCTTCTCCAAAAAGAACCTTTTGATGTTAAAGGTTCTTTATGGAACCTTTAGACAAAACTTTTAGAACTTTTAGGAACATTTAGACAAAAAAGGTTCTTCCATGGCATCTATGAAGCATCTTTTGTTTTAAGAGTGTGGTTCAGCTCTCAAAATGATCTGACTTATAGACCTGATGAATCTGTCACAGTGATTTATCTGATGGAGTCAATCAGCCCACACCAAACTCTGAAAACGTGTGTGTGTGAGCGGGAGGAGGGGCCGCCAGTCCGTCGTGTTTTCATTGCCCATTGAACCAGAGCGAGAGTTTTTGTAAGGAGGGGTAATGTGTGCACTCTCTGCCTCTCTCTCGCTTTTCCTTTCATTTTGCCTTCTCTTTTGAAGAGGAAGTGCTGGGAATGATCAAGCGGAAGAGCTGAGTGTGGAAACATCTGGCCAGAGATCCTCAGAGACCAGCTCTCTCCTGCTAGTGCTCCTCATTTCACTCCTCCAACTTTCCATTTCTCTCTTCATCAATAAAACCCGCCTGCAATACATTACATTGTAGTAGATCTAAATATTTTCAGTAATACATATGTCACTTTTAAAAGGCAAACAAAACAGCTGTCACCCAAAAAAAGATGTCATTTTTAATCTCCTGTTATGTTTTCCATTTATTTATTTATCCATTAAACACTACAGAGCAATTTCAGAGAATGTACTGACAACTCTTTCCATATAATGGAAAGTTATTTTGAAGCTTAACATTGCAAATCCCCATTAATGAATGGGGATTTACAATGTTAAGCTCCAAAATAACAATAAAAGCACCGTAACACTACGGAGCAAGTCATTCATACACAATACGACATAACAGTTTGTGGTATTAATCATATGAGTATTTGACAAAAATTATAAACCAAAAAAAAAAAAACGTTTGTTTTTTTTTTCATGCAACTGAAAGATTTTGAGCTTTTGGTTTTTTCAGACTGGTGGAAAGAAAACACCCAAAAGACACTGTTAAGTGTTTCCTTTATAGCACTTTATCTATTTGTGTCAATAGATTTCAATTACTATACATATTTTTAAAGGCCGTTTTCTTAATATGAGTGGGGGTTTTTTCTACACTGAGTCATAAATCTCCACTTCAGTAGCTCTTACACACACCAAACTTTACATATTTATTCCTGTCTATGTTCTGAAGGCTTTTACAGAGGGATTTGTTCATATAAAATTTGCTTGATTTTAGACAACATTTTATTTCCCCCCAAAATACATAAAAATATTGTTTTCTGTCTGTTCTAAGTATTTTTTTAATTATGGAGTGACAAAATTAGATTCCCAAAATTCCCTCTGTAAAAAAACATGTGACTCTAATATGTCAAAAAAATTAAACAAGAATTTTGAAACTGACTTCATCCAGTGTTTAGATTTTTGTACTAGAAATGTATGCAAATTAGCACATATTTAATTAAATAATGCCTCATTTGCATATTTAAACCTAGCATTTTAGAAAACTTGTAATACAAAAAATGTTTGCAATTATTAATGTAATCAATCAACTGAGTAAGTAAAGTGATAACTATTAGTTTTTCTTAATTTAAACTACTACAGAATCTTAATTTAAACTACTACAACATTAATAGAAAAATGCATGCATTTATTATGTTAAAGTTAGTATCTAGGAATCTCTTTATTGATGTAACAATTAATAATTTTCAATAGAAATGTCAATTATTTTTTCAGGACACACTGAAATGTTTTGATTTAAATTTAAAAAAAAGTACTTTTTAAATGATGAAGTGCATGAGATTTAACCTTTTTCCTATCTCTCTCTCTTTAGCATTTCCACTCTTCCTCTCTCTCTCTCCCTCTCTGTCTCTCTCTCTCTCTCTGGCTATAAAAACAGGTGAGATTTTCTGTTGACAATGAAGCAGGAAGTCCCATAAAGGCCGAACAGGAAACAGGATGCTGTGAGGATGTGCATTCTCTCTTTCCCTTTTATTCTCCCGCTCTCTCTTTCTTTCATTGTTCATTTAGTGCATCTCTGTCCCATCACCACAACAAACCTGAAAAAACAACCAGATCACTTCCAGATATTGCCTGAAAAGCACGAGAGAAAACGAGAAGAGGTCATTAAAAAAGACAGGATGAGCTTGTTCCTTTTTTTTTTTAGAAGAAAAAAAAAAAGTTTTTAAAACACACCTTTCATACTAGCTAAATTTGTCCTTTAATAATGTCCAGACATACATAACGAGAATTCTCTAACCTTTTCTGTAACTGTTTTGTTTTCTCTTCCCTCTCAGAACATTTTCACCACAGTCAAATTATTGTTTAATACCACTTTGAGATGACAACAACATTTATGATTTGACACACAATAACATACTGTGATATTTTGTGATATTTACCTTGATTCTTTGTTTCAAACTATATGTATGTCTTCCTGGTAAACATCAATTTGAGGAAAATTGAGAAAAAAAAAATAACATTTTTTTTTTCTTTTTTTTGGAACCTGCGTGTGCTATTTTTTTCAGGATTCTTTGATCAATAAAATGTTAAAAAGTACATCATTTATTTAGTAGGGTTTTCTAACACTATACACTACTGTTCAAAAGTTTTGGGTCAGTCAATTTGTATTCTTTCTTTTCTTTAAACACACCTTTAACACTGTCTAAATTAATAATGTCCAGACATACATAACGAGAATTCTCTAATCTTTTCTCTAACTTTTTTTTTTCCCCTCTCAGAACATTTTCACCACAGTCAAATTATTGTTTAATACCATTTTGAGATGGCAACAACATTTATGATTTGACACATGACAAAATACTGTGATATTTAGTGATGTTTACCTTGATTCTTTGTTTCAAACTATATGCAGTCTTCCCGCTAAAAATTAATTTGAGGAAAAAAAAAAAATTATATATATATTATTTTTTTTTATTTTTTTTTACTTCATTAGAGGCAAAATTGTAAGTTATGACAGACATTCGGGCAAAATAAATAAATAATATTAAAAAAACATTGTGACAGTTTTAACTTATATATATCGCTCAAAAATTTGGGATCAGTAAGATTTTTTGTTTTTTTAAAGAAGTTTCTTCTGCTCATCAAGGCTGTGTTGATTTGCTCAAAAATACAGAAAAAATTTAATATTATGAAATATTATTACGATGTAAAACAATGTTTTCTATATAAATATACATTAAAAATTAATTTATATCTGTAATTAAAGTTGAATTTTCAGTATCATTACTCCAGTCTTCAAATATATTTATTTTTTATTATTATTATTATTATTATTATTATTATTATTATTATTATTATTATTATTATTATTATATTTTTTTGGAACCTGTGATACTTTTTTTCAGGATTCTTTGATCAATAAATGGTTAAAAAGGACAGCATTTATTTAAAATAGAAAGGTTTTCTAGCAATATACACTACAGTTCGAAGGACAGTAAATTTATATTATTTATTTTATTTAAAGAATTTAATACTTTTCTTCACCAAGGGTGTGTTAAATTGATAAAAAGTGATAGCATAGATTTGCATTGTTAGAAAAGATTTTTTATTTTGAATAATGCTGTTGTTTTTAACTTGCTATTCATCAAATAATCCTGAAAAAAAAAGAGTCCAAAAAATATTTGGCAGCACAACTGTTTCCTACATTGATAATCCTAATAATAAATCAGTATATTAGAATAACTTAAGACTGAGAATTCAGCTTTGCATCACAGGAATAAATTATATTTTCAAGTATATTAAAATAAAAATCATTATTTTATATTGTAATAACATTTTGCAATATTACATTTTTTCTGTGTTTTTAATCAAATAAATGCAGCCTTGATGAGCATAAGAGACTTTAAAAACATTACAAGTCTTACTGATCCCAAACTTTAGAGCGGTAGTGTATATGTGCTTTTTATAAATTAAAACCACAAAAGCCATTTAAAAAAAAAAAAAACATAAAAAAATAAATTTTAAAAGTTCCCAAGATATGAAGAAAAGTGAACGTCTTTGACAGAAACAGAATCAAACTCGGCCTAAAGGAGAGTAGGGTCTATTGACAATAAGAAAAGAAGGACAATTTAGAGAATAGCGCTGGAATAAGTGGAAGATGGGAGCGTAACAAGGAAGATGGTCCAGTGAATGAAGTTAGGAGCGTTGAGAGCAGAGGAGAGAGAGAAGGACAGAGTGAAAGAGAGAGAGAGAGAGAGAGAGAGAGAGAGATCATCCTGTAACTGGTTTTGTGCAGTGAGGTCAAAGTCAGGGCTGAGATTTGAAATTGAGATGAAGTGTGTTTCTGGCCACATGCCTGAGATCGAGAGGTGGGACGTCCTTTCAGCAAAGCGCAGACCATGAAGCCTCAAGACTTCAAACAAAACCTGGAGAATCAACCATTGTAGAGAACACAGTGAACTAACACCACTGACTGCACTTCAGGAAACAGTGTCCCTATCATTTACTGCTCATGCCATCACCAGCATAGCCTACCACACTCACTCACACCATTGATGCAACTCTGTTCAATTTGTAATATTACAAAAAAAAAGTGTTTTATGCAACTTTAATGTTTTGACTGTTTATGTATGTTCAAATGAGCCAACACTATTCAAACTCCAACTGTCAAAACTCCCAGAATCCCTTGAGACTCAATCAAGCTTCCCTTCTGTGTACTATATCTAATATATTCAAACTCATTTAAACTCATCTATCTATCAACTTGCTAATCACACTAGCAACATCCTAACAACATGCTAGCAATGTTAATCATGCTAGAAACATGATAGCAACATGCTAGCAACTTGTTAATCATGCTAAAAACATACTAACAGCATGCTAATCATGCTAGAAACATGCAGCAACTTGTTAATCATGCTAAAAACATACTAACAGCATGCTAATCATGCTAGAAACATGCAGCAACTTGTTAATCATGCTAGACACATACTAGCAGCTTGCTAATCATGCTAGAAACATGTTAGCCATTTGCTAATCATGCTGAAAACGTGCTAGAAACATGTTAACCGTGCTAGAACAATGCTAGCAACTTGCTAACTATGCTAGAAACATACTAACAACATGCTAATCATGCTAAAAACATGCTAGCAACATGCAGCAACTTGTTAATCATGCTAGAAACATGCAGCAACTTGTTAATCATGCTAGAGACAGGCTAGCAACATGCTAATCATTGGTAATGGTAAAATCTTGGTAATCATGCTGGAAACATGCTGTAATAATGCTAATCATGCTGAAACATGTTAGCAACTTGCTAATAATCATGCTAGAAATCCATCATCATGCTAGAAATCAATCATGCTAGAAACATGCTAGAAACGTGCTAATCATGCTAGAAACATGCTAGCAACATGTTAATCATGTTAGAAATATGCTAGCAACGTGTGAATAGAAACATGTTAGCAATTTGTTAATCATGCTAGAAACGTGCTAGAAACATGTTAACCATGCTAGAACCATGGTAGCAACTTGCTAATCATGTTAACAACATGCTAGCAACTTGTTAACTATGCTAGAAACATACTAACAACATGTTAATCATGTTAGAAACATGCTAGCAACATGCAGCAACTTGCTAACTATGCTAGAAACATACTAACAACTTGATAATCATGCTGGTAACATGCTGTAATCATGTTAATCAATGCTAAAAACATGTTAGCAACTTGCTAATCATGCTAGCAACTTGTTAATCATGCTAGAGACAGGCTAGCGACATGCTAATCATGCTAGAAACATACTAACAACTTGGCAATCATGCTGGAAACATGTTATAATCATGCTAAAACATGTTAGCAACTTGCTAATCATGCTAGAAACATGTTAGCAACATGTTAATCATGTTAGAAACATGCTAGCAATGTGTTAGCAACTTGCTAATCATGCTAAAAACATGCTAGCAACTTGTTAATCATGCTAGAAACATACTAACAACATGATAATCATGCTACAAACATGCTAATCATGTTAGAAACATACTAGCAACTTGCTTTTAAACTTTTAAAAAAAAATCTACTTCTAAACTTCTTTAAACTTTTCAAAATTTCTGGACCGGCTTTCTCAAGCCAACTTAAAAGTTTGTCTTGACAGACTTTTGTATCTAGTTTTATTATGCTTTCAGTCAACAATTATTTATTTATTTATTTATTTTCAAAGGAGGTTTAGATTACTGTCCTTCAAGTAAAGTGTCCTTTAGTCACCTAAAGACACAATAAGTGTACTAATGACCAAATAAATACTAGTTAAATAACTTCACTGGTAAATAGCGTTAATTAGTTAACTAGCAGCATTATCTTGCATTTAAAGGTGATCACGTGTAGACCCATGCATGAAGAGCACATGCAGGCGAGTAAGTGATCATGTGTGTCTGTTCTCGTGTCTGTGGCAGGTTTCCATCTGCATCCAAAGCGGATAATTCTATACTAATCCCACAAGTGATGGGTCATGAATATAGAGTTTAGCAGCTGAAATCCCTAGGGAAGACGTCAGCTAATTATAGATACATATACAAGATGGACAGAGCAAGAGAGAGAGAGAGATTAAAGGAATGAGACAAAGGAACTGACAAATAAAAAACAAATAAAAAATTCTGATACAGGAGTACAACAATAAAGAGTCCTGGGAGAAAATGAAGTGAAAATTAACTTCAATTTCTTTCTTTCTTTCTTTCTTTCTTTCTTTCTTTCTTTCTTTCTTTCTTTCTTTCTTTCTTTCTTTCTTTTGTGATCTCATGATATTCATATGTATTTTATGTAAAATGTGATTCTGCAAAACATACATTTACTTAAGTTTTTACACACACTAAAACGTACAATACTGATGTATTTACAGCATCTAAATGTACAAATACTTACGTATTTTTAGCATTTTAACTTCTAAAAATGAATCCTTAGTTATAAATATTGAAATCACGGCATTAATTTAATTGTTATTGTTGTTTTTAGTTGTCATACCAATGGCCTTATGTTTTCAATTGCATTACTAAATAGTTTAATCGTTTACTTAATATGAAATTATAACATTTCATTCTGTTCTGTGATTTCTGCTGTTGATTCAGTTCGTTTCCAACAATAGGTCTACATTATGTTAAACAAGACTACACTTTAAACCCTTAAAATAAATAACATTTCTGCAATCGTTTATCCATTCATGTAATATTAACTTTGTTTGCTGTAGTGGGACACAACAGGCATTTTCTCTGATATGCTGTGACTAACAATAGATCCATAAAATACACCGAATATAATATAATTACAAAATGAAACAATTGTATTTGCGTGCTGTAATCCAGATCTTCAGAATCCAAGAATTGCGAGAAACAGAACCAAATTTAAGACTTTATCCGGCGATCTTTATCTCCATCCCGAGCAGCGAGTCCAGCAGCAACAGCAATAAACCTGCGCTAAAGTGCATTTTACAAATTCAAATATTGCCGCATCAAGAAATAACGACGCAAGTTAGATTAAAGTGATTATTATGTTTTAAATATGGATATTTTTCTTACAAAAAATAATTGATTTACTACAGGAGGCCTTTATTCACCCCCTGGACTCATTTTTATTATAGATGGATGCACATTATTGGACTTGTTTTAGACTGATGAAGAGAAAAACCCACCCATGAAATTCTAAAGCTTGGAAGTGCCAGTATAATTTTTTATATAACTCCGATTGGATTCGTCTGAAAGAAGGAAGTCATATACACCTGGGATGTTTGGAGGATGAGTAAATAATGGGCTAACTTTAATTTTTGAGTAAACTTACCCTTTAATTTCCCACAAAAGCAGCACAATAATAAGAAATGTTTCTTGAACAGCAAATCAGCAAATTACAATAATTTCAGCATTGCATTACAAGTAATTTACATAATATTTATTTACTGTATTCCGATAATAATACAGATTCAAATAAATCTTATAGCCCCCAAGAATGGCAGTGTATGGCAGTGTGGTAAATAGTACATGTCAGTCTTTGTTTACAAACTTAAATAAATACATTGATGATATAGACTATATAGATTGAATATTGTAATGCATGTATGCTCTGTATTTCTATTTCTATATACAGTCATGTGGAAAAGTTAGGACACCCTATTGAAGTCCATGGTTTTCCGTACCAGGCCATCATACAAAAAAAAATCTGGTCCTTGGCTGGTCTTAAAATTTGGAAAATAAATCCTCAGATGAACAACAATACATGGCAAATTGCACTGTATCATTATTTATTGAACACAAATAAAGCCAAAATGGAAAAGCCATGTGTGACAAAGTTAGGACACCCTTACTGTTAACATTGGAATTAAGAGGGTAAATAACAGTCAAGCACTGCTAATTAAATACCTTTGATTAACTGATCATCAGCAAGTTTGAGCGCCTCTGTAAAAGCATAAGCTTTGGCAGTTTGCTGGTCTGGAGCCTTCAGGTGTGTGTTAACAAAATGCCAAGGAGGTAAGACATCAGCAATCATCTTAGAGAAGCAATTGTTGCTCCCATCAATCTGAGAAGAGTACGGACATTTCCAAACAATCTGAAGTTAATTCACAAATGGAAGACATTTAAAACAGACACCTCTCCTTCCAGGAGTGGACGTCCCAGAAAATCCACCCCAAGATCAGACCGTGTAATGCTCAGAGAAAGAGATGTTTAGAAGGCTTGGCTGCACAGTTTAGGTGGCAAAGTTGCATCTGAACAAAAAAAATCTTCTAGAATAATGTCCTTTGAACAGACGAGACCGAAGTGGAGATGTTTGGCAATAATGCACAGCGCCAAGTTTGGTGAAAACCTAAAAAGCATATCAGCACAAACAACTTGTACCCATAGACAAGCATGCTGGAGGAGGGCTGATAATTTTGGGCTTGTTTTGTAGCCACAGGACCTGGGCACCTCACAGTCATTGAGTCGGCCATGAACTCCTCTGTATATCAAAGTATTCCCAAAATTGGGTCATGCAACAGGACAATGATCTCAAGCACACCAGCAAATCTACAACAGAATGACTGTAAAGAAAAGAATGAAGGTGTTTCAATAGCCCAGTCAAAGTCCAGAGCTCATCCTGACTCAAATGATATGGTGAGAGCTGTGCATAAGCAAATGCCCACAAATGTCAATAAACTGGAGCAACATTGAAAAGTAGAGTGGTCCAGAATTCCTTTAGAACAATGTGAGAGACTGATAAAGTCACACAGAAAATGAATGCTTCAAGTTTTTGGATCTACAGGCAATTGACTCATAGGGTGTCCTAACTTTGTCACACATAGCCTTTTCCTCTTGGTTGTATTTTTCTTAAATAAATAATGTCACTGTGTGATATGTCATGTGATTATGTTTATCTGAGGTTTATTTTTCACATTTTAAGACCTGCCAAAGACCAGATAATTTTTAATTATGTCCTGATACAGAAACCCAACTGTCCTAGTGTCCTAACTTTTTCACATGACTGTAAATAGTAAATATATATTGTTTCAAATAGCTGGGTGCAAATAGCTGGCTTTGATGGCAAATGTCATTTCAACAAACTCTGGAATATTGCTCAAATGTCATACCTTTAGTAAAAATAAATAAAGAAGCATAACCCTTATATTTACTTCTATTTAGTGTCAACAGTTTCTATTGTTAACTAAGGGCTCTATTTGCACCTAGTGTAAAAAAAAATGTGATTATTGCTATTTTATTTAGTTCAAACTGTATCTATAGAACACTATTTATTATTTGTGTAATTAGAACCTACATTTTTACACTTCAATATTTTTTTGCATAACAAATAAATGGTAAACAAAGTCAAAGTCAAAACTTCAAGAAACGTGCATTTATGGGTTAATAACGCCACGCACCCTTCAAAGTGAGTTCACTCATTTAAGAATGGAATTTTGAAAGTTTCTGGCATGCAAACGGTTCTGTTTCCTCTTCCTGTCTGTAATTTGTAAAAATCTTCTATTGAGAAATCCTGTTTCGAGTTTCTTTGACCTGTGAGTCACAGCAATGCATATTCTCGTTATCTCTCTTTATTTATTTATTGTCCACTTTTTCCAGATCCTGTAGGCACCCGTGTGCATGATTTGTGTGAATGTGTGTGCAGCATGTGCATGCGTCAAACTGCGAACAGGTCGGACGGGTTATTGAGGAGAGATGCACCCGGAGGGGAAGTACAGAGAGATATGGGGGTAATGGAAAGGAAAAACAGAATGAGAAATGGAAGGATGGGAGAAGAATAAACATCAGATAGAGGAAAAGAAGGAATGGGATGCAGGTGTTGAAGAGGGTGAAGATTTTTGCCCATAATCACGGACCAAAAGTTTACTAACACCCTGCAGTCTGATCTCGCTTATACTGCAATGAACATGTTGTCATTACCGGGCCATTAAGATCAAGCTTTTACTGTCTTAATAGCGAAATAATGAGTGCTATTTAACACAGACAGATGTTGCAGACAGATGTTTTGATTTTCTTTAAAGAGGAGATCGCTAACACCTTAGTTAAATGACTTTTAACTGTGTATCTGAAACAGACATGTGGGAGTCTGAAGTTCAACCCAAATTTCCTTGAAGGGATTGTTGAAAAAAAATAAAAAAAAATTCTGTCATCATTTACTCAACCCTATGCTGTTCCACGCCCATGTGACTTTCTTTCATCCTCAGTGTGCAAAAGGAGAAAGTGTGTTGTTTCATGAGCTCAAAAATACCAAAAAAAAGCAAATGTCTTGAAAACCCTCCACTGAAAGTCCAATCTCATTCCTCTCAAAAATAAAGACACACCACACCAGGTTTAACATCAACAATATAAAAAATCAGCAAGCAAGAAAGAAAGTCATGCGGGTTTGGAATAGCACAACAGTGAGTAAACATAGACCGAAGTTTCATTTCTGGGTGAACTATTCCTTTAAATAAAGTATTTTTGAAAGTAGGAGACACGATGGCTAGTGTAAGAATATGAGTCACACTAAATAATTCCCTCTCTCTCTCTCTCTGACTGCTTTTGTCATGTTCTATCTTGTTCACTTAACCCTTAAAAACTTATATAACTCATCTGTGTTTAGGCAAAGTGTCCCGCACACATGCACAAGCTTCTGACATGCTATTAAAATTAGATTTTCATTTTAATTTCCCAGACACATTGACTGTAATAGCTTCTTGTTCCTCCTGCATCGGTATCTTCAATTACAGCAGAAACATGTCTCTCTGCCTTGTGAGGCCTGGGGCTTCTGGGAGAGGCCTGGGCCTGGATTTGGAGCCGGCACGGCGTTGAGTTCAGACCCCTGGAGGCCCAGGTGGAGAGGGTAAGGGAGCAGTAAGCCACAAAGACAACGCTACCTCAGATCACCTTCAAAGAGCTTCGACTCTCCAAGGAGAGAGAGAGAAAGAGAGAGAAGGAGGGCTAAACGTGTGTGCACTCCCTCCCTCCTGCCTCTGGCATGCGATCAGCACAAGCGTGCATGCACTTGCCCTTCCTAAAGTGTAGCACGGTGAAATAATCTGTGGGCCGCAGCAGGGATTCACAGTGCAGATGACACAAAGGCGTCCTTGTGTTTCCTGCAGATGCTCTGGAACGGGACGATTCAAGCACTAAAAATGATCACACTCTCTCAAGAAGTTCATGACATCTGGATCTCCATTTGTGCATGTAAACATCGTAGCTGCAGAGGAATATGCATGTGCAGTCTGGTGCATGCATGTATGTGCAGGCATATACATTCGTGGAGACATTGAAGATACTGCATTATCTATGCAACTGTGTCACCTAGTCAATGGTTCTCCAGGCCTGCATCTGCATTCATGCATGCACACTTTTAAGTGCATTTTTGTTTGTATGATAACATGCATGTGCATTTATATGCATGCACATTTCACCTTGTTTATGTAGTAAAATGCTTATAAAGGAGCATGCATCTGCTGCTTGTTCAGGCTGGTGCATTTATGTTGAAGCTGCTGCATGCATTCGTTAGTGGTGAATTTATAGATGCACTCTCCTGCAGAGGTCTTGTTTGCATCTGCATTTGTGCATGCTTGCATTTTAGTCAGTGTACTTGCATGGGGACATGCATTTGTTGGAAAAAGTGAGTATTTTGAATACACGCACATTTCACTGCGTCACTGCATTTGTGTAGTAAAATGCTTATTAAGGAGCATGCATATGCAGGAGTAAGCTTGTTCAGACTGGTGCATGTATGCTAAAGAGGTTGCATGGATGTCTGTGCATGCATTAGTGGTGTAATTAAAAACATAATCTATGACACTCACTACAGCTGTGTCAACTATGCAGTGATCCTGCATTTCTGCATGTATGAATGTGTCACTGCTTAAAGAGACATACTAACGAAGAAGCGTGCATATGTTAAAATATTGCTGGTGCATGTGTGCGAATGCATGGAGTAGTGATGACATTACAGATATCACTTATGCCACTTTCTCTACAACTGTATCACCCATGCAGAGGTCTTGTAGCTATACAACTGCATTTGTTCATGCACATTTTTAAGTCAATACATTTGCACAGTGACATGCTTTCAGAGGTGCATGCATATGTCAGAAAATGCAAGTATTTATATGCGTATAAAATCAAAGATACCACTACACATTCATTCTGCATCTGCATCTGTGCATACTGATGGAAAAGTATGCTAACTTTTAGCTGGTGCATGTATGTGCAAGTGATTGCTTCCTTGTGTGTGCATGGATTAGTGATGACATTGCAGATATCAATTCTGACACTCTCTCTACAAATATCTACCTCTCACCCATGCAGAAGTCTTATAGGTCTTCATCTGCAATTGTACTTGCATGCATGTGTCACTGCATTAAGTGACATACTAATGGAGAAGCATGCACATGTTAAAATGCATGTGCAGGCTGGTATGTTTATGTGCAAAGAACTACATGCATGTGTGTGCATGCATTAGCGGTAAAATCAAATATATTATCTATATTTGATGAAGATTTTTGCATGCACATTTATACACCATTGCATTTGAATGGTGAAATGCTTATGTAGAAGCATGCATATACCAGAATATGTATAGGCTGTTGCTTGTGTGTATGTGTAATCGACTGCAAGCATATGGATGCATACATTAATAGTAAAATCAAATACGCTAACAGTGCAGAACTCCTACAGGCCTGCATTTGCATGCTTGCATGCACATTTATGTATAATTGTGTTTAAATGGTGGCATGCTAATGTAGAAGCATGCATATGCCAGAATATGTGTGTACAGGCTGTTGCTTGTGTGTATGTGCAATCGATTGCAAGCATTTGCATGCATACATTAATAGTAAAATCAAATACGCTAACAGTGCAGAAATCCTACAGGCCTGCATACATTCATGTATAATTGTGTTTAAATGGTGAAATGCTAATGTAGAAGCATGCATATACCAGAATATGTATGTACAGGCTGTTGCTTGTGTGTATGTGCAATCGACTGCAAGCATATACATGCATACATTAATAGTAAAATCAAATACGCTAGCAGTGCAGAAATCCTACAGGCCTGTATTTGCATGTTTGCATGCACATTTATGTATAATTGTGTTTAAATGGTGACATGCTAATGTAGAAGCATGCATACGCCAGAATATGTGTGTATAGACTGTTGCATGTGTGTATGCGCAAGCAACTGCATGCATGTGTGTAAATGCAGAGGTCATACAGGCCTGCATATGCATGTTTGCATGCACATTTATGTATAATTGTGTTTAAATTGTAATTTAGAAGAATGCATTTTCCAGAATATCTGTGTACAGGTGCATGTGTGTATGCATTTTTTTCTTTGTGAAATCAACACTTCATGTTTTTACGTCACTTATGAGTCACTGTATATGCATGGTAATATGCGTACAAAATAGCATGTATATACTAGAAAATGTATAAAAAGCATGGTACGTGTGTGTTCAAGTGTGCATGTGCATATGTTTGTGGTACACTCTTGCACACTCTCTCTACAACTGTGTCACCTAGTCAGTATTAATGTAGTTCTGAATTTGCATTTGTTGATGCACATTTATGTGTCACTGTGTTTGTATGGTAAAATGCTTACAAAGGAACATCTATATGCAAAAAAAAAAAAAAAAAAAAACGCTTGTTCAAGCTGGTGCATACATGTTGCATGCATGCGTTTGCATGCATTACTAACAAATAACAGCTATTGCCCTCTGTACTAAACTAAAAATGTTTGAATGGTGACATACTGGCATGTATATACCAGAACATGCAGAACATGTGTGTACAGGCTGAAGCATGATGTGTGTACATGCATTGCATGCGCATGTGCATATGTTCGTAGTAAAATCCTAGAGAAGAACATAGGACACTCCCTCTAAAACTGTGTCACCCACCCAGCGGTCCTGCATCTGCTTATGTGTATGCACATCTACACATTGGTTTGTGTGTATGGTGACATGCTTACTGTACAGAGGAATGTACAGGAATGCATATGCATGATGGTGCATGTGTGTATCTGTGTGTGCATGTGCTCATGGGTGTTGGTGTGTGTGTGTGTGTGGATAGGACCTTGAGCTGTGCTCTGGGTCAGCAGTTTGTTTAGCTTCAATTAGAGTCTCTGTCTTCGTCAAGGCAAGCGTGAAGGAAGAATTAACATGCAACGGCAGATTCCCACCAGTGTGTCATTACACACGCCATCTCATCTGCAACTGCTCCGCTGTGAGTGTGGACGATATAAGTGGGTGTTTGGGTGCATGTCCATTGTTTAGAAAGTTGTCCTTGTTTTGTTCCTCTTTTTGTCATATAAAGATATGCCCATTTGAGTAAAAAAGCAATGCTGAATTTAAAGGTGATGTACACATTTTTAGTTAATATTCTATTTTTATGTTAAAAATCTTTAATATTCTGTCATTAGTAGGTTGACTGTCTCTAAATGATAATCTCTGTGCTTTCAGTCATGCTTAGTTTAAAGACTGGTCTTGTATGAAAAGAAAAGAAAAACATTAAAATAACAGCTTAAAAGTATCAGACATCTGAACGTGCTGAATCCTAGTAACATGCTGTAAATCTAAACTCTCGAGATTGCAGTAAAAAAGGATATGGATGAGTATTCAAACACACCTTCATTATAAAACAGGGACGCTCTCTCACTCTCTCCTCCCTCCAAACTACTCTCCATTTCACTCCCTCTTTTTGCTCTTTTTTTCCACACTCTTTCTCTCTGACCACAGTTCTGCCACAAATATTTCCCTTGTTCGTCCTCTGTGACTGAGGATAGAACCCACTTTAGCTCAGAAGAGGAAAAAGCAGCATGGACACAAACTAAAAGCTCTGTGCACGCTCAAGTGTAGAGATTCGGTATGCGTTTATCTAATAAACACGTTCATGACCCTCAGCTTGTTCAGAGAATGCAGTTAGAGTATATTGTGAACCCTGAAGACCAACTAAAACGACACATTTAACACAATTTATGAACACATTTGTGACACCAATTGAGCAAATAGAAATAAAGGCACTTCTTATAGTCTTCTATACTACTATACATTGAAACTAACTAAACATTTAAGACTTTAAAGGCATAGTTCACATAAAAAGAGAAAATTCTGTCATAATTTACTCACATTTAGGTTGTTCCAAACCTGTATGAGATTCTTTCTTCTGTTGAAGATCATAGAAAATATGTTTTTAAAAATGTGGGTAGGCTTCCATAGTAGGCTATTGACTTCCATAGTATTTTTTTTTTTTCATACTATGGAAGTCATTGGGGATCCTCAACTGAGCAAATGAGTAAACTATTATATGATTTTACCTCTATAAATGAATGTTTAATGCAAGCTGAAGGCAAGTGAATCTGAGGTCTCAGAGCCTGTTATATAACATGAATGTTTTCAATGACTTTCTACAAGCTGAGGTTTTCCACTTGATGTACATACTACTGTACTCTGTTCTACTGCTTTTTTTCTACAGTGGTCAAATTCTCCCCATCACCACACTTTACTGTAAAGTCCACATTTTTTTAATAATACAATAGAAGTGTAAACTTCAACTAGATAAAAAAAAGTTTGTCAAGACAAATTTTAAGTTGGCTTGAGAAAACGAGACCAGAATGTTTGAAACAGTTTGAAAAGTCCTAAGTTTAAGTTTGACTGTTTTCAGTCTGAAATAGTTTGAAGTTTAAAGTTTAAATGTTTTGAAGGCAATACAATCTGTTACTAACATGATTAGCAAGTTACTAGCATGTTGCTAGCATGATTAGCAAGTCACTAGCATGTTGCTAGTCTGCTTCTAGCATGATTAGCATGTAGCTAGCATGATTAACCAGTAGCTAGCATGCTTTTTATCATAATTAGCAAGTTGTTAACATGTTGCTAGCATTGTTTCTAGCATGATTAGCAAGTCGTTAACATGTTTCTAGCATGATTATCAAGTTGCTAGCATGTTTCTAGCATAATTAGCAAGTTGCTAGTATGTTGCTACCATATTTTTAGCATGATTAACAAGTTGTAGCATGTTTCTAGCATGATTAGCAAGTTACTAACATTTTTCTAGCATGATTAGCAAGTCACTAGCATGTTGCTAGTCTGCTTCTAGCATGATTAGCATGTTGCTAGCATTATTAACCAGTTGCAAGCATTATTTTATCATGATTAACATGTTGCTAGCATGTTTCTAGCACGATTAACAAGTTGCCAGCATGATTAGCAAGTTGCTAGTATGTTGCTATCATATTTTAACATGGTTAGCAAGTTACTAGCATGTTGCTAGAATGATTAGCAAGTCACTAGCATGTTGGTAGTCTGCTTCTAGCTTGATTAGCATGTAGCTAGCATTATTAACCAGTTACAAGCATGTTTTAATCATAATTAGCACGTCGCTATCATGATTAACAAGTTACTAGGATGTTGCTAGCATGATTAGCAAGTTACTAGCATGTTTCTAGCATGATTAACAAGTTGCCAACATGATTAGCAAGTTGCTATCATATTTTTAACATGGTTAGCAAGTAACTAGCATGTTGCTAGAATGATTAGCAAGTCACTAGCATGTTGGTAGTCTGCTTCTAGCTTGATTAGCATGTAGCTAGCATTATTAACCAGTTGCAAGCATGTTTTATCATAATTAGCATGTCACGAGCATGATTAACAAGTTGCTAGCATGTTGCTTGTTTAACAAGTTGCTAGCATGTTTCTAGCATGATTAACAAGTTGCTAGTATGTTGTTATCATATTTTAGCATGATTACCAAGTTACTAGCATGTTTCTAGCATGATTAACAAGTCGCCAGCTTGTTACTATCATGATTAGCAAGTTGTTAGTATGTTGCTATCATATTTTTAGCATGCTTATCTAGTTGCTAGCATGTTGCTAGCATGATTAGCAAGTCACTAGCATGTTGGTAGTCTGCTTCTAGCTTGATTAGCATGTAGCTAGCACTATTAACCAGTTGCATGCATGTTTTATCATAATTAGCATGTTTCTAGCATGATTAACAAGTTGTTAGTATGTTGTTATCACATTTTAGCATGATTAGCAAGTTATTAGCATGTTTCTAGCATGATTAGCAAGTCGTCAGCATGTTACTAGCATGATTAGCAAGTTGTTAGTATGTTGCTATCATATTTTTAGCATGCTTATTTAGTTGCTAGCATGTTGCTAGCATGATTAGCAAGTCACTAGCATGTTGTTAGTCTGCTTCTAGCTTGATTAACATGTAGCTAGCATTATTAACCAGTTACAAGCATGTTTTTATCATAATTAGTACGTCGCTGCAATGATTAACAAGTTACTAGCATGTTGCTAGCATGATTAGCAAGTCACTAGCATGTTGGAAGTCTGCTTCTAGCTTGATTAGCATGTAGCTAGCATGATTAACCAGTTGCAAGCATGTTTTTATCATAATTAGCATGTCGTTAACATGATTAGTAAGTCACTAGCATGTTGCTAGTCTGCTTCTAGCATGATTAGCATGTTGCTAGCATGATTAACCAGTTGCAAGCATTATTTTATCATGATTAACAAGTTGCTAGCATGATTAGCAAGTCACTAGCATGTCGTAGTCTGCTTCTAGCTTGATTAGCATGTAGCTAGTATGATTAACCAGTTGCAAGCATGTTTTTATCATAATTAGCATGTCGTTAGCATGATTAGTAAGTCACTAGCATGTTACTAGTCTGCTTCTAGCATGATTAGCATGTTGCTAGCATGATTAACCAGTTGCAAGCATTATTTTATCATGATTAACATGTTGCTAGCATGTTTCTAGCATGATTAACAAGTTGCTAGCATGATTAGCAAGTCACTAGCATGTCGGTAGTCTGCTTCTAGCTTGATTCGCATGTAGCTAGCATGATTAACCAGTTGCAAGCATGTTTTTATCATAATTAGCATGTCGTTAGCATGATTAGTAAGTCACTAGCATGTTGCTAGTCTGCTTCTAGCATGATTAGCATGTAGCTAGCATGATTAACCAGTTGCAAGCATTATTTTATCATGATTAACATGTTGCTAGCATGTTCCTAGCATGATTAGCAAGTTGTCAGCATGTAACTAGAATGTTTCTAGCATGATTAGCAAGTTACTAGCATGATTCTAGTTGCTATAGATAGATTTTTCCCAGTTTTAATCGTCATTTTTAGGAAAACCGTGAGTCTGATCAGCTAGAAAAGTTCCAGGTCAGATCAATTTGGAGTTTGTAGAGGTAAAGCTCCAGAAGGAGTTAGCGTTGAACAGTTTAGTCTCAGAAGGAAAAGAAGAAGAAGAAGAAGAAGAAGAAGAAGAAGAAGAAGAAGAAGAAGAAGAAGAAGAAGAAGAAGAAGAAGTAGTTGTTTGAATAGCATTTCAGTAAGATGTCTTTCTCAAGCCAAGTTAATTAGATCTGTAAACTAGCTTTGGGTTAGCCAAGAGAAACACTGTAAATAATTTGAGTTGACTGAGTTCATAAGAGTTAATTTCACGATTACAATTGTTTTCACATGTACAGCCAATGCTTCTGGCCCACAAAGAATGAGGAAGTCCGTCTCAACAGAGCATGAGGGTTGATACAAGAACAGAGGAGAGCATGACATCCTATTATTAAGGATTCTGACATGCTCCAGCTCTTTGTGGCGTAACTGAAGCGTTCGCTTGAACACGTCGTCCTCCAGGATGCGTCAGATCGGGGCTCACAGTGTATCTGTGTTGTTCTCTGCAAACTCTGAGAGGGGAGCCCTTCCTGGCTGCGTATAAATAGGTGGATATTTTTACCCCACGGTTTTTGCGCTAACCCAGTGCTGTTTGATTAGAGCTCTGCTGGCCTCTGGCAGACACACTTTTTCTTGAGTCTATTCCTTCCCTTTCCTCCTCCCAGGAGAGCTGGGAGAGACACTGGGTGAGAGAGTAGGACTACATTGTCCCTCCTTTAACTCCTCCAGATGCATCTCTTTATCAGACCTCCTAACAGCAAGAACACAAGCAATTCAGAAACAGTTCAAGGATTCTGCCCTGCAACAAAATCATGTTTTTCATCAGTGTTTTGGTCTCGATTGTATCTAAACACTGTTAAAAATGAGATAAATGTACTCGAGAAGCACAGTTTAAGTGTAAGACAATAAGCCTGTTCTTCAGATAAAATATCTTACCACAGCTGGGTTCCCTAGTTTTTCCTAAAGAAATAAACATGTTATAAATTATTTTAATGCTTTTTATTCATTGCAAAGCCATCATCCACTATATCCAACAACAACAACAAAAAAAATAAATAAATAAATTAATAATAATAATAATAATAATAATTAATTACAAAATTAAAAATTAAAAAAAGAAAAGAAAAAAGATGCACACAGTCTGTGCATTAAAAAGGTAATTAGAAAAATTAAAAAATTAAAAAAATACACTACAGTTAAAATGTTTTAATATTATTATTATTATTTTTTATTAGTATTAATTATCTGATTAAAAAAAACATTAAAAACTCTAATACATTGCAATGGTCAAAATGATATATATATATATATATATATATATATATATATATATATATATATATATATTTTTTTTTTTTTTTTTTTTTTTTTCTTTTTGCACCCACAGATTACAGTTGTATCTCGCCTGAAAGCTTATTTATTCAGCTTTCATATGGTGTATAGATCTCAATTATAAAACAAAACAAAACAAAACAAAAAATACCCTTATGACTGGTTTTGTGGTCATAGTTAAAATGTAATTTAAGTAATATTATAATATTGTGTAAATTACTTTTTGTTTGTTTGTTTCTCCATTGGCTGGTTCAGATCTGCTTCAGTAGATTTTTGGTTCAGTGGGGTTTAGGCCTGATGAAAATGTATCTTGTTTTAGGGATATTAGCATTTCACTGGAAAACAAGGTAACATATTGATTACATTTTTTTTTCTTAGCACCATGAGAAACAGTGGCATGTTACACAATTTCCTCAACACAACAAGTTATAGTGTCAAGTAATTTGTCTGAAATACTCCAACACAGTTTATCAGCACATACCTAAAGTTAAATCTGGAATTTCGGGTGACGTAGATTTCGCAATGTGTTGACCAACGCAGAAACTTCTTGATTTTAAAGTAACTTCTCTATGAGCTGTGCTTATTTCATCAACAATTGACCTTTTTTTTTTTTTTTGCCCTGAAATTTTGTCAAACTTTTTGCCAAAATTTAGCAGTTAAGACTCCATCTTTAGTCTTTTTTTCACCTCACATATCACACTTCAAGGATTAGTTCACTTTCAGAAGAAATAGTTAAAGATAGTGTAATCTATACCCCTTGTCACCCAAGATGTTCATGTCTTTCTTTCTTCAGTCGTAAAGACAAAACATTTCAGGATTTCTCTTCATATAATGGATTTCTATGGTGCCCCAGAGTTTGAACTTCCAAAAAGCAGTTTCAAAGCAGCTTTAAAGGGCTCTAAATGATCCCAGCCGAGGAAGAAGGGTCTTATCTAGCGAAACGATTTATTATTTTCTAAATAAATTGACAAATTTATATACTTTTTAACCTTAATTGCTTGTCTTGTCTCGTCTCTGCGATGTGCATGCACAGTGTCGAAAAACTCTCATCTCATTTTCTTCTTCAATGTCAAAATCGCCCTACATCGCTGTTTTACCTTTTTTTGTAAAGGGTGTTTGATCTTCTTTGTATGTTCACTTTTTAAACACTGGGTTGATACTTCTGCAGCGATGAAGGATGATTTTGAATTTGGGGAAAAAACGAGAAGGGAGTTTTTGGACATACCTTAACTGTATTGAACCAGATCACACAGACTGCGCATGTGCATTCCAGAGATGAGACAAAATGAGCATTTGAGGTTAAAAAGTGTATAAATTGTCAATTTGTTTTGAAAATAACCAATCGTTTCACTAGATAAGACCCTTCTTCCTCGGCTGGGATCGTATAGAACCCTTTGAAGCTGCGTTTAAACTGCGTTTTGGAAGTTCAAACTTGGGGGCACCATAGAAGTCCATTATATGGAGAGAAATCCTAAAATGTTTTCCTCAAAAAACATAATTTCTTTACGACTGAAGATAGAAAGACATGAACATCTTGGATGACAAGGGGGTGAGTACATTATCTGTGCATTTTTGTTCTGAAAGTGAACTAATCCTTTAAGTTTGCTTAGGACAAAAGCTCGATTTGAAGCTGCTGTGTTGTACTTCCAGATGCCGTTTCCTCTCAACTACACCATCAAACAGCATCAGGAGGTGGCTCACTAGTCACTACTAATTTGCATAAAGTTAAACTCTGCTTACAATGCGAAATTAGCTGAGAACAGTTGTTGTGACTCATGTCAAATCACACAGTGTTAAGATACACAAAAGCTTTATGCTCGTAATATTAATTTCAGAGTGCAAGAATATTAGCTTGTATGTTCAGTTTGTTTTCCAGTTTGCCTTATTCTATATTTCATGCAAGCACAACTGAAGTCGCATGACCCACAACTACATGACACAACCCCAATACATCAGTTAGATACAGAACTGATTGACCAGTTGGTGCTGTTGCATCGCTTTAGATAGAAGGATTTCAGAATGGATAAAGGGTTTCCAAAGTGCATTGTTATCAAATGTTGTTGGTCCCTAATGTGATACAAAAGCATACTTAAACTTTGTCTTAAAGTGGTCATCGTATGCTAAACTCACTTTTACATGTTGTGTAAACATTAATGTGTGTTGGCAGTTTGTGTACACAACCACCCTACAATGATAAAAATCCACCCAGTGGTATTTTTTTAATCTTTAAAAGTAATACCCCTTTTTAAAATCAGGTCATTCTCAGCTTCTTGTCCGTGTGACGACACACAGTTGACTGACATGAGAGTCTTACCTTAGACCCACCCTCAACAAGCTGAAACAGTCAGAATACGATCGCCATTGTGTGACTCAGGTGCAGAGGAAGACTCTAATTGAGCGATTGAGGTGTTCTGTTGTTGGATGTAATAATGAACATAGCAGTCGTCATTTACTCCCGACATCTGAGCCGCTGAAGATGCAGAGGATTAACATTACTTTAGTTTTTGAAAGGAAAGTGCAGATCCCGATCTACATATGCGCCTATGTTTGTGCGAATGCAGCAGAAGTGAGTATAAGGGAGTATTATGCATCTTTGCAAATGGCCTTTCTTAATAATGATTTTGACAAGAAAAAATGATGTTTTTTTACCCTATTACTGATAATTTTTAACCAAAGTATATCATAGACTTTTCATTAAGACCCAATATGAACTTGTGGAAAATGGGCATCCGATGAACCTTTCAAGTTTAAAAGTTCAAAACTATGTTACAAATTTTGATATGTTCTGATCTAGAAAGTTTGTAGTTGTTAAAAAACTAGTTGTCTCAAAGTTGTCTCAAAAATGCAGCTATATTGAACATGGCACCTAATTGTCATGGTCGGAAGTATGAGATATTAGATAGTATAAGAATGTCTCTAAAGAAGTGTGGTTTTGGTAGCAAGGCAAAGATAACCTTGCTCAGCTTCTAGAAGAACCCAGCGCTATGTGAACAGTGGATGATGCTCTTTTTCCAGGGCAGAAATGGAGTTTTACAAGTGCGTTTGTTAACAAAAGTTTTATAAACAAGGCCCAGTTCGATGCTGGATTTGCACATCGTTTGATACTAAAAGATGGAGCAGGTCCCAGCTATAAAAGATCCCGGACATGATTCAGAACTGCAGATGATAAGTGAAACGGCATCAAATGTCTGTGTTTTGTTGGCAATCGACGCACAAGTTCTCGTCAATCTTTAGCTCCGCCCACGGAACGCCTCCAGGAGCTTGGCAGTTTTCGGAGAGAATCGTAAAGCTGTATCTTTCTTTTGTAAATACAATAAAACTACTTTTTGGAGATATGAAGGATGCAGTAGTACTGTACTCAAGATTAACATAAGATTGGGTAAAACTGTGCGAGTCATGCCCCCTTTAATGAATTTGTTTAATGCCATTTTTCTTTTTGCGGGGTGTAATGCCGCATATGTGTTGTTTGGAATTCTACTGTGCTTCTGACACCTGTTAACTGTTTCCTCATCTGCACGCTTCAGACCAATGCTGTGGGTGGGCCGCGGGGCTTTTTAGTTTGGAAAAAAATCTGCTTTTCATAATCCTCCAAAATAGCATAATCTCATTAATCTTTCCCATGTGTAATCACAATCTGCCCAAACTTCATGCGCAATTCAGGTCAATCCAGCTTGCCCTGGCTATTGAACACATGAGGTAGCCAACATATTGAGGCTGAGCTCAGTACATGACTCAGATTATTGTTTACACATCCATGATCATGAGAGTGCTATAAAGTGTTGGTAAATTTCAGCTCAAATTAGCCAACCTAAAAAGAGAATGCTAGGGTAAAATGGGTTAAGATGACCATCAGTTTATTTAAGAGAATTTTCAGAGTTAAAGTGAAGATTATTTACAAATTGTAATGTACTCTGTCACTGATTACAGATTACATGATGAAAATTGTGGTTAGTTTAGGTTTTAGGTAACGTAATTTTAGGTAATGTATTCTGACTACTTTTTAGATTATGTTTTTAATCAAACATGCCATTAAAAGTACTATTCTGATATAAAAAAGCAACGAGAAAAAGATATATATTCAATTTTTGACATTAACATCATAAAATGCATTAAACATTTTATTAGTGACCTGAATAGTGAGTTTATAAAAAGCTAATTATGGAGAGACACTGCAGGTAAAAACACTGTGTTTTTATGCACCTGTCAAGTTTTAGATTTTTTTTCAAGTTTTAGGCTTTTTGGTGTTTCATAAAGTGCATTTTATTTCAGACTAGTGGAAAGAAACACCCAAATAACACTGTTAAGTGTTTCTTTTATAGCACTTTATCTGTTTGTGTCAATAGATTTCAATTACAATACATATTTTTAAAGGCCGTTTTCTCAAAATGAGTTTTTTCTTCTACACTGAGCCATAAATCTCCACTTCAGTAGCACTTATACACACCAAACTTTACATTTTTATTCCTGTCTATATTCTGAAGGTTTTACAGAGGGATATGTTCATATATAATTTGATTTTATACATTATTTTATTCCCCCAAAAATGAAAAAAAAAAAAAAAAAAAAAAAAAAAAACATTGTTTTCTGTCTGTTCTAATTTTTTTCTGAATTATGGAGTGACAAAATGAGATACCCAAAATCCTCTCTGTAAAAACATTTGACTCTAATATGTCAAAAAAATTCAACAAAAACTAAAAAAAAAAAACTGACTTCATCCAGTGTTTAGATTTTTGTACTAGAAATGTATGCAAATTAGTGCATATTTTATTAAATAATGCTTAATTTGCATATTAAAACTTCAATTTTTTAAAAAAAATTGTTAATACAAAAATGTGTGCAATTATCAATGTAATTAATTAACTGGGTATATAAAGTGCTAACTATTATTATTATTATTATTATTATTATTATTATTATTATTTACCCTATTCAATTGCAGTGTCTCACCTTAATTAAATCATCAAATTTAAAAACAAAATGTTACACTAAAATACAGGTATTTTGTCTACCTGCACATCTATGTGACCATTAAACAGACAACAGAGAACTGTAAACATGTGAGTGTGTTGTTAAATTATTAAAATTAGCTACTTCAATCATAATTCAAATAAATAGTTGGTCATACTTTATTTTAAGGTCCAGTTCTCACTATTAACAAACCATAAACTATGACTTTTGCCTCAATAAACTCCTAATTTGCTGCTTGTTAATTGTTAGTAAGGTAGTTGTTAAATTTAGGTATTGGTTAGGATTAAAGATGTAAAATATGGTCATGCAGAATATGTGGTTTATAAGTACTAATAAAAAGCCAATATGCAACTAGTTAACAGTGGGAATTGGTCCCTATACTAAAGTGTTACCAAATATTTTATTTTAATGGGTTTGGCTGACAAAAACATTTGGGAATTGCTGAATTATATGAACAAACATTAATACAAATTGAATCAACAATGACACTACACGCCCAAAGTCTTCCAAGTTTGAAATATGTTTGTCCAGACTTCCAGACTCGAATATACTCCAGTTGGAATGTGATTACGTAATCATATGGCATATATCCGTTACTACCCAGCACTGATTTTAACTATATAGGAATAATATCAAAAGTAATTTAAACATTTTGTAAAAGTTTGGCCTAAAAGGCTTTTTTTTGTGCCAAGCAGATTGGCCTCTTTGAATAATTTTACATTTTGTCCTAAGACAACTGTTAGCCAAATTTTCTTTTTATTTTCCTTAATAACACTTTGGCAGATGATCCTGTACATACACTTTCATCTAAATATGTTACAATATTTAAGGAAATGCAAATTGTTTTTAAAGGGGACTTTAAATTCATTATTTTAATTGTTATTAATTATTTTAAATGTGTTTAAAAATGCAAAATGCATAATATGTATATTTTTAAAAAATACAAAAGGTTTAAACATTGTTTATAGGTAATAAAATGTCTTGTCATTTTACAACAATGGTGGAGTTTTGTCAGTAATCGTTCTGCAGAGACGTTGCTATGCTTGTTGGTGTATCTGTGTTAATGAGTCATTGAATCATTTACTCAACCGATTTGTTCAAAACACATATTCTGAGAAGCATTCTGCTTTGACTTCATTTGAAACAATTTGTACTGATGGAACAATAATAGACAAATCTCTAGAAATGATACAGTCAAACCTAAATGTATTCAGACACCCTCAAAATTTCTCACACTACCACTGTTTATTCACTATAGTTTAGAAAATGGTAATAAAATATGACAAGAACTCAAGAGGTAAACTGTATCAGAACAAATTCATCTTGATAATGTCACAAAACTTTGATAGAAAGGTATGTAACAAAACATGGTCAGGTCAAAGTGTCAAATCACATTTTGGTCCACTGTTAGAAGAATCTTTGGTTATAATATGTCAGTTTACTTTATTTTGCTATCCTCACTTACATAAGTGAACTATAATGTCCTGCACCCACTAGTAAAACAAATAAAAAAATTAAAAAAAATATCTGGCGTCTGAATAATTTTTGGTTTGACTGTGTGTCTAGACCATAAGTTACTCAATATTAACTTCTACAGCTAATCTGATCAGAATGCAAAGTTGGAAAATCTATTATATAAATGTATTTAAATGTAGAAATTTAGGCTCAAATGGAAAACTTTATAGTGGATAACTTGTTGAGGTTTGCTCCTGTAGATCAGTGCGTGATAGCGCTTCTCTTGCTTTCTTTTTCTTTAATTGGTCTTGAAGCTTTGCACCTCCAAAGCACTTGCAGATGTTGATGGCGATGAGCATGTTCCCTGTAACACAAAACCTAAAACACAAACACATGCAACAAACTAGTGTGAAAAGAGAGAGAGAGAAACCTCTCTCTACAGATCATTACACATGAAATCCTCAAAAAAAATACCTAGCAGAAGGATTTGCTTCAGAATTAATGAATGCATGAGTACATGTGGATCAGTTAATAAATCAGTCAAATCCAAATTCAAACAGTTACTCCAAAGATTACACTGCACTTACACTCTTAAAAATAAAGGTGCTTCACGATGCCATAGAAGAACTTTTTTGTCTAAATGGTTCCAAGAAGAACCTTTAACATCTGAAGAACCTTTCTGTTTCACAAAAGGTTCTTTTTGGCAAAAGATTATAAAAATGCAAGAAAGAGATGGTTCTTTAATGAAACTTTGACTGAATGGTTCTTTCTGGAACCAAAAATGGTTCTTCCATGGCATCGCTTGAAGAACCATTTAAAGCACCTTTATTCTTAAGAGTGTACTTAGATGTTTTGCCTTGTTTCCAGCCAAAATATCTAAAAAAATCTAAAATCTAGAAGGATTTTCTAGACAAGTAAAAATTATTGTCTTTTAGAAAACAATAAGTTAAAATTAAGCGAGTTTTTGCTTGAAACAAACTTGAAATAAATACATTTTTGCTTTGGCAGATTATTTTGCTTGTTTTAAGCAAAAACTCACTTAATTTTGACTTTTTTCTGAAAACAAGACATTAAGTTTTACTTGTCTAGACAATCCTTCTTGATTTAAGAATTATTAGATATTTTGGCTGGAAACGACACAAAAAAATCTAACTAAGAAAAGCATTTTTTGCAGTGTATCAAGTCTATCAGTTTTATCATTGTCTTTTATATAAAACTCAAAAGTTTAAACTTTAAATCAGGTCAACATTTAAGTGAATCATTTTTTAAAGTTAGATTTAAATTAGATTTTCAGTTTTATACTGGCTAAAACTGAAAAGGTCTCGTTAAACTTAATCTCTGGCTCCCAATGTAAATTAGTTTATTTGAACTGTCACAAATTGCATGGTTCGAAGACTTTTGCAAAAACTTGTTTTAAAATTTGTCAATAAGTTCATCTAGCACAGCTGTCTATTCACTTTGTTTTGACTTACAGTGTATCTCTGAAATAATTGGTACTTAGTACTTCTGGAAAATAAAGAGGAGAGCTCTGACCAAAGTCAACACACAGTTTCCTCTAATTTCTTCAGCGTTGCCTGCAGAACACATCACTGTGCTGTAATTTAAATCACATACATGAATAACTGCAAAATGAATCGTATGTCAATAGTCAAAACTATTGAGATTACATCTGAAGGCCAGAATTAAAGCTTCAAATGGTATTTCCTGGTTACAAAAAACAGCAGCCAAGTATGAAAACCTAGTGGTGAAGACCAGGTGAAAAAAAAAAAAAGTTAGACTTGTAGGGCTTAAGACCTGGAAGCCCAGGTTTGGCATCACTCATGCTCATGCCAGAGAGGAACTTTCTCCCAAATTGGTTGAGTGAGGAAAATGTGTTTTCCTGTGATGAATGTCTGGTCTTCCTGTAAAAGTAACTTCCCTGGAAAACTGCTGGAGTCATGGCTTTACATACTGGAAGTATAAATGAATGCACACGTCACTTTTTACATTCTGATAGTTGTCCGTATAGACTGAATGTGAAAACATAATGTTCATGGTGCAACTGTTCAGCTCTTTCAGATGTCCAGATGCAAACCTGAAAGTGCAATTAGCTTGAAAAAACAGCTTGAAATATGTCAATGGTTATTGGTTTATATATTATATTTACATTTAAAGATTTAGCAGACACTTTTATCCAAATCGACTTACAAAAGAGGACAATTGAAGCAATCAAAATCAACAGAAGAGCTATAACATTCAAGTGCGATGACAAGTCTCATTTAGCCTAATGCAGTACACTTATCATTTTTTTTTAATAATAAATAAAAAAAGTAGATAAAAGAAAAAAAGAAAAAGCAAGCTGGTGTTAGAGGCCTAAAAATAAACAACAAGAACAGAGAAGCTAGTGTTTTTTTTTTTTTTTTTTTTTTTTTTTTTTTATGAAAACAAGCAGTAGGTAAATTAATGGAGTATAAATGTCTAAAATATATAAGGGCAAGTTTTAAAGTATTTAAAGAAAAGAATTAGAATAGAGGCTGCTATAGTTAAAGGGTCAAATAAAGATGGAAGAGATGTGTTTTAGCCAATTCTTGAAGATGGCTAAGGACTCAGCTGTTCAGATTGAGTTGGGCAGATCATTTCTCCAGGAAGGGTACATTTGATGTCCAAGTCTGTGAAAGTGATTTTGTGCCTCTTTATTATGGCACAATAATGCACCGTTCACTTGCAGAACGCAAGCTTCTACACTGTAAAAAGTTTTAACTAGTTTCAACTTAAAAACATAAGTTTAGCAGCTGCCTTAAGATTTTAAGTTAAATCAACTTAAGTCATTTAAACTCACAAGTTATATCAACTCATTTTTGTTGTAATAAGTTAAAATGACTTGTAGTTTTAAGTTGATGTAACTTAAAATCTTAAGGCAGCTGCTGAACTTAGGTTTTTAAGTTGAATCTGGTGAAAACCTTTTACAGTGTAGAGGCACATAAGTCTGAAGTAATGAACTTAGTTAAAGGGGTGCAGAGCCAGTGGTGGTTTTGTAGGCAAACATTAATGCCTTGAATTTTATGCAAGCAGCTATTGGTAACCAGTGCAAATTGACAAAGGGAGGTGTGATGTGTTCTTTTGGGCTCATTAAAAATTAATCTTGCACCCGCATTCTGGATTAATTGTAAAGGTTTGATAGAACTGGCTGGAAGACCTGCCAAAAGAGCATTGCAATAGTCCAGCCTGGACAGAACAAGAATATAAATGCCATTTATATAAATGCCTGTTTTTAAATGTGCAGCAAAGTCTGTAAATTGTTTAATGAGAGAGAGAGAGAGAGAGAGAGAGAGAGTGTACCGGATACCACTCATGTAAATAGTGGTAAAATACCAAGAAACTAGAAATTGTACAGTTGAACACTGTTGTTATTTGAAATTAAATACTTATAGCAGTTTACGTTCTGATTCCTGAAATTCAAATTCAAATTACAATTCTGCATCCTCCACAGTTAAAATTCAGGGTTTACAGTTTTAATGCAATTTGACAGACATGACAAGCCAAAGTAAGTAGTGTTTAAAAAAAAAATCTGATGAACTGTTTTTAACTGCCTTGAAATAATTTCTAGAGGTTAAGTATGGAGATTAGAAGTGAGGCAACAGTTTTGAGAAGAGCAAACACACACACACAGGGTGATGATGGGTCTGCGCGGTCCACTGAACTGACATCAGAATAGCCGTTCTTTTACTAATTCTGCATATGCACGTGATTAATTTTTTTTTTTAAAAATGGCATATTAGAGTCAAATGTTTTTACAGAGGGGATTTGGGGTAATTTTGTTACTCCATAATTCAGAACAAACTTAGAACAGATGTAAAACAATGTATTTTATTTAACATTTTGGGGGAAATAGAATGTATACAATCAAGCAAATTATATATGAACAAATCCCTCTGTAAAAACTTCCAGGATATAGACAGGAATAAAAATGCAAAGTTTGGTGTGTATAAGTCCTACTGAAGTGGAGATTTATGGCTCAGTGTAGGAGAAAAAAACTCATTTTGAGAAAACGGCCTTTAAAAACATGCATTGTAATTGAAATCTATTGACACAAATAGATAAAGTGCTATAAAAGAAACGCTTAACAGTGTATTTAGGTGTTTTCTTTCCACTAGTCTGAAAAAAACACTTTATGAAAAAGCAAAAAGCCCAAAATCTCAAATTGACAGGTGCATGAAAAATGTTCTAATTGGAATTTTTTTATACAATGCATTGTCATAAATATGCTATAACATTGTTATAACATTGACACCATCAGTGGTTATTTGAAATTAGGCCTATAATGTGTTCAGATGTGTTCAAAACCCTTTCAGAGGTACCTTTTTTTTTGTCCGCACCAATTATAGTATCAATCTAAATTTCAGTGTGTAACTTTGCAGTCTGACCCATGCCGTCAGGAGTTGATATGACTTTCTGAGCGACATATAATAGCCCTATGAAGGGAAACTGATATATAAATATTTGAAATATAAGACAGAGCAAAAGGGGTGAGTGTTGATGCTTCAGTATTAAGCTTGAGCTTCTCCTTGGCGAGAGGACGATTAGTGAAATCTCTTCTGATAGCGGCATAAACTCGCAGTCTGAGGTGAGGTTATGACTGTATGGATTTGTGAGGCCTCTATGTTTTTCACTTTATTTGTAATGCTGTGTAAATCTGTGTGCGTCCTTGTTGCCCGATCTGTGTGATCTGATTGTATGATTGTTAATATGCATGCCGCCTGTGCATTAATATTCTGTGTCTGTCTTCGGTAACAGACTTTTGTGTGCATGCATGTTAGATGCATGCATATACCTGTTCTACATAAGTACTTGAAAGTCATGCCAATAACACTCAGGTCTCAGGGCTTTCAAGTGCACCGGGGTCAATACGTCAATGCGTTATAGCTTCTATCATTCTTATACCCTCTTTTTTTCCCTTTCTTCTTTGTCCTTTCTCAACCTCTTTTCTTTGCATACAGTATCTTTGCGCAAAGAGAGGAATGTATGATTTAACAAAAAAAAAGTAGAAGACGAAACAGCCCACTTTACAGTGTACAAATGCTAACGATTAGAATCAATAACAATTTGTGAGCTTATTGAACAAAAGCAACAGTGAGTGTAATTGATTTTTCCCTTTGACACTAAAATTTCATAATAATTGAACATTTAATCCTAAAGAGAATGTAAAAGGTCGGTCTATGCATGTTCCTTTTTTTACTGCACAATTATCTCTGTCAATATTTACAGCAGTGAAATATAATTGCAGAACATTTTAATTGATGTTCTCATAATAGCATTGACTTTACAACTATTAACGCATGAGCACAATAAAATGAAAGTAAAGAGTTGTGAAACAAACACTTTACACTGCGTGTCTTCTAGGAATGTAGTCAGAAATGCTACTATTATTTTTTATTGTTATTGTCATTATCAGTGGCATATTGGGCAATAATATGGTCTTTCATATAGGTTGTTGTGGGAGCTGTGCTCTTGGCTCAGTGAGGCGTCTGGCTCAGGCCTCGCTACTTTCGCCCTGCCCTTGAGATTGTGCAGACACACGGCAGATAATGTTCTGACACCAGAAACTGAAAACCGTCAGGAAATCCTAACAACACTCTCCCTTGTCCTTCTCTCATGCTCTGGAGAAGAGCGGCAAAGCTCTCAAAACAGCCTTCATTTACTGTAAAAACTCAGGCATAGCTGTGCGATAGTCGCACTGACAGTGTAACGCATCTGTTTATCCATTTCTGAATCTTCCTCGAATTTAATATTAATTTAATGCCTAAATACATACCTACTTTCTTTAAGGTAACCTAATTTCAAAGTATGTACAGTAATAATAACCATATATTTGTGTGTTGCGTAATTAGGCTAAGCATCAAGACTATATGTTACAATTAGACACGTTTCCTTATGCAGTGGTTTTGTAAAAACTCTGTTTTATAAAGAATAACTTGTGTAAATTCTGTCCTAAAAACCTAATATTACAACATCCTCCTATTTTGTAGCCTAATAGCAGTTGTGTAACAATCTAAGACAATAAAACCACACTGACATTCAAGAGAGAAAACTGAAAACGGTCTATTTTAGGCAAAAATATATACATGTTAAATAGCTTTTAAGTAAGAAATGTTTACTATAGAGTATAGTTTGACAGCTAGTCCTGGTTTCTGCTAATTACACATTATTACAAATAGTTTGTAATAACCTATTTACTCTTTACCTATAGTGTTCAGCACTGTACTGTTTAGAATTTTCCGCATGCCTGGCCTAAAACCGCATGCGCTTAGTTTTTAGAGATATATAAATTTTTCCAACATATCCACACTAGTCATTAACTAAGTCTGAAATATGACAATGTTTGTTGTATTGAGTGTCGGAAGGGTTAATTGTCCTGTTCCCACAGTCTGGGCTTTGAGCGCAAGGTCAAAGATCTCATTTTACCGAGCGCACGTGCGCGCTGGATTTCTGCAGGCGCTGCAAATCCTGCAGGTCGCAACGCAACTAAAGGCCTAAACACACACCAAGAGAGAGGGAGACTTCGCACAGCTTCTGCTTTTAGCTTTGTTTTTTTTTTTTTCTCTCGGCTTTTTTTTCTTTCAAATTATGTAAAATGGCCTCAAACGCCTTTAATATATTGTTTAGCCTTTTTAAATAACGCGCTATGAACTAATGGAAAGTATTTGAACTTTAGTTTTTCTTATTAAGGAATGATCTATATGTTAATCTATTACAAAAAAAATGTTAAATTCAATCCTTAAATACCGAGCCCCGTCATTAAAAGTAAGAGCGCGTTTCTGCATCTGGGTCGTTTGAGCTCAAAGTTCAGCGAGAGACTGTCTGCAGGACAACACCCGCCCCACGGAAATATCGTTCCTCTGCCAAATTTTCAATAAATGTTGATTGATGACTAATTGATTACTGGATCGCAGTGATGCGTGATAAGAATGCGGTATACAGTAAAGCGAAGTGTTGCGTAACTTTGACAGACACAGGAATTGACGCATAAAATGAGTTGCTGCGAAATCAATGCCATTTCATTGACTTTAATAAGCAAAATAGGAAACCATTTCTTCCAAAAACAGCAAAAACGAAACAGAAACCAGCCTGAATGGAACAGTCCGAATTGAACTCTATTCTTTTTTTCCATTTATATAAACAGATTTGAAAATTGATCCCCTCATAATACATGAAATTAACAAACAAAACAACAACCCGCTGCTGCAGTTTACATTTGATTTCAACACAGTTGAATCAGTAATAAACCAAAAAGATTGTTAAATGCATGACTTTTTAACAATATTTCTTAGATGCAAGCACCATGCTTATTCAATATGATCTGACAGTTTGTTAATTTAATCATTAAAATAAAAACTATGCATCTGGCCAGCAGAACCAGAATCTCGACATAATAATAAAACAAACAAAAAACAGAACAATAACATGAGACATATAATTTTTCATTTTGAGATTATGCAGAACCTGAATCCCTTATTTTTTACTGACCGGCAGAAAAAAAAATAAAGGAAAACATTTAACATTGATCATTGAAACTCTCCATTGAAATACATGCGTAGTTTTCATGTTAGGCAATAATACATAAACCCCTGATTTAGGAAGCCTACACCCTCGAGCTGGATTATAATAACTACATTTTGAAATGTTGGTATATAAAACTGGCAGCTCGTATAGCTCAAAAAATGTCGATGAAAGTGTGCCCATTCGTTGAAATCCTACCCATCAAAAAGATACGACCTAATAAGTATTGCTTATATTATAGAATAGCAATAGATTATGCAACAGCCTGCATGAAGAAGGAGAGAAAAAAGAGAAAAAAAGACACACACACACACACACTCTCTCTCTCTTGTGTCTTGCTACAACTAGACGTGAGACTATGAGCACCAGTTCAAAAAGAAAGGCGTGCTTTAAATTCACCTATGACTAAATGTGCGTGTGCGGTATGTCTTACTCAAAGGCGGTTTCTGCTAAAACAAAGAAACAATCAAAAAGTCGAAATGAAAACTGCCAATACCAAAAATCATTACCCAAAAAAGTGCGCTTCTTTTACAAAGTTTGCTTGCTTTAAATGCAACTGCAAAATGCCCGTTACTGGAAATCCATTCCCGAAACTTGAAACAAATCAAAAAAAGTTGGGAAACAATCAGCTCTTCGATGTCGGTTTGTAGGTTTGCTGTTGCATATATTTACAAGTCCAAATGAACCCATACAATGAGCGACCGGAGAGCCAGTCTCATATCCCCAAAAAAACAGCTAAAGATCAAAAACATGCTCTTTATGATACATAATGAACAGAAAGAAAGAAAGAAAGAAAGAAAGAAAGAAAGAAAGAAAGAAAGAAAGAAAGAAAGAAAGAAAGAAAGAAAGAAAGAAAGAAGAGAGTGTATAAAATAGAAATTATTACCATACATGTCCAGCATGCAGGATTAATATCTTAATGCAGATTTATGTGTTTGTTTTTGTCGTTTTTTCATTTTCTTTTTAATATATATCTATATATAACCAAGCAGGCAATAAACCAATGAGATGTTGCATAAAGTTCCCCCTGTCGCCTCACTTAGGCGGGTTATACAGGAGAAGTAAGGGAGGTTTTGCATATTGTGGTGCTCTCAACTTTTCTGGCCAAGAGGAAAAAAAGTCCAAAGTTTCTCTCCCCGCTTAGCACAAACATTTTCTTTCTTTTTTTTCTCTGTTCTTTTTCTTGAACAACCGAGTACAAACCAGATGATGGAAAGAAGGTTTTATCTGAAGTTATCCTAAACAGAAAAGCCAGTTCTTCGCTTTTCTTTTCGTCGTGAGATCTCTACGAAAAAGGGGTAAAAGTACTACAAGCAACTAATCTACATTTCCCAGAAAAAAACATTCTAACATGTTCTTCGTATTTTAGTTGCCAAGGTCGGTGGCGATGATTACATATGAGATTATTATTTCTTGTGGATTATTCTTCTAATATGAGTACTGTATCTGCTGTTATCTGAATGAGCGCAATGTCTCTCAGGCATAGGAAACACACACACACACACACTCACATGAAGAACTCTGGGGAGGACGGGTTGTCGCTCGTGGATCCTGCCTCACGGAACCCGTTCGCTCCGGTCAGTTTCTCGCACTTGAGTTTGTAGGCGTCTCTCTCTCGGGCCAGCCGGTTGATCTCTTGCTTGAGCTGCTCTACTTGGTTGATGAGCTGGGTCTTCTCGTTCTCCAGCACGTGCTTCTGCTGCACTCGCTTGAAGCGGCACGACTGCGCGTAGCCCCGGTTCTTCAGGGTCCGGCGTTTCTGCTTCAGGCGGATCACCTCGTCCTTGGTGAAGCCCCGTAGGTGTCGGTTGAGCTCCCGTACGGACATGGACACCAGCTGATCGTCGGAGAAGCGGTCCTCCACGTTTAGGCCGCCCCCCACGCCGTGGTGACCCTGCTGGCCGGGGTGGCCGTGCGGGTGGTGATGGTGGTGGTGACGGTGGTGGAGCTGCTGGTGGGACCCGGGCGAGGTAGGAGAAGGGCTGTCGGGGTCCTGACTGTGGTGGTGGTGGTGATGGTGATGGTGGCCGTGGGCGCCGGGGTGACCTGGCAGGTCGTCGGGGTGATGGGGGATCGCGCCGTATTGGTGGTGGTGATGCTGCTGCTGCTGCTGTTGTTGCGCGTGGCCGTGGTGGTGATGCGCGCCCCTATATCCCTCAAAGCCTCCTGCTTGCAACTGCTGCTGCACATGAGGGGGCGGAGGGTGCCCGTGGGCCGTGGCACCGATCAGAGCCTCCACCGCGTCTTCGGGTGTCAGACTTAGCGTCTGCGGGTCGATCTGCTGCGGGTACCCGCCGCCCGGCAGCCAGTACAGCTCCTCCAGATGGTTCTTCTGTTCCGTGGGGCTGAAGCTCGGCGAGGACGGCACGGAGCTGCACGGGGTGCTGATCGGAGTGGAGGACACGGAGCCCTGCGGCTGGAGGCGATTGCACTGCCGTATGTTGGAGCGGTCGAGCCCCGCCATGGCCTCTTTCTTCACCTCGAATTTCATTAAATCAAAGTCATTGACATATTCCAACGCCAGCGGGCTGGTGGGCAGCTCGGGCCCCATGGCGAGATCGGCGCTCATTGTGTCCCTGTTCTTCAGTAAAGTGTTTACCAGCGTCGCAAAACCCGACTTTTGCTGTTCTTCCCCCTTTTGGCGCATGCAATTTTCTGGATGGCTCTCCGAACACGACGCGCTCGAGCGTTGGAGCATGCAGAGTCACTCGAAATGTTCAAACAGGAGAAAGCAAAGAAAAATAAACTTTCTGGACTAGTGCACTGCGAAAGACATTTGCCTCATATGGACGCACAGAGCTCGACAGCTGCAGTCTTTGGACAGGACTGGAGAAAGTCAAGTCTCTCGCGCGCGTCCCGTCGCCGTACTTGAACTCAAAACATAAATAAAAGACAAAAATGAGTACCGGACAAGGGCTCCCGTCCCGATCCCGGATACTCCAAAATATGTCCTTAAGCCAGTGAAGCAGCGTTGAGGTGGATGGGTGCTGTGTTTTTCCAGCTCTGCACCGCAGAGAGTTTAGCTCGCACTCACTCCTGAGTATTCAGACTGTAGCAGGACGCCAGAGCCCTCTCTGCTGTTATAGTCTACGCGTGCGTGACGTCACAGGAGGCTGGCGACCAGTCAGATCGGGAGAATTAGCATAATGTTCGTTGTTTGTGTGTTATCAGCTGACGGGATGAAGAAAGGGAGAGTGGTATTTCGTGTATTGACTGATTGGATATGCGCGCCTAACGAAAAGCCGTTTTATCTGTACTACACGCAGAGACAAACATACTGTACCTGAGCATATTTTCAAAACGTCACATTCTTATCAAAAGTTTTATTTTTATAAGACAGATCTTTCTTTAATTGAATTTGAAACAACACATAGACTCTAAATTAATTTCATCCCACGGATAAAAATGAAAACAAACCTTTGAGATAGTTTGTGAATGTGTTTTATTTTTAAAAAAGCTATTAGTCTGTAGCATGCAAGAGCAAGTTGTTACATCAACCAGCGTTTGCGCAATACTTCATTCAACACAACTGATGTTGAATCCTAATAACAGTAAAGCTTTAATCCACTGTGTCAAAATTACTCAAGTAAACAAACATATGTGTTTATGTGATTTACAATAACTTTTTTTTCTAAAAAAAAAAAAAAAAAAAAAAAAATATATATATATATATATATTTTTTGTATATATATATATATATATATATATATATATATATATATATATATATATAAAGACAAACTACAAAACATCATAGAGATATTCAGCGGGTTGTTGTAAGTTATGTTAATGATGATGGTGATTTGCGTGAACGAGGACGCCCGGGACCCATCAGGTGTATGTGTTATTATGATATTTATTGACTTCTGAATTTTCAACACGACAAGCTGAAGATAAAGCCTGCTATTGCGCTGCGGATGACGCTAGATTCATGAAAACTCACCAAACGCTGCCCTCATGTGGCGCATCCGATCACTGCCGCGCTCACCTGCCGAGCGCTCATTTCGTGCGCTGCTTATAGTCTTATATGCATACAGGGCGATATAAATGTAAGATAAGTGAGTTAAGCTGTGAAAAAAAAAAGGATTAATGAGAATAAATAAATATTTGGCATAACTACGAAATTTAAAGTTACCAGATATAAAACGTTTGCGTACGAGCAAAAGACGCATTGAGCAACAACGAGGGTTTTGATCATAAATCTTTCATAACAGACTAACACAGCGCTGTTTAAGGCTATTGATTATTTTTGTTAGGCGCAAGTCATATACACAAACATATTAGGCCTAAGTATTTATTAAAACGGCTTAAATATCAGTAAGTAGTTGCCTATAATGCAAATGTATGATGTTTGACTAACCTTAATAAAGCCATGTTGTTGTTATTCATATTTAGGAAAGACGTTTTCCATATTTACTTATTTACCATTCTTACTTCAGTTAGCCTAAATAATCACATTTTCTCCTTTCCTTCTTTTTCCTTATTTTTATTTGACTATTTTACGCATTTTACGATTTGCCATTTAATTAGTATGCCGTCTTTGATCAGGTATTAATAGAACTAACTTTAAGAAACAATATCAGAAATGATTCTGCTAAAAAATAACCGATGCAATCAGTCCGGTTCGTTTATTCAGAAATAAAAAAAAAATGCACAAAATATGTTTACATTATTTAAACGCCGCTTACCAATACTTACGCATCCCTTCACATTTAAAATGTGCATTTTTATTTGTATATATACTTTTATAAACACTATTTAAATTGTATTTTAACTCTTAATCCACTGTCAAGTTATTTTTTTTCCTTTTACTTACCCGTGTCACAAAAAAAAAAAAAAAAAAAAGTCACTGCAACGCATCTCCACGTCAACTACAATACCAACTGTTAATTCTTTCATCGATGCGTACTAATACAAACCCTTAAAAGCCAGATATAACACCGCGTCTCTATAAAAGATCATAAATCAGTCGAGGAGACCTGTTCGGTCTGCCGGTACCGGGCCCCAAAACGCGGCACCGGGCCCGTACAGTCATGCGCTCTGATTCTCTCAGACTCGCCGCTGCTGGTTTCTCTCTCTCTAATGGAGAGGAGATGCTGAAAAACTCTCATGTCAGCAGCATATTGGTGGTTAATGATCTATTAAGTGATCCTCTTGCTTATGGACAGCGGAAAAAGTGTTGATGCATGCTTGTTTGGCCTAATGAGATTCCCATCCTACGATTTTTAGGAATGAATAAGAGAAATAAAATCAGCTCAGAGATGTTTCATAGAGCAGTTGTCAAAGGGAGACGTTGTGGACCGCATGCCGGTGGATAGCCCAGGCCTTAGATACTGGACTTGGAAAGGATGCTCTTTTTGACTACCTTTCTATTGCTCATAAGGACATAGGACGTTCAGCCGTGGACATTAAGATAAGTATGAAATATGCATGACTCTTGTAACTCATGACTGCATTTTTGGAAGTGAGATGGCAAGCCTAGTCGAGTGCATGTTGTTTTTAGTTCATAACACTGGAGAGGACATTCGGGGAAAAACGGACATTTCATATTGAATGATTTCATTAGATCTGTGCGTGTGTGTGGGAAAGAGAAATAGAGTGAGAGAGACAGACAGACAGAGAGAAAGACAGACAGAAAGTATTCTCTCTTCTCTTGTTTCCTCTTCGTCTCCTCCTGGGACACACAGGTAATGGGCGGTTGCGAAAATTCTTGTGCTCTGCTTTCTAGAAGATAATAGTGGAAAACAGAATACATCATCTATTAGGAAAGGTGGTTATCAATGTATAACAAACACGGCTATAAAAGCATGAACAAATGTAGCGTTACTAATATCAACTCGTGACAGAACAACTTCTCTGGAAGATTCTGAATATTACCGCCAAAGTTATTTCATGCAATTTCATATTTAAAAGGAAAAATAAAATGCACACATTTTATCAATCTCAAACGAATGTGTTATCATCTTTAAAAAATAATAATGATAACGTGATGTAATGTATTAATAAATTAGCTATAAAACAATATCAGCGTATAAATGTGTGTTTTTAAAAGTAAGATAGAAGATAGTAGCTGCAATGCCGTCAAATATGAACGAAAATGAATAGACAAGCACAACAGCAGTTGATGTAATAACGATAAAAGAACCAAGACACATATTTAGACTTACATTATGCTATCGAAATGCGATTAAAATATGATGGAGGAATCCGAGTGCATTGATGTAAAGTGTGTCGCGCAGTGATGCCGGATGAAATCAGACAGCGATCCACTTTCACAAAGTCAGTAACTTCACAACCAGCAGACGAAAGATTTACAAGAGAGTGTGACGCCCCTAGTGGACAAAACCTGCAGACACTCCTGAGCAGAGACTACATCAAGCCTGACACTTTTTTTTTTTTTAAGAAACGAGCAAAGAACAAACAAACAAATAATTTTAAATACAAACGAGCAAAGACAAAACAAACAAACGAATGAATGGAGTTTACACATTTCAGGTGTTGTGAAAACAAAAGTGTCACATTTGTTCTATTCGAAAAGTGACACTTAAACTCTTTAAGACAAATTCACTATTGACCCACAAAGCAATTATTGGTGATTGCCATTAATTTTAAGACAAATTGGATTTTATTAGAAAACCGCATGCATTGCTGTTTCTGACATGCGTTTATTTTCTGACATCTGTTTATTACAGCAGCGGACACTTTGTTCTAATACTAATGACCAATGCAAAGGAAAAAAATAATAGTATTTTGCATTGTATTAACAAACAAGCACGTCTATTAACATAATCAGAATTTTTCAGTTGTTAGTTAGCAAAACAGTTATGTTCACGCCTTAATAAAATACGGCTCTGTCAATCAAATAAGGCTTTGAATTATGCTATCCCAGTGAGTGATGAAGGAAAAGTTAAGGATACAGCTATTAGACATGGAATTATGGGTTATATCTGCTTTAAGGATTCTGTCTGACCTACATGATAATCACTACCTCATTATCATCAATCATCGTTATATACTGTCTGTATTATTAATATCCATAATTTGCTATATGAATGCACGTAAAAGAGACCTAAAATTCAGGAGTATTATGATTCGAAAAACAATATTTCAAAATGTTGCTTTTTCCAGCTTGGCTTTGTGCCAAATTAGGCGGTCATTATATTGGGTTTATTAATCGTATTATCGGGCGCAGTTTATTTCCAATCAATGTGATTATTTATTCGTATAAGCCATGCGTTTATTTTACAACAAACCTGAAAGAGCTAAAAATGTAGCGTATATTCTTTATATTATCAATTTAAGATATTAGTGTTATTTGTGACAAATTATAGCCTCAAATTACGCACACAAACTGATTAAACAAAAGTTGTGCTTTCTCCGTTGTAGCGACAATAATGCTTTTAATATTTAATGCAATAATATTTTATTAATTATAAAATATACCTATATACCGTATATACCTAATCTAAAATTTTGTGAAATGTGGATACATTCTTGTATGGCTTAAAAAGAATATTGCATGCGTAATCAGAAACAGAAAACACTGGAAATAGATCAATGTTATAGGTAGAAAAGCGGGATTTGAGGCATTAAAGCGCACTTGTCTCACTAAATAGTCTTTGAATTAGAGTAGTTTTTACAAGTTTTATACAATTTACTCTCTCTCCAACACTTCCAAAAAACAAAATCAATTTTCTTAATATGGTAAGGTAACACCAGTTTGCTATGATTACCCTAATTCACCAAAATGCTGTTGGAGTTTGACAGAAAGTTCTGAGTTTGATATGAGGGAAATGAGAGGAAAGCACAAACTCCCCAATAACGTGAATAATTCTGAGTTGGGAGACAGAGAGCGCGGTGACGGAGGCGGATGAGCAGAAGAGGAGGAGAGGTGGTGAAAATAAAAAAGAAATGCTCGCTAAAAATCATTAATCTTGCCGGGATCTGTCACGGCACGCCGGCGACACAAAGAGGGTCCAGAGAGTCGGAGCAGTGAAGTCAGTGACCCGCTGCCAATTGCTTGTGAAAAGCCCACCAGCCTTTAATAGACTTTTGCTGATCCGACACTTGTTTGCGGGCCGGCACAAAGGGCCGATGTGAGCACCTGACAGCAGCCCGCAGGCCCCGGGCTCCACTCCTGCCCCGTGATGAATGACCCTGAGCCCGAGAGGAAGAGGAGGGTGGGCACAGACGGGCTCGGGGGGGTGTAAACAGAGCTAGGAAGCATGGACGGGGATTTTAGGAGTTTAATGTTTAAAAAGAGTGGACAGGGGCAAGGATGAATTTAGATTTGATTGAATTACTATGCAAAATAATGTATTAGGGATACGCTATTTATTTATTTATATCATCCTTCCTTCCTTCCTGTTTGTTGAGTTGTTTATTTTATCTAAGTATTTTTGTTTGCTCATGCATTATTTTTTTATGTTTTTCTTGTTTTTCTTACTTTCTTTCTTTCTCTGCCAGTATATTTGTTTGTTTGTTAATGCTACAGTGCAAAATAAACTTTAACTTTATGTTTTCTCAACTTTGGGTTATGACTGATATTTATTAGAAGTTCCACAGCAATGTCATGGAAAGGATCATTTTGGTCTCCCAAAGAGTTTTCCAGTGATACATTTGAATAACCTAAAGAAACTTTTTCCACTACACTCTTAAAAATAAAGGTGCTTCACAATGACATAGAAGAACCTTTTTGTTTAAATGTTTCCATAAAGAACCTTTAACATCTGAAGAACCTTTCTGTTTCACAAAAGGTTCTCTGTGGCGAAAGAAGGTTCTTCAGATTGTAAAAAGGTAAGAAAGAGATGGTTCTTTAAAGAACCTTTGACTGAATGGTTCTTTGTGGAACCAAAAATGGTTATTCTATGGCATTGCTTGAAGAACCTTTTGAATCACCTTTTTTAAGAGTGTATGAAGAACATTTCATGAAATGGAAAGTTTCCATAGATGTTAAAGGTTCTTCATGGAACCAAAGTGTACCATCAGATTCAAACTAAATCAATATCAAATGAATCTAAATTAAAAAAAAAAAAAGTTTAGTCTTATGTGTTGGCATAGTTATTGTTTTTTACACATACATATTCTTTTTTATGGTTTTATTTGTTAGTTTATACCTGCTTGCTGTGATAATCTTGTGATTTAGTGGGAAACCCTTTGAACTACAAGATTATCTCCTCTCAGATAACTACAGAGAGAGAGAGAGAGAGAGGGAGAGAGAAAGAGATTTTCTCACCCCTTACTCAAAGACAAGGCCATTTAGCCTTGATATATTGGAGTCTGAATGCATTCCATTCTCCCCCCCCCCCAGAAATGCAAATGGTTTGCTCCATTCCTCACCAAAACATATGAAAATGGACTGTTCCATCGCACCAATATATTTCACTCTTCCTCCACTATGGAAAGTTAGAAGGTGCAGCAAACAGTTAGAAAATGCAACCATTTCTCATATTTTCAATGCAAGAGGATACATCTCCTCTAATATATGTTTATTAAATTTATTTATTTATGTATTTATTTATTTTTTCCAATATTATGCATCTGTTGGACTCGGGATAGTGCATCTGTGCCAAACCGATAGAAGATGTAGTTGTTTTGGGAAAGGGGGATGGGGATAGAGTGAGGACACGCAAACACACACACACACACAAACACACTCACACACACACACACACACACACACACACACACACACACACACACATACACACACACACACACACACACACACACACACACACACACACACACACACACATAAATGAACGATGTGTGCAAGCCCTGATCCTCCATCATGTCTGATTAATGTTGGTATGATGTTAGTAAGAGGCAGTCAGGCAGAGGCCTATAGCGTCGGCTATAGTTTGATTTTTTTTCTATATAATGCAAAATCATTAGTTATAGATACACATATGCTTTTCCCACACGCATGTACAATATTTTTTCCAGATGTATGAAACATATAAGCGTGCTTTATTCACTGTGACAACGGTTTTTAGAAATACAATACACTTTTTTCCGAAAGGTACTAAAATAGACCATTTGGATACTAATATGTACCTTTAATGTATAAATACAAAAAAATACATCACCTCAGGCAAGCTCATTCATATTCTAATCCTTTCCAATTTCTGCAAATTTCTGCAGCTTGAATGTTTTTATAACCGACAACCATTATATGTGACCTTGGACCACATATAAGTAGCATGGGTATATTTGTACCAATAGCCAAAAATACATTGCAAAATTATCGATTCTTTTTTTATGCCAAAAATCATTAGGATATAAAGTAAAGATCACGTTGCATGAAGATATTTTGTACATTTCCTACCGTAAACATATCAAAACTTATTTTTTTATTAGTAATATGCATTGCTAAGAACTTAATTTAGACAACTTTAAAGGTGATTTTTTCAGTGTTTTGATTTTTTGCACCCTCAGTTTCCAGATTTTCCAATAGCTGTATCTCGATCAAATATTTTCTTATCCTAACAAACCATACATCAATGGAAAGCCTAAATGTATATATACCTTTATGATTGGATTTGTGGTCCAGAGTCACATATATATATAAAAAACAACACAAATGAATTTGAGCAATGTTGAGCAAAAAGTTCAGTTAGTGTGACAATACAAAAATAGCAAGTTGTCTAATAAATAATGAAAATCATGAAAAAGGATTCAAAATCTGTCATTTGAGCAATAATTTAGATACTGTACATTTTAATGTATTAATATCCAGTCTTTAAGAGAAAAATAAAATAAAAAGTATACCTTTTGAAAAGATGCCACTTATTTTAGTGAGAGTGTACAATACATTTTTCACATAAATGACCCTTCTGTGTATTCATGACTTGTGAGTCACAGTAAGTGATCTCATTTGCTAAATTATACCGTACGTATTTATAAACAGAAATTTTACTGTCGAACATGTACACATATGGAGAAAGTACAGAAGAAACCTGTGTACGATTGAGAGAGAGATGATAACAAAAAAAGAAACAGCAAACAAGGGGGGGTTGAATATAGCTTGTAAATAAATCTGTTTGGGAATTGGGGGTGTACGGATGAAATATGGAGCCCGGGATGTAGAGCAATGTGAAAAACTAGGGAACGCCAGGGAATAACAAATCTTCCCATGTAGCTCCCCGGAAAAATAAATACGCGGCGCTGTAAGAGCCATCCATCTGGGATACGAATCACAACAAAGACGTTCCCTGAGCACCCCTTCTCTTTCCCCATGCAGCTCTCCAACCTCCTTGTCCTACACCTCCTCATCTACTCCTCTTAGTTCTGTTTATTTATTCACTCATTTTTTATTCCTATTTATTTATTTGTTTGTTTGTCAAATCAAATGGAAACTGCCGGTGGGGAAGTCAGGGGGTTGTTTATTGGTTTTATAAATGAAATGTGATTTTTCTCTCTCTTAAATGGTTTTGGTGGTGATGGGGTGTGTGTGTGTGTGTGTGTGTGTGTGTGTGTGTAGCTCTAAGTAATGACTGCACACGAGGGATTTTATTAACAAATACCACCGGTGACCATTTAAAAGTCTTGCTGGTATATTGGATTGAACTAGTCCAAATGAAAAAGATGCTTCATAAAGCCAGAACCTGACACACATTCATTTTGTCCGTCGCAGAGTGCATTAAGACTCTGCATCATTGACATGCCGTAAATTTGAGGGATATTAAAGATCTGATAGGAAAAGCACAGCCTTTGATGCCTATCGAGAAAAAGAAATGGTAGTTTGTTTGTTTGTTTCTTATACACGAATGGTTGCCAAAAACCAGGCTGAATTTTACAGCAAGCTCTGTATTCTTTTTCATGAACACTTTTAGCAGAATACGTTCATATGCACTGCCTAACATCATGAAAGTGGGGGACTTAATGCATTTGTGAGGTAAATGCATAAACAGAAATTAGACCATATGTGACCCTGGACCACAAAACCAGTCTTAAGTAGCACGGGTATATTTGTAGCAATAGCCAAAAATACATTGTATGGGTCAAAATGATCGATTTTTCTTTTATGCCAAAAATCATTAGCATATTAAGTAAAGATCATGTTCCATGAAGATATTTTGTAAATTTTCTACCATAAATATATAAAAACTTGATTTTTGATTAGTAATATGCATTGCTAAGAACTTCATTTGGACAACTTTTAAGGTGATTTTCTCAATATTTAGATTTTTTTACACTCTCAGATTCCAGGTTTTCAAATAGTTGTATCTCAGACAAACATTGTCCTATTTTAACAAACAATATATCAATGGAAAGCTTATTTACTCAGCTTTCAGATGACGTAAGAATCTCAATTTCGAATCAAAATTTACACTTATGACTGGTTTTGTGGTCCAGGGTCACATATAAATATATATATTCTTACACTGCATTTTGCAATATGGATTATGTACACTTTTAAAAATAAAGGTGCTTCACGATGCCATAGAAGAACCTTTTTTGTCTAAATGGTTCCATAAACAACCTTCAACGTCTAAAGAACCTTTCTGTTTCACAAAAGCTTCTTTGTGGCGAAAGAAGGTTCTTTAGATTATAAAAAGGTAAGAAAGAGATGGTTCTTTAAAGAACCTTTGACTGAATGGTTCATTTCATTAATTAATTCAAAGTCTTTCAAAATCTCTTTCAAAATTATTTTTAGTAGTCATTATTTGGTCTGTGTTTAGTCACTACATCATATAGAATAGATGTTTATTAGTCATTTTTGTTTGTAAATAGGTGATGTATTGCACCCATATCTGCCATGGCGAATGTTTCCAAGAAATTTCCTCTCTTTTATCAATCGCTGAACCAAACCATGTATCACTGCCATCCCAGCCCACGTGCCACATAAATTAAATGAGTTTCTCTTTGTGCTCACAACAGCGGGACTTTGTTGCTATTTCCAAGCCTTAGGAATATCATCACTACCACATGCTTTAAGGAAGTCTTGTATCGTACAAACTGCAACACTTCAACCATTTCTGTCTCTCTGATTTCAGAATTTTGTGTTCTATGAAATATTCACCTATGTTCTACCAGTTTTATTTTCATCTGCAGTATCTTCCCATCTCCTTTCTCTTCTCCATAGATGGTGAGTCAGACCCTACAGGTGTATAAAATCAAGCACCTTGCCATTCAGTCTGAAAAAAAGAGTCATTCTGAATTCAAGTGTGGTACTGTGATAGCATGTCACCTTTTGCTATAAATCAATTTGTGAAATTTTATCTTTGCTAGATATTCAAAGTTCTATATCTGAAGAGTCCCAAATGTCCACTGGCATTATTATCAGCACGAAAGCTGTGTGGCCAGAGCTTTATGGAATGAAATGGGTTTCCATGACCAAGTAGCTCACCAACACTAGACTCTGGAGCAGTGGAAACCTGTTCTATGGAATGAATTACATTTCTCTCTGTTTGGCAGTCTGATGGGCAGATGCTTTATCTGCCTTACTAACTTATTTTTCCACATTCTACTCTATTTGGCGCACAGCTGTTTCCTCGCAGCTTTTGGACGAGCATTTCGACATGAGCTGTACCACCTAGTGGACTTATTCTGTCTCAGAATTCACATGGACCATCAGCATGGACAGAAAAATGGGGCTGCACGTGAACTCTGTGCGCGTAACTGTGCCTCAGTGCACAAAGCAAGGTCCATAAAGACATGGTTGGATGAATTTGATGTGGAACAACTTGACAGAGCCCTGACCTCAACCCCATTGAACATCTTTGGGATGAACTGGAATGGAGATTGTGAGCCAGGTCTTCTTGTCCAACATCAGTTCCTCACTGTCAAAAAAAAGTTTCAACTACTTGAAAAGTTAAGTTGTACTACTTGAAAACGTGGATATTTGAGTTGAGTAAACTTAAAATTTTAAGGCAGCACGAATACTTACTTTTTTAAGTTGAAACCACTTACGGGCAAAACATAAACGGGCAAAACAAATCCCACAGAAACACTTTAAAGCCTTTCCAGAAGAGTGGAAGCTGTTATATCTACAATGGGGAGACCAACTTTATATTATGTCTATGTATTTGGAATCCAATGTCATTAAAGTCTCTGTTGGTGCAAAGATCGGGTGTGATCAGGTCATGTTTTTATATTATTCTCTCCTGCTGTCTTTATCATACTTTAACAGACAGGGCTTTTAAGTGATTTTCCTGTATATGCTTTCAGCACTCTATCACTACAGAAAGATTATAGAGGAATAAAGTGAGAGCGAAAGAGAGACAGATGTTGAAAAAAGATAGAGGGAGTTAATGTCGGACTTATCTCTTGGTTTGGTAATTACATGGGAGAGTTTCCTGCTCTGGTTTCCTGTGCAAAGTTTGCCCAAAGTATACTTAAGAAAAAACATTCACATCCAGTGTTTTTGGCTATGAGGTTGCCTGAAACTCTGAACCAATCTTAGCAAGTGAAAAGAGTGCAATAGAAATACAGAGGAAGGGCAGAAGCTTTTACAGCCAATCTCTCCTCCCACCGTCTAGAAGTCACTTCCTGTGGTAATGGACTCCTGATAGGAGTATGATATGTGAAATATGGTGAAGCCCACACATCACCTGTGGCTCACTGAACTCTACACACACAGAAAACATTTAGGTCATAACATATAGCCAGCTCAGTGTGTACCTTTGTACAATGTTTAATTACAAGTATCGAAAGCAAGTGTTTAAAAGCAAATATAAGTGGCGCAATCATTTTTTTTTTTTTTTTTTTTTAGATATACAAGCACACAGGGTTTGTTTGTTGTTGTCAACTGTGCATTTTGCACATAATTGCATGTTATAATAGTACTGTAAAATAATTATTTATATTGACATTAAACACCAAAATGCCAAAAGTGGAAATTGATTTGTTTCCTGAATCTAACTGGATTTGTCCAGCAGGCTGGTAGTTCAAAACCCCTTCTGTAGAACATGTAGTCCTAAAGCTTTAACTCTCAATTACAACATTACGTCTATTCCCAGTGAACGAATTTGTCCTGCCCGCTTCCACAGAAGATGGACTGAGTCTGTTTGGGTCATATTTACGTCTCACACAAGTGTATGTGAGAGTGCATGAACAATCGGAGGTAAATACGGGGCCGACAGCCCATTTGTTTTTTAGCCGATGGTGATGCATGGTTGTGCAGCATGTAGCACATTTGTACAACAGCAGGCCAGGAAAGGGAGGTGAGTAATGAAGCAGTGCTTCCTGTCCACTCTCAATGCTATTTTTATTAGTGTCTCTCTTACGCTTTCCATTTTTCATACAGCGTGGGCTGCTTGACAGGATGGACATCGTGTGGCTCTTAAGAGCACGGGAGACACCGGCAGAGGTGATCGTGGCTCAGCATGTCTGGGTTTATTTCCTAATGTCATCATCACTCTAGTGTCTCCGCCTGATTGGAGGTAACCGCCCAGAATGCACATGTACATCGTTGAGACGTTTGTAAAAGAGCTTATGAAAGGTGTAATTTTTTGGTTCATGTTTTGCCATGGAGGTCTACAATATAATATGTGGCGAAAGCTATTTGTTAGCATACATCCCATACACCTCAATGGCAGTTGTTTGGCTGACACATGCAACCCTCAAAGTATATGAGCACGCTGCCATCTTTAATCATTGGCACTCAATTCCAGGAACATTTTAGTTGCTTGTCACATTACAGCTGAGAATAATTACTAGTTAAGGATCTGGGACTGTGCGCATCCATGTGGTCCTATTAGCACAGCGGTGTCATCATGACATAATTTTGCTTTGGTTAATGATTAATAGTCACATGGCATTTACTGCTGCTGTGATTGACTTTGGGTCCAATTAATGGAGAAGCATCTTTAAAAAGAGCTTTAACTAGGTCAATAATATGAGTTTTCATCACATGTGAGATTTTTATATTTTTAAGTTTTAATTTCTATATATACAATAAGGGGAAGATTATTTGATTCCCTGCTGATTTTGTACGTTTGCCAACTGACAACAAACTGATTAGTCTGTAATTTTAATGCTAGGTTTATTTGAACAGTGAGAGACACGTTTAAAAAAGTTATGAATTTTAATTTTAATGAGTAAAATAAGTATTTGACCCCTTTGCAAAACATGACTTGGTGGAAAAACCCTTGTTGGCAATCACAGAGGTCAGATGTTTCTTGTAGCTGGCCACCAGGTTTTCACACATCTAAAGAGGGATTTTGTCTCACTCCTCTTTGCAGATCCTCTTCAAGTCATTACAGTTTCAAAGGCTGACATTTGGCAACTCAAATCTTCAGTTCTCTCCACAGATTTTCTATGGGATTAAGGTCTGGAGACTGGCTAGGCCACTCCAGGACGTTAATGTGCTTCTTCTTGAGCCACTGCTTTGTTGCCATGGCCGTGTTTCATGTCGGAGGGAAGGAGGTTCTCACCCAAGATTTGATGGTACATGGCCCCATCCATTGTCCCTTTGATGTGGTGCAGTTGTCCTGTCCCCTTAGCAGAAAAACACCTCCAAAGCATAATGTTTCCACCTCCATGTTTGACAGTCGGGATGGTGTTCTTGGGGTCATAGGCAGCATTCCTCCTCCTCCAAACACGGCCAGTTGAGTTAATGCCAAAGAGCTCAATTTTGCTCAGTCTGACTACAACACTTTCACCCAGTTCTCCTCTGAATTTTTCAGATGTTCATTGGCAAATTTCAGACGGGCCTGTACATGTGCTTTCTTAAGCAGGGGGACGTTGCGGGTGCTGGAGGATTTCAGTCCTTCGCGGCGTAGTGTGTTACCAATTGATTTCTTGGTGACTATAGTCTCAGGCTGCCTTGAGATCATTGACAAGATCCTCCAGTGTAGTTCTGGGCTGATTCCTCACCGTTCTCATGATCATTGAAACTTGCATGAGACCTTGCAGGGAGCCCCAGACCGTGGGAGATTGACAGTTATTTTATGTTTCTTCCATTTGCGAATAATCACACCTTCTCACCAAGCTGCTTAGCTATGGTTTCTTAGCCTATTTTAGCCTTGTGTAGGTCTACAATCTTGTCCCTGACATCCTTGGACAGCTCTTTGGTCTTGGCCATGGTGGAGAGTTTGGAATCTGATTGATTGATTGCTTCTGTGGACAGGTGTCTTTTATACAGGTTACAAGATGAGATTATGAGCACTCCCTTCAAGAGATTGCTCCTAATCTCAGCTCGTTACCTGTATAAAAGACACCTGGGAGCCAGAAATCTTGCTGATTGATAGGTAATCAAATACTTTTTTGAAATGCATTTTTCAGGATTTTTGTTGTTGTTGTTGTTGTTATTCTGTCTCTCACTGTTCAAATAAACCTACCATTAAAATTATAGAGTGATCACTTCTTTGTCAATGGGCAAACATACAAAATCAGCAGGGGATCAAATCATGTTTTTTCCCTCACTGTATGTATATATATATTTAGCCTTATGTGTTCAGTCTACAGGTATGTGCGTGGGTGCGTAATACTTCTTTACAAATTGGCATAGCCAACTACTGGCCTATCATGCATAATACAGCTTTTTTTTTTTTTTTGGTTCTGTGTAAACAAGAATCACTTAAATCATTGTCAACTGTACATGCAACTTTTCAAATACTATATATATATATATATATATATATATATAGTATATTGTTGTCATGTAAATGTACCCTCAGCTCCAGATATTTAGCCTGCTAAAAAAATTTTGGGCATCAGCAATGCATCAGCGCTTCTCTCAGAATGCGTCTTTGATAATTCACATTATGCGTGCGTCACTCACATAAACAAGCACAGATTTGCCTCAAATTTCCGGGCAGAGGTAACTACTCAGAGAAAATGAAAAATATGCTAATGCTAGAAAACATACACGTTCATGGCAATTTGCAACTATTTTATGTTTCAGTGAACCGATGGCTGTATGAATTTGTACAACGTCATTCATACATTTTCATATAATCTGCTAACACCCCGTTGACGCTTGTTTTCTTATGAATCATAGTAACATAGTTATGTTTTCTCATGAGATCAGATTTACTAAACCATATCCAGTATTTAAAAAGAAAAGCAAAGAAAAGAAAAAAGTTGCTTGTGTAAATGTGAGCATTGTGTGCAAACTGTGAGGGAGTTAAAGAAAGATGATGCGAACTGTGCAAACGCAATTCAAAATAAACCAATTCCCAAGACTGATGATTCACAAAGTCGTTCAGATTATATGCTCTTTCATGGCCCTGGGGATCCACAGTGTTTCTCATCCTTTAATTTAGCACAGGCTTTGAAACAGGCAGATCTAATGGGGCCTCTTAATTCGGATGACAGGTTTAGCGGCAGTGAGTTATAGCGGCACAGCATGTTCACTTGTTAAGACCCAAGGCCTGGGTTAAAGTAATGCAGGATTCTTACCTTGCCTACCTTATCTCCTTCTTGCTCTTCTCCATACCTCTCTTTTTTTTCTTCTCTAATCTTGTTGTCTTCAGCGTCATTCACACTGAATGAACATCACAGAGGGCTTACATGTTTGTAATGCTGTCACAGGAGACAAACCGTAAATTTTGTCACTGGAAAGATTCATGTGACAAGTCACAATATGACCATACAGAAATCACCTCCACTACACTAGAGTGTTGTTACCAGGGTTGTTATGAATGGTTTTTAGTGTTTAGTTGCAGGTGCAGGTGTGGGCAGTTAGTAGGTGGTCAAATAAGCTCATCCCTATGAAATGCTCAGACCCTCAGACTGTGCTCCTTCACAGTTTCATCCATTTTTTGACCCACAAGCATAACAAGTTATAGCACACCTTTACTCAAATCAAGTACTGGAATACACTAAACGGCTTTTGCTAAAAAAAAAAAAAAAAAATTGCCACAATTTGTAGTCTGGAGGAATACACACTAGTTGCTGAAAGTCCAAGCCAGTCTGCAAATTTGGCCAGACGGAGTTGAAAGATTTCACAGAAAATTGTATAGTGTACAATGAGCACAAACTCTAATTTTCAGATTCAGAATATGATTTCATCCAGTCAGAGGATATTGAACATTTTGGGCTGATTTTAGAACATGTATTTGTTTTTATTTGTCATGTGTACCTAATGTTCTGTTTTCTCACTGGAATTAATAAAACCGGTTGGACTGAAATAGTTATGTTCATGGCTAAATGTGCATGCATCCACACATAATTACATGTCAATATATTATATATCAAGTAATTCAGAGAACTGTGAGATAAAACATTATGTTCAAATAAATTGTTGTCTTTAACTACACCCTCCCTCCTTTTCTCTCACTTTCTCACTCTCTCCCTCTCTTTGGAGACTCTAGTGGTCTGGTCAAGCGTGGTGATCCATCTCTGTCAGCACGCTAAAATGATAATGCCAATTAAATGAGACGGGTAATTGCCCTGGATCCCAGCAGAGCCTCAAAAGAGCAGCGGGTGTGGAGCAGGAATGAGAGGCCGACCCGTGGGACCCGTGGAGCCAGTCATGGAGCAGAGGAGAGACCAATGGGTGCAGAGATGTGATATGTATTTTTTAACCTCTACTGATCACCATTGGCCTCCATTGGGAAGAACTGGAGACACAGAGTAGCACACGTATACCACATACTCAGACGTGGACGTAGACCCAATCTAGTTGCAGGCTTTTGCAGAACTAACCACAATGGAAAATAGGTCCACATTAATTAGGTTTCCATGGCTATTTTTAGACACAGTTGTTGACAAGAGGAATAGTTGTGTTTATTCACTGTAATTATTTTAGCTACTTTATGCTTTCATTGGTGAGCAGTACATTCAAAATTGGAGTATGAAAAAAGTTCAGAGCACCATGCAAAAAAAGTAAAATGGCATTTATGAAAACATACACCTGGTGCACAAACTCATACACAAAATAATACAGTGTGCCAAAAAATGTGGTATGCACATATGTTACTCCATTATTTTATACTAAATGCATTTATTCTTTAGTAATTAGTAAGAATTGTTCATGTCATACAGTCCACTTGTCCTCAGAAGAATTGTTGTCTTCACAGTCCAGTTTGTTGTTTAACAGTATTAATCAGGTACTAATCAGACTTCCATGGTGTCCCTGAATAATTATTTGTCTTATTAGTTCTGTGGAACCTTATAAATCCACCACCAACTTGATAATTATCAGCAAATTATGTTAATTCTTGCACCACATTTACATGCTGGTGTTATGTGGGAATTGTTATTAGAGACAGGTACAAGAGTCGTAGACTCACGTTAACTACTTCTAATAAGATCCCATAATCCAGGAAACTGTGGTGGCATCTATTTGCACAGATGGGGTTGAATGCACTAGAGCATGTGCATTCAGTGGTGCCAGCTTTGTCTTGGTGGGTGCAGACTCCACATGGTCTGGAGCAGAGGGGTCGAGTCCTGCTCCTGGATAACCAGCTTCCAACTGAGTTTACCTCCAGCTCTAATTAAACACACCTGAACCAGCTAATAAAGACCTTCAGGATTACTTTCAGGCTGATGTTTGGGAACATTGCAGGAAAGTGGCCCCACAGGAGCAAGACTGAACACCCCGGTCTGGGACGAGAAGTTGGAGATTATCCTCTCGAAAGCTGTCATAATGTTTGATGACTGCTAAATAATCCTTAAGGATAATGAGATTCCCCTTTCATTAGTTCACTTCCAGAACAAAAATGTACAGATATTCACCCCCTTGTCATTCAAGATGTTCATGTTTTTCTTTCTTCAGTCGTAAATAAATTATGTTTTTTGAGGAAAACATTTCAGAATTTCTCTCCATATAGTGGATATGTATAAACATGTTTAAACTTCCAAAATGCATTTTAAACACAGCTTTAAAGGGCTCTAAATGATCCCAGCCCAGGAAAAAGGGTCTTATCTAGCGTAACGATCGGTTATTTTCAAAACAAATTGACAATTTATGTATTTTTTTTACCTCAAATGTTCGTTTGGCTCGTCTCTGTGATGCATAGTCTGTGTAATCCGGGTCAATACAGTTAGGGTATGTCGAAAAACTCCCAATTAATTTTCGTCTTCAACTTCAAAATCATCCTACAATGCTGTTTTACCTTTTTTTGTAAAGGGTCTTTGATCTTCTTTGTATGTTCACTTTGTAAACACTGGGTTGGTAGTTCTGCAGCGATGTAGACGATTTTGAAGTTGGGGAAAAAACGAGATGGGAGTTTTTCAACATACCCTAACTGTATTGAACCAGATCACACAGACTATGCATGCACATCGCAAAGATGAGACAAGACGAGCATTTCAGGTTAAAAAGTATATAAATTGTCAATTTGTTTTGAAAATAACCAATCGTTTCGTAGATAAAACCCTTCTTCCTCAGCTGGGATCGTTTAGAGCTCATTGAAGCTGCGTTTAAACTGCATTTTGGAAATTCAAACTTGGGGGCACCATACATATCCATTATATGGAGAGAAATCCTTAAATGTTTTTTCTCAAAAAACATAATTTCTTTACGACTGAAAAAAAGAAAGACATGAACATCTTGGATGACAAGGGGGTAAGTACATTGTCTATAAGTTTTTGTTCTGGAAGTGAACTAACGATTTAAGCATCAGGGCTGCATTTCCCAAAAGCATCATAAGCCTAACTAGATCATAGAACCATAGCCACCAATGGTCTCTACAATCATTTTAGCTCACAAAGCTTTTAAGGAAATGCATTCCAGACCTTGTACAGCAGGTGTGTCCAATCCTGCACCTGGAAGACCACTTTCCAGCAGAGTTTGGTTTCAACCTTCTCCAACATATCTGTCTGTAAGTGTCTAGTAATTCTGAAAATGTTAATTAGCTGTTTCTAGTGTTTTTAATAGATAATTAAAGCTAAACTCTGCAGTAAAGTGACCCTCCAGGAGCCGGATTGGTTTAGCTGAAGAGTGCACGTCATCAACAACATGGATTGATTCTGTTAGGCCTCACTGCATTGCCTATGTGAAGTGTCAGCAATACATATAGTTTGAGAATCACAATATCTAAAGCTGGTGGTATCATCTGATAAACCCTTTCCGAGTTCTCCTATTTTACCAATTTACCTGCCCATTTTAGCCAGTAATGCCCCAAATTTTAGCACATGTGTGTGTGCTCTTATCCAAGCAGAAGCTTAGTGCTGCCAGCAACACTGCTGAAAAAAAAAAACAGCTAAAACCAGCCTAGGCTGGTTGGCTAGTCTTAGCTGGTTTAAGCTGGAAGTAGCTGGTTTTAGTTGGTCTCCTATCCTGACTAGCCTGACCAGCCTGGCCGGCTGGGAAAGTGGCCAAAACCCCTCTAAAACCAGCCTGCTGACCATCTATGACCAGCTAGAACCAGGCTGGTTGACTGGCTAAAACCAACCAACCAGCCTAGGCTGGTTTTAACCTTTTTTTTTTTTTTTTTAGCAGATAAGTCTTCAGGTCTTCCTTGTGCCCAGACCCAAAGGTTCACTGCTTGAGGTCCAGTGTCCTCACTATCAAAGGACCCTAAATGGTTTGTTTCCAACACTCAGTCTATCAAAATGTAATTTGCATTTGCCTAGCTGCTCATGCAATCCCAACTCAGTAGCCTAACTAACTAACAGGCACTGATCCATTTCATAAGTAGCTCCTTAACCATTATCAAACTAGCCACTAAAATGAGGAGTCCGCCAACAATGCTTGCTGTTTCGTTAATGAGATTTATAGCATGGGTGAGCCAAAATGCCTATGCACACGCTGTATCACAATGTCTCTTCCCGCTGCTAAATAATAATAACAACAATAATAGCAATAATAAAAGCTAGTCATTGATCCTCCGCCGTAACCTCCCGAGTCGTTTTCTAGCGCTGCTCGCCGTTGACTTATTGTGAAGTAGCAGCGTGCCAAATCCATAATTAGAGTCTTTTGTTGCCCCCATTGTTGTTGGAAATGTAATTATGAAAGATGAAACATAGCTTTCAATGAGATTGCTGTAAAATAGCATAATTAATATGGGGTTTTGTGTGAACAATTCCACTTTATGGCGGTCCCTGCGTTGCCAGTGAAATTAATTAAGTGTGCCAGGATTTATGAGAGAGGTGCCAGAATGAAAAGAATTAATCGGAGTTGGAAGATGGATGGGTACTAGAAAATGATGACGCCCAAGCGCAGGCTAAGAGCTAACTGCTTTAGGGGCGAGCTTCAGGGGATGGCCAAGACGCCACTGACGCAATTACACTCCTCTCACCAACAGCTGCACCAGGCCCAGAATTGGGTAATTTTTTTGGCGGTGGCTCTTCTTTATTAATCCAACCATCAAAACCCACTATTTCCCACCCCTTCTACTCTAAATAACTCCAACTAGACAATTACTCTTGCATGTCTCTGATGTACCACAATGTATGATTATTTATGTTTTTATTACACTAGTTGCCATGATTTCTTTTAATCCATTTATTTTTTCGCCGTACACTCTTTTTAATCACAGATTACAATGCTCTACATCCCATTGTAATTAGTTCCCGAAGACGAATATGCAAACTACACAGAATATGTTTCAAGTAAATCCGCTTAATGACTGAACTAATCACGGACTACATTTAGACTTCACCTCAGATCATTTGAGAAGCTTTTTCACAGATTCGTTATACCTAAACCAGTAAATCCAACTAGTTACACTACCTTCTCTATACAAAAAAGCAGTTTTAGTGATGAAGAGAATAGCTAATCACTTTAGGTTCACGATGGGTCTTTGGAGTTGGGAGGGGTTTTTAACTGACCCTTAGCACTGCAGTTCTTGACACTCTTCATCAAAGCCAGTGGAGATATATTTCTTGACCTCTCCTCCTTTTTCACCCCTCCCAGCAGATTAACCAAAGCCGCAGACCCATATAGCAGATTATTAGGCCTTTCAGTGCAACCATGCCCTGAGCTGATGGGAGGCTTCCCAGAGAGCTGTGATAGCCTTAATGGAAGACTAATTGGCCAACTCCTCTGTCCCAGACCAGTGCCATGGCGTCTCAGAAAAAAGACAAGCAATGGGACACTGGGTGTGCAGTGTGTGTGTACGCATGTGGAGGGGTGTTAGCAGCACAGTAATTAGCCCCCCTACACTCAGACAAGATAAATGAAGAGTTGGTAGGCGCCTGGCTGCAAAGCGGTTGATTGGACAGGTACGACGGGAGTGTCTGTGGCCACTAGAGCATGTCCAGCCTTGGTAATTAACTACACACCGCTCAGCCGTGCGTTTAAGACAACACTCCCAGTACGGAGGTGCCCTTACTTACAAATTGGCGTCCATTGTCAGCCTCGTAGAGTGATTATGAAATATTGTTTAATTTGTTGGGCAGCAGAGTCTGGAGTTGATTTTGATGAATCACACGTTTTTATTTCATCATACGTTTATTGTCTTGTGGTAAGAGACCCAGCACCAGGGGGTTAGACTTGTGCTGTGTGGTGCTTAGGAAAACAGAGTGGGAAGATTGAGATGGGTACGCGTTTGTTCAAATAACTCAACGATGGCTCATCCCAATAGTCATCTTAATGTGACACCTTTATTTCAGAGCTCCTCAGTTATAAAGTATTCTGCAGAGCAGAAAACTGAAAATGCATGAACAATGGTGGCAGCAAAGCTTATATAGATAGATGGATGGCTTAATAAAACATTGAACTTTGTAATAAAAGACAGAACTGTTATTTAACGTGGATTTAGAAAGAACTCTACTTGCTCAAGCTTAAGTTTACATGTTCTCTGAGTGCAGTTACAAAGATATACAACTTTAGTTGACAAGACTGGCCAACACAACATCTTTCTTCCTTTGATTAAATTAGCCATGTGCCATAGTTATATATGGGAAGATTCAACAGTCCATAGATGCAGGGATGTTCATGAAACAAGAGAGGAAATGAATAGATGAGCATTATAACTGCCCAACAAGATTTGACATAATTTAATTAATACAAATACAATGCTTCTGAAGAATTTAGTCATCGCCAGTAATGAACTACTGTCAAAAGTAGGCCTAAAAAACTATTTATGGAGGTCTCCCATATCAATCATAATTACATGGAGTATAGTCTGGGATAGCCAGCAAGGGTAAGACTCACATTAGCATTTTCCATATGTTCTAGTTTTACAAGAGATGAATGGTGTATGGGATGACAACCAATTTACATCTTATGTAGTTGTTTCAATGGTCTATACATTAAAAATCATGAAATTTAGATTTGACAATAGCAGAAGTTAGTGCCTTATGAATCTATATAAGATAATAATAACTACATTATAAATCCTATGAAAATGTATATGCAATTGTTTAGTCACACTTTATTTTAAGGACCAATTCTCATGATTAACAAACCATTAACTATGATTTTTGCCTTAATAAACGAATTTGCTGCTTATTAATAGTAAGTAACATAGTTACTTACCCATAGTACTAGGTAGGATTAGGGATGTAGAATATGGTCATGCAGAATATGTGCTTTATAAGTAATAAACAGCCAATATGTTAATAATAGGCATGTTAATTAGCAGCTAATAGTGTAATAGTGAGAATTGGTCCCTATACTAAAGTCTTACCAGTTGTTTTTCTCATATTTTATTAAAGACACTCCAGAAGCAACATAAAATAATCATAGAAGTGGTCCTGAAAACCTAGATTAAAAAAAAGGCTAAATTAAAATTGGCGATAGTGCATAAATTCAAAAGATTATATTTGTACAAAAACATATTTGTATTAAAAAAAGCATCAAGCACCACCCCTAAACCTAACACTCAGTGGAGCAAGGGCAGATTATACAATACACTTTTGCCACATCTATTTTAGTAAACTGCATAAAATAGTATATAGTCCATACAACTTGTGCAATATGTTCTAAAGTGGAGAGTGTAGAAGCCCTTGCTTTGAATGACTTCAGTACATCTGCGTCCGCAGGACATCACTAATTTCTCAGACTGTTCTAGTGTGATCTTGGTCCACCCTTTTTGAGTTGGGTTTAGATCAGGGCTCTGGCCTAGCCATTTAATTATTTCAGTGTTCCTAGCTTCATGGAACTGCTTTACCTGTTTTGCAGTGTGATGGAAGCACTGTCTTCTATGAAAGGTGCAGGCGAATTGGGGGATTCTTGCAGGGAGTGAACTGCATGTTGCTGAAGGAGGTTCTGATAGACATTTGCATTCACTCTGCCATGTCTCTTTAAAAGAGACAGAAAACATCCCCCAAACCATGACACTTCCTTCTGAACCGTTCACTGACTTCTTTACACACTTGGGCTTCAGTCTTTCCTTAAATTGACGTTGAACAAAATGTTTTCCAGATAAATTAAACTTGTTCTCATTTCTAAAGTGAACTTTGGACTACTTCTCCTCTGTCCACACAACATGCTCCTCAGCAAAGGTGAGCTTACCCTTTTGATTCTTTCTGCCGATGAGAGGCTTGGTCACTGCAGAGTGCGCATTCAGACTTCTCTTGAACGTGTTGAGACAGATCCTTACCCTGTTCAGCACCGAACTGGCAAGCAATTCCAGCTGCAGTGCTGAACCCATTATACTGTATTTTCATGCATTTGTTTAATGTGGACAACCAGCCTTTTTGAGAGACTTGAATGAATGTGTCATTGCAAAGTTGCAATATATGAGAAATTATGGATTCAAAAATTCGAACTAGCTTCTCATGCAGTGGCTAAAAGGGTCATCATCTAGACAACCTCCTGTCGAAGGTTTTCAGTCACTTTAGAATGGCCTATCATCTTGCAATTTCAGTGAAAATTGGAAGAATGCTGCCAGGTAAATAGGGTTTGTCATATAATTAAAGAAAATTATCACCAGGTGCCAGATTAACACCAATAACTTAGAGGTATCTCTAGTTCTTTTTCAAATATCTAATTTGAGTTTTTTATACTGTGCTTCGGAATACAAGTAATTTATGAAATATGCTTAAAAAACTGCCCTTCTGCTCCTGTTAGGATGACTTAACTCCCATTGGACTGTTTGTGTTGGTTTCTCCCTCTTGTGCCCATATTTGGTTGTTCCTGTTTCTTGTCCTTGTTTAGTCAGTATTAGTTGCCTTGTATCACCTGTGTCTAATTAGTTCATCGTAATCACCCGTCTATATAAGTTGTATTCAGTTAAGTGTTTGTTATCCAATCACAAGGTTATGCTCGTGTGTGTCTTCCTGCCCTCCATTGTGGATATTATTAAACGATTTGTCATTGCATTTCGTCTTTGTGCGCCTCCTTCTACACATGACTGTTACAGTGACCTTGAAATTTGGGAAATTGCAGGTTGTTCTCTAATTTTGATCTCCACTGTAAGTCTTACAAAGCCACAGCAACAATGTCTAACTCGTGTCTAAATTATCAGTGAATCATTTGATCTGGTTCACAAAACTGAGATGAATGTTTGTACTGAACTGATTCAGTTCTTGAGTTCAGCTCACTGTTTTTGTTTTTATGGTTAATTTTATGATGCCTTCACATCTTTTTTGAAGCTGAGGGCTCCCATTATTAATAACAGCATGCACTAAATACAAAATTGTTAAGAACCTACTTTTTTTGCATTGCTAGATGTATTGCTAACCATCTAGCCACATATCTATGGTTCCTACAGCAAGCGATACTGTGCTAGTGACCTCATTGTGCCACCTCTCTAATTTCCAATAACTAAATCAGGACAGTTAATCACCTCTCCAATTATTCTGGCTTGTTTTACATGGACTTGCACAAACCCTGACTCGCATCCAACCTCAGACCTGCCATGACATCATAATCTTGCAGCAATCCTTCTATCCCAAGCGGCGCTTGTGGCGATAACGTCAACCTATAACTAACCATACGATCACTGTTGGAGCTCTTGTCAAAGATTGTTTGAAGAAGCAGCAGGGTATCAGGTTGAGCTTATTGAGTTATGTCATGACCTATTCAGTATTCAATATTCAAAAAGCGTGCTTGGTTTCCATTAATGTAATATTCACGAGCAGTCAGGTCCTGATGATATGCATCTCCATTGATTTGTATAATAACACAGTGAGAAGCTTTCAAATCATATAAGGCAACAACACTTAATGCACACAAATACAATGTTGCATTTGCTAATGTATAGCCTATATAAATACAGTGGGATACACCAGTCACCACAATGAACATATGGGATTTTTTATTTTTTATTTTAAAGCTGAAGATGAAGACAAAGTTTGGGTATTTTAAAACACAGAAACAAAAATAGGAAGATTCTGGTCACTAGTTGACTTGTCTTTGTCCAGGTTTGTTCCCCACTGTCATTGAATGTTACAACAGGTATGATATCTGCAGGTTGGTTATGGGGCATATAATAGAGGACACATTATTCAGAGACATATAGGAGCAAGCACACACAAATATGTCCTTGGCGTGTCTCTCTGCATCTGAAAATGTCATACTCAACATGCACACAGATCCTCTCCATGTCAAGTTGCAGGTGTGATATGATAGGACTGATGGATGGGTCAAAACAGATCAAATTTGATTTAGTCAAACGAGGGGTCTGGTTGATCGGACTGGGGTGGTGGGGGTTAGAGTCAGTTGTTCATTTATCAAAGTTAAACAATTACCAGTCGATAGTGCTTTTCAATTTGTAAGAATCAAAGAGCACAGCAAGACGCCTTCTTTTCCATTCCTTCTTGTCCTTCTCTGTCCCAAAAAGACAGATTAAGGGGAGACACTGCAGGAAAAACATTTTTTATGCACCTGCCAAGTTTGAGATTTTGGGCTTTTTGGTGTTACATAAAGTGTTTTTTCAGACTAGAGGAAAGAAAACACCCAAAGCACTTTATCTATTTGTGTCAATAGGTTTCAATTACAATCCATATTTTCAAAGGCTGTTTTCTCAAAATGAGTTTTTTCTTCTACACTGGGCCATAAATTTTGTCATTAAGTAGCACTTACACACAATAAATTTTACATTTTTCTTTCTGTCTATATTCTGAAGGATTTTACAGAGGGATTTTATTCCCCAAAAAATACATTGTTTTCTGTCTGTTTTTTTCTGAATTATGGTGTTAGAGTATGAGATACCCCAAATCCCCTCTGTAAAAACATTTGACTCTAATATGTCAAAAAAATAAATAAATAAATAAACAAGAATTTTGAAACTGACTTCATCCAGTGTTTAGATTTTTGTACTAGAAATGTATACAAATTAGTGCATATTTCATTAAATAATGCCTCATTTGCATATTTAAACCTAACATTTTAGAAAACTTGTAATACAAAAAAGGTTTGCAATTATCAATCTAACTAATTAACTGGGTAAGTAAGGTGATAACTATTCGTTTTTTTTTACCCTATTCACCTGCAGTGTCTCGCCTTAAACCTTCCAGTTGCCCCCATTCTCTCATAATTTAATGTTTCAATATTCTTTACAATAATTTTTCACCTAAAAATTGTAATTTATCATAATTCATGCCATTCCAAATCCATATGAATTGATTTATTCCATTGGACAAAAACAGTAAAACAATTTCAAAAAATTATAACAATAAATAAAAAAAAAAAATTGAGAATACGTCTTTGACACTTTACTATGAATTGGCAATGCAAAAAGCACAATAAAAGTAACAAAGGTGATCAGTTTGAACTTTGAATAGTTAGAGTATTATAATAGTCTGTTTTAGCATAAACCTGAAATTTAATAAGTAGAAATGTCTGATTCACAAACAAATCATTTTTTTTTTTTTAAATTAGAACCTTGTAATGAATCAGTTGTTCCAGTTCTCAAAACTGGTCTGAATAATTTGTTTATGAATCAGACTGGCCTGAGTGACATTTCCAAAAGTCACCATAAGCCTAAGTAGGTCATATAAACAACTCCCACCAATGGTCTCTACCGTCTACTTAAGCATGCAAGGCTTTTGGGAAACGCTCCCCTGGTCCTTAAGTTCAATTTAGTGATCCAGTCACAGCAGAAAAAAACTTGTAGGCCTGTAACTCACAAAAATCGTATGACTTCACAAATACTTGTGCAGTAAATAAAGATCACAACCCATATGGACAACATTTATTATACAATTATGGTGTTGACATTATGACATCCCTTACGAAAAAGAAGTTTATTCAAGTGTGCTATTAGTATACTTCTTTTAAACAAAAAAAAAAAATAAACAAAAAATGGAAAGTATACTTTCAGTCTACTTTGTATGTATTTCTCAGAAATTTACTTTATATACTTCTCAGAAATATACTTAAAATGACATTTGAGTATACTTGACTTAGAAAAAGTCAAAATTTATTTGAGCTTTTGTGCTCTGAGGATCTGTGTTTTCATTGTTATACTCTAGGGGTGCTGTTACACATCTTCTGTACAGAATTTCCAAAACACAAGTGAAGAAGAAACCGAAACAACAGATGCTTCCACATGTAATCTAACACAATCGTCAGACATAAAACAGCATCAAAACCATAGATATGGAAAACTGTGTAACGTTATGGAATAAAATGTCAACCCATGAAGAGGTAATAATGACTGTCAAGCTTTGGGGTGTTGATCAACTAAATAAGAAGGTTTTGTTTACAAGCAGATACCCTGTTCTTTCTTTTTGATGTTTTGTATGTTCAGATATTCATATAACAAAATCTATACAAATTAATACCTAAATAGGGACATAGCAGTATGCTGAAAGTATGAGGTAAAGTTCACTTAAAGAAAACGTACGAGTATACTTGCAGTATAAAACTACTAAACTAGTAGTTTACTGAGACTATACTTCAAAGTGCACTAAAAAAAATGCATAAAAAAGTATTTAATTAGTAAACTATCAGTATATCTATAAGCTCACTTTTAGTATACTTGCAGTACAAACTGAAAACAGATCTAAACTAGTTGTGTACTCAAAGTTTACAACTGTTATGCTTAAAGTACACTTAAAAGTATACTTGTATATGCTAGAAAGTGGGCCAATTTAGTGTCAAGGAGTATTGAAATGGTACACTTAAAAGTATACTACTGATATTTGTATACTTACTACATACAGTATACTCAAAAATATATTTGAACTTTACTTAAGAATACTTAATAAAAATAAACTTGAAGTATACTTCTTTTTGTTAAGGGATACTAAACAAGCAGAGCACAATATGTACAATATAAAAGTTTACGAATGTGCTGTAGAAAAAAAGTATTGATGGACCAATATTGGGTGGACGTATCCTATCTAAGCAGTTCCACAATGCAATTCACTTGACATGGGCTTCTAATTTAATTTAATATTTGTGTCCCAAATCAAATGAAAATTATGAAATTATTGAAATTATATATAAATTATGAATTAAGAAATTATGATCAAACTAACAAATTATTACATACTTTATACACTAAATTCAATTTAAATATGTTATATTTTTTATTTAAATTTTACAATGGTAGATGAAATACAGTATGCAGGACTGTATTCCCAAAAACAGTCAGAAGAGTGGATAAACTACAGTCTTCCAGTGTGGCTGTGGATTTATACAGCCACAAAATGAGTATCATTTCACCACTTGTGCTTATGAACACATGCACATATTTGTAAACATGTCTGAATCAGGGATTTTGTCATGGGCAACATGCACGTATGAAATACATTTCTAAAATGAATATGAAAATTTGATGTTCATAAACTGCAAGGGTTCAGCTGGGAAAACTTTGAGAGGGTGCCAGCATCAATTCTAGGTTGTAATATTTCCAGTGCAATGTATTTCACCCAGTCACCGCTCCATCTGCGGTAATATGCTGTTAATCATCGCGTGACTGTTATTGGCACGGAGTTAAAGTGCACAGCCAGAGCACTGCTCCTGACGACCCATCCAGGAATAAATAAATCCAAACAGAACGACACACGCGTGCCCGTATGCAAATAGACACTAACAGCACCGCACACGTCTTTAAGCACAAAGGCCGGTGTAAGCACGCATTTCCCCCCGCTGTGACTCCAAAGACAAATAGCCCATAAAAATGCCAGACGTGTTAACATATATGTTTCCAGCACAATCAAATCAATTTTCTTTAAGTAGCCATAAATGTGTTCGCTTTTAAAAGGCCCACGTTGCCCTCCCTGGCCTCCTCCAGCCCGGAAACAAGGGTCACAACTCTTTTCTGATATCTATCATCACCCTTTCCAATTCATCATGACCACTGCTGACGAAAACAAGGGACTGCGAATTGAAATTTTTGTGGGACGAGCTTTTCGGGGACCGCAGGACAACATCTCATTAATCACGGCTTCCCAAGAAGCCCCTCGACAAAGAGAGCGAGGGGGGGAGCAGATCAGTAGCCTGGCAGGGGGGTAAGTTCCAGAAACCTGCCTCTGTTCTACACCGGGCCGGGGGCTGCCCTTTGGGCCTGCGGGGCTACGACAGACAAGAACGCGCTTGTAGCTACAATAACAGGGTGTTCTGAGGTTGAATTCTTTATGCGAAATGATAAAATTCATCATCCTTGTGTGTTGCTTTCACCATCTTTCTGACTTGTTCGTACCCCTGTTCTTCATTATCATGCAGTAGATTGGGTTTTTTTTAAGGGGAGGTGCAGGGACACCAATTGAAGTTGATACGTCCCCTACTGTGGCTGATTGTAATTGTAATTGACTAGAACAATTCTTTACATATGAAGCTTCTGTAGACCAGCCCCACCCCTGTTTGGGCCAAGCCTCACGATCCATCTCTTTCACAGGAGATGGCACTTTGCACGAAATCTAGTTAATATTCAGTGGCTCATTAAAAATAGATTGAGGAGCTATAAAAAAGGAAAGAATGAGAGAAAATCAGGCACATATGAGAACACGAAATCCCCGCATTTATTTTTAATTATTCTTTATGTCTCAAATTCGGCCGGAGGGCTCCCCTGGTCCTCGTTCTCATCCTCCAGGATATAGACAACTTAAACATTAGGACAAAAGGGTCATAAAGAGTGAATCGTAGCAATTCTGTGCTGGATTGTTCCAGGGGGACCATAGCTCATTTCCACTGAAATATTGAAGAGCTTCTTAGTGCACCCAAAGACACCAATTGCAGGATTGACCAGGTTTATTGTACAGCCAGGTTGTTGGTCAACAACCAACAAGTTCTGGCTGATGCCTCTATGCCACTGGCATTGTGGAATTATGCAATAATAAAAATGCAGCATGCAAACCCTCGTTCCTGGCTAGCACTGACCCATCCTACCCGCGGTGCTCCTGGGAGATCACCACAGAGACAGTGCAAACACAATTTCTCTAATGTCATTTGCGGAAGTGAAGCAAAACCCCAGGCCTGTCATCGAGACTCAGCTCAGAGGCAGAAAATGCAGACTGACAGATGATAGATTCTTGGGTTTGTGCAATCAGACAGCTCCCACACCCCCGCAAACTCACTCGCCTTCCCAACACCAGCCCTCGCCCCCACCGCCTCTTATGTCAAATGGGCAAAAATTAATACATTATTAACTCACCAGAAGAGGTCAGGTCATCTCATCATGGCTAATCAAGTCAGGCGAGGCATGCATGATTTCAGCAGTTCGGAGAAAGGACTCGTCCGTCCACAGAACCAACACCCTTCCTTGAGGAATTTGCCCCAATTAAGGGTCTGAACCCTCAATTTTTAAACTTCCACACTTGATTGATCACTCCATCGATTGAATCAGTGAACTTGAAGAGTTTAAACTCAAACGCACATGCTGAGGGTGATGACCTCAATAATAACTCAAATTGGAAGTGTACAAGAATTTGTCTACCTGTGTAACCTCTGTAATTGTATTTGCCCCTTCCGATATTCAACGTTTTAGGGTGAAGGAGTTTTGAAGAGCAATATTAATATAGGACAAACATAAACCTCCTTCGCAGTTGTATTTCCATCTCTTTTTCCAAACAGCATAGTGACACATGTAGCATTTAGCATTGGATCGAATTCTGTTGTAACACGACCAACTCTCACTATTAACTAGTTGCTTATTAGCATGCCTGTTATTAACATATGTGACCTTGGACCACAAAACCAGTCTTAAGTCACTGGGGTATATTTGTAGCAATAGCCAAAAATACATTGCATGGTTCAATTTTTTTTTTTATGCCAAAAATCATTAGGAAATTAAGTAAAGATCATGTTCCATGAAGATTTTTTGTAAAATTCCTACTGTAAATATATCAAAATGTAATTTTTGATTAGTAATACGCATTGTTAAGAACTTAATTTGGACAACTTTAAAGGTGATTTTCTCAGTATTTTGATTTTTTTGCACCCTCAGATTCCAGATATTAAAATAGACGTATCTCGGCCAAATATTGTCCTATCCTAACAAACCATACATCAAAAGAAAGCTTATTTGTTGAGCTTTCATATGATGTATACATCTTAGTTTTGTAAAATTTAACCTTATGACTGGTTTTGTGGTCCAGGGTCACATATTGGCTGTTTGTTAGTACTTATAAAGCAGATATTGTGCATGACCATATTCTGCATCCCTAATCCTACCCAATACTTAAACTTAATAACTACCTTATTAACTATTAATAAGCAGGTAGGTTTTAATGCTGGGATGCTGGTTTTAGCCGGTTTATGCTGGTCCTTTGTTGGTTAATGCTGGTCATTACCTGGTTCATGCTGGTCCTTTGCTGCTTTATGCTGGTCCTTAGCTGGTCACGTTGCTGGTCAAGGATATGTGGTTGAAATGTTACCGAATCCCAGGAATGAACCATAAAAGTTTTTGGTAACACTTTAGTTTAGGGACTAATTCACACTATTAACTAGTTGCTTATTAGCATGCCTATTATTAACACATTTACTATTTATTTGTGCTTATCAAGCACATATTTTGCATGACCATATTCGACACCCCTAATCCTACCCAATACCTAAACTTATTTTACTAACTATTAATAAGCAGCAAATTAGGAGTTTATTGAGGCAAACCCATAGTTAAAGGGTTAGTTCACCCAAAAATGAATATTAGAAAATAATTTACTCATCCTCCAGGCATCCTAGGTGTATATGATTTTCTTCTTTCAAACGAATCCAATCAGAGTTATATTAAAAATTATCCTGGAGCTTTCAAGCTTTAAAATGGCATGGACGGATATTTCTCTTCATCAGTCCAAAATAAGTTCACTAAAGTGCATCCATCCATAACAAAAAGTGCCTCACTTGGCTCCGGGAGTGAATAAAGGCCTCCTGTAGCAAACTGATGCGTTTTTGTAAGAAAAATATCCATATTTAAAACATAATAATCACTTTAATCTAGCTTGCGCCAACTGGTCATGCACGGAAGCAGCTTCAGGCGGATGACGTGATACAGTATGTTGGCGTTGCGCATCCGCCGACAAAAATGTCAGAGGATTTCAATATAAACCAAGAGGAGACTGGTTTTAGTTTTTTTTAGTTTTTTAGAAGGAAGTCATATACTAGGAATTAACTAGGACGCCTGGAGGGTGAGTAAATCATGGGCTAATTTAAATTTTTGGGTGAACTAACTCATTATTATTCTTGTTATTAACAAACTATTAAAAAACAATCTATTTTTAATACTTTCTGCAGCTGTAGTTTCAGTGTACTGAGATCTATCTTTTTTTTGTTGTTGTTTATTGTTGTTTTGTTGTAGTCAATCAGAAATACTGTCACTTACTAGTAATACAAATGTGAAACAGCGGTAATTTTCAGCATACTTTTTAGTGGATGTGTCCACTAGTCGAGAAAAAATGTAGACATGGGTTTATCCATCTGGATTTAATTGGATGGTGAAACGTGTCTGTTTGATAGCAGATTGGATCCAGGTGGTGTGAGCCGTGTTATGATGTTGTTTAATTTCAACTTAAAACATCATGTCTACTCAACTCTGAGAATGGCACGTGCCTGACTCTATCCTCCTTCTATCTGCTATTAACATGCTGCTGTCCACTTGTGACACGCTAACAGAGGCCTGACCTCCACCCACGCTGGCCCCTCAACAGATATGCGGGGCGTGCCTCGGTTCAGCAGCAGATGGGTGCAGTCAAAGCATTGACAGGTGAGTGGGCGAAGGTGGGAACGACCGAACGCAGGGCTCACTAACTCTCTGCTAGTGAGTAGGAAGCCAGCGGGTTAAAATTTAACCAGGTCCTTTCCAGCCGCGATCCCCCAACCCTCTGTTAAAGACGGCCGTGATGGATAGCCTCTGTCACGGTGTTCAGTAGAGGGTCTGGGGCTCAGTGGGGACAGAGCCTTAATCTGACGTCCCTATTCCTATCTAGACAAGTGAGAGTAATGCTGTGACGACCTCCAAAAATGCGATACAAGATTGAAGGACAAAAATGGAATGCACAGGACTGCGTGGAATCTGAATTCTCAGAATTCCAGACAGTAATGGAATAAAATGGTTGACTCCTTTGTCTTTTATGTTTTGCTAAATACACACAATGAAATATGTTATTTATTTATTTGTTTGTTTGTTTGTTTGTTTATTTGTTTGCTTGTTTGTGCTTACATTCTTTCTTTCTTACTTACTACAAAAATATTCTGTTCACAATTGCTATTTACCTAAATAGTTATTTGTTCTCAGCTGTTGTTGTTCTGACACTGCTGTCATGGTAAAAAAACATAAAAAAAAAAATAAATAAATAAATAAATAGTATACTGTATACATAAAAATAAATCTTTATAAGAAGCAAAATTGTTGGTTGTGGTGGAATGATACATTTGTGAAAATTATATAAATTGTTTTCATACAATGTTGCATGCTATGTATGTAAATGAATATAGACAGATTAGTAAATAATAATAATAACAATAATAATAATAATAATAATAATAATAATAATAGTAATAATGCATTGAAAACATTTGGGAAAAAAGCAAAAAATAATATTGAATGTATTTGTTTTAGTTATTTAATAAAATAATTTATTGCAAAAATGTATATTAAATTATGGAATTATTATTATTATGTAAATTTTAATGTAATCTTAATTTAATCAAATTAAAATACTAAAGTAAATAAAAAATAAAATAATGTATTAAATATTTTGAAAATTAGCAAACAATTATATTGAATTTTGGATTTTTTTAAAGTTTTAATATAATCTTCATTTAATAAAATTAAATTAGTAAATAAAATAAAATAAAGCATTAAAACCTTTGAAAAGTAGCAAGAATTAATATTGAATGTGTGGTATGTTTTATGTTTTAATGTTATCTTCAGTTTAAAATAAAATATAATATAAAAGAAAAGAAAAGAAAAGAAAAGAAAAGAAAAGAAAAGAAAAGAAAAGAAAAGAAAAGAAAAGAAAAGAAAAGAATGCATTAAAACATTTGAAAAATATCAAAAATTCATACTGAATAGGTGGCATTTTTAGTGTTTTAATATAATATTTTAAATTAAATAAATTAAATTAATGCATTAAACATTTGAAAAGTAACAAAAAATGCATACTGAATGGATGGCATGCTTTAGTCTTTTAATAAAATCTTATAAAAAAAAATAAATAAAATAAAATAAAATAAAATAAAATAAAATAAAATAAAATAAAATAAATGCATTCAAATATTTGGAAAGTTGCAAAAAATAATATTGAATGCATGGTATTTTTTAGTGTTTTAATATAATCTTAATAACTAAAATAAAATAATGCATTAAAGCATTTGAATTAAATTAATACTAAATGTATGTTTTTTTTATAAAATACGTTTTTTATAAAATAAAATTATGACTGAATGTTTTTTTTTTTGTTTTTTGTTTTTTTGTTTTTTAATGCAATCTTTATTTAACAAGGTTAAAATAAAATCAAATAAAGAAAAAACACCATGTATTAAAAATATTTGAAAAGTAGCAAAAATTAATATTGAATGCATGGTATTTTTTTAAATTTTAGAAACAAATTGAAGAAACATGTTTCAGTATATAAACTCTTACATATTTGTTTATTTGAAATACAATCAAATTTCTGTCTCTGTCTTGAAAAGCCATAGTTACGTACAACCTTTTGAGCATAGGTCAGCTGGAAAGTGTTGCTCAGAGGTTGTGTTTGTGCCCAGAGGGCTCGTGGGGAACAGAAGAGAGTGAGAGAGAGGTAAAAAGAAATATCCACAAACCCCTTTTGCTTTTCTATGAAAAATGTGCCCTGCGTGGGACAAGTCCATGTAGACTCATCCATCAAGTGGACCCAAATACAGCCCGCACCACTGTTGACATGAGGTTAACAACTTGACACTGACAGCTAGTCAGGCATGGCTGCAGAGCGAGGAAAGGTCGACACGGAAGCGGTGATCTATCTAAAAATAAACAGGTAGAAATCTGCCCACAAACACTGAGCAACCGATCAAGTCTTACTTCCTTATGTTCAAATCTTGATTTCCTCTCCTTTGAAAATGTGCTACGCGATATACGCCGCTGAGAGTGTGTTCAGATGAGGAGGTAAAGGCAAGAGTTGGACATGGGTGCTGATGAGGTCTCTAACGCATAAAGGCCCAAAACACAGAGGTAAATTGTGTTTAATCCAACCCCCGCTGCTTCTATAAAATGAGATGTGGTTTCAAACGCAGGCCCAGTTTTTAATTGCACTTAAAGCAGAATGGCAGAACATCAATCTTGATGAGTAGATCTGCATCCCCACTCTCCCCGGCCAATTTATCACCATTCACGCCTACACACACACACACACACACACACACATCCATTACACCATCCCATCTGCGGATTTCCCATGAACTTCCCCCCTCTTCGGCCCCTAAGTCTCCATCACCACTGCATACTGCAATCTTCAGTCAACCACCAAAATATCCAATCCATTCCCATTCAAAGACCAATCTGCAGAAGATATCAGAGCATGCTGAAAAGATTTCCTTGCTAGTCTAGACTGACTAGACAGACTAGACTAGTCTGTGGGTTAACTTGGTTGATAGACCCTCAAAATCGTGTTATTAATCAGCCAAAAAATACCAAAAAGAAGTATGCTTCAAATTAATTTTATTAAGTATACGTAAGTAAAGTTCAAGTATATTTTTAAGTATACTTTATGTAGTAAGTATACAAATATCAGTGTACTATTTCAGTACTAAATTGGCCACATTATAGTATATAAAATATAATTTTATGTGTACTATTTCAATACATCTTGAGACTAAATTGGTCTACTTTCTAGTATATAAAAGTATCCTTTTAAGTGTACTATTTAAATACTTATTTGGACTAAATTGGCCCACTTTTTATCATATAAAAGTATACTTTTAAGTGTACTATTTCAATACTCCTTCGGACTAAATTGGCCCACTTTCTAGCATATAAAAGTATACTTTTAAGTGTACTATTTCAGTACTCCTTCCGACTAAATTGGCCCACTTTCTAGCATATAAAAGTATACTTTTAAGTGTACTACTTCAATACTCATTCGGACTAAATTGGCCCACTTTCTAGCATATAAAAGTATACTTTTAAGTGTACTATTTCAATACTCTTTCGGACTAAATTGGCCCATTTTCTAGTATATCCATTGGGACTAAATTGGCCCAATTTCTAGTATATAAAAGTATACTTTTAAGTGTACTATTTCAATACTCATTCAAACTAAATTGGCCTACTTTTTAGCATATAAAAGTATACTTTTAAGTGTACTATTCCAATACTCATTCTGACTAAATTGGCCCATTTTCTAGTATAAAAAAATATACTTTTAAGTGCACTATTTCAATACTCATTGGGACCAAAATATGCCCACTTTCTAGAATATAAAATTATACTTTTAAGTGTACTATTTCAATACTCATTGGGACCAAAATATGCCCACTTTCTAGAATATAAAATTATACTTTTAAGTGTACTATTTCAATACTCATTGGGACCAAAATATGCCCACTTTCTAGTATATAAAATTATACTTTTAAGTGTACTATTTCAATAATCCTTGAAGCTAAATTGGCCCACTTTCTAGCATATAAAAGTATACATTTAAGTGCACTATTTCAATACTCCTTCAAACTAAATTGGCCCACTTTCTAGCATATAAAAGTATACATTTAAGTGCACTATTTCAATACTCCTTGAAGCTAAATTGGCCCACTTTCTAGCATATAAAAGTATACATTTAAGTGCACTATTTCAATACTCCTTGAAACTAAATTGGCCCACTTTCTAGCATATAAAAGTATACTTTTAAGTGTACTATTTCAATACTCATTGGGACTAAATTGGTCCACTTTCTAGTATATAAATGTATACTTTTAAATGTACTATTTCAATACTCATTGGGACTAAATTGGTCCACTTTCTAGCATATAAAAGTATACTTTTAAGTGTACTATTTCAATACTCCTTCAAACTAAATTGGCCCGCTTTCTAGCATATAAATGTATACTTTTAAGTGTACTATTTCAATACTCCTTGAAACTAAATGGGCCCACTTTCTAGCATATAAAAGTATACTTTTAAGTGTACTATTTCAATACTCATTGGGACTAAATTGGTCCACTTTCTAGTATATAAAAGTATACTTTTAAGTGCACTATTCCAATACTCATTAGGACTAAATTGGCCCATTTTCTAGTAAATAAAAGTATACTTTTAAGTGCACTATTTCAATACTCATTAGGACTAAATTGGCCCACTTTCTAGCATATAAAAGTATACTTTTAAGTGTACTATTTCAATACTCCTTGAAACTAAATTGTCCTACTTTCTAGCATATAAAAGTATACTTTTAAGTGCACTATTTCAATATTTATTGGGACTAAATTGGCCCACTTTCTAGCATATAAAACTATACTTTTAAGTGCACTATTTCAATATTTATTGGGACTAAATTGGCCCACTTTCTAGCATATTAAAGTATACTTTCAAGTGCACTATTTCAATATTCATTGGGACTAAATGGGCCTACTTTCTAGCATATAAAAGTATACTTTTAAGTGTACTATTTCAATACTCATTGGGACTAAATTGGCCCACTTTCTAACATATAAAAGTGTTCTTTTAAGTGTACTATTTCAATACTCCTTGAAACTAAATTGGCCCACTTTCTAGCATATAAAAGTATATTTTAAGTGCACTATTTCAATATTTATTGGGACTAAATTGGCCCACTTTCTAGCATATAAATGTATACTTTCAAGTGCACTATTTCAATATTCATTGGGACTAAATGGGCCTACTTTCTAGCATATAAAAGTATACTTTTAAGTGTACTATTTCAATACTCATTGGGACTAAATTGGCCCATTTTCTAGCATATAAAAGTATACTTTTTAGTATACTTTAATTATAACAGTAGTAAACTTTGAGTACACAACTAGTTAACATCAATGTTTTAGTTTGCACTGCAAGTATACTAAAAGTGAATTTATAGGTATACTGATAGTTTACTAATTAAATACTTTTTATGCATTTTTAGTACACTTTGAAGTATAGTCTCAGTAAACTACTAGTTTAGTAGTTTTATACTGCAAGTATACTCGTAAGTTTTTTTTTAAGTGAACTTTACATCATACTTTAAGTATACTACTATGTCCCTATTTACATATTAATTTGTATATATTTTGTTATATGAATATCTGAAAATACAAAAATCAAAACAAAAGAACAGGGTATCTGCTTGTAAACAAAAACATTTTAGTCTAGATTTAGCATTGTTTTTTATAAACACTTGAATGTGGGTAAGTTTCATAAATAAAAAATAATAAATACATAACATTTTGAACAAACAAAAAAAGACTATTCATGATAATCAAAACGTAGATGGAGTCAATCAACACCCCAAAGCTTGACAGTCATTATTACCTCTTCATAGGTCAACATTTTATTCCATAACGTTACACAGTTGTCCATATCTATGATTTTGATGCTGTTTTATGTCTGACAAATGTGTTAGATTACATGTGGAAGCATCTGTTGTTTCAGTTTCTTCTTCACTTGTGTTTCAGAAATTCTGTACAGAAGATGTGTAATAGCGTCCCCTAGCGTATAACAATGAAAACACAGTTTCTCAAAGCAAAAGTATAGCTTAAATATATATTGAGACTTTTTCTATGTATAAATCAAGTATGCTTAAATGTCATGTATATTTCTGAGAAGTATATAGAGCACATT
>NC_133378.1:15070901-15156913 GCF_049309525.1 Garra rufa
CCACCCCAGATATTGACACGATCTTCCACCTTTATAAGGACGTGTGGGTGTATGTCGCAAAACCTATTTCACTCATATTTCACTACAAAATCACCTGTAGTTGAAAAAGAAATATCATTGTCATTAGTGAAATGTGGGGCAAATATACTTAAATATATTAATTTGTTACAACAATGTTATAATAAAAGCATTATACTACCTGACAATAAATAAATAGATGATTTGTTCACTACAGTATTAACTTTTGGAAATCATCAAGAATAATGAGAATTACAAACAGACTCAAAAGAAGGATTCAGAAGCATAAGAATTGGACTACAGTAATGATCAAAAAAGGGTCAATACAAAAAATCAGCTGTCATTAAAACTGGTCAAATGATATTATCATTGTCATGGTATTTATTTAATTTCATATATATATATATATATATATATATATATATATATATATATATGTATGTATGTATGTGTGTGTGTGTGTGTGTGTGTGTGTGTGTGTGTATTTTTATTTTTATTTTTTTTCATTTATTACTTTGTTTTATATTTTATTTTATATTTTTATTAGTATTGTTTATTTATTTATTTATTTATTTTTATTTTATTGTTTCATTTCATTTTTATTTTATTTTATTTCAATTTAGTTTAGTTTATACTCAGCAATAAATAAAAAAAAATAAAACTAACCCAACTTTTAGGTTAAAAATTTAATGTAAAAATTTAACCCAACAACTGGGTTAATCCATATTTGACCCAACATTTCAATATTTATTTCATTTCATTTATTTATTTTTTATATTTATTTTATTTTAATTATTTCTTTTTTTTAATTTCATTTATATTTATATATATATATATATATATATATATATATATATATATATATATATATTTTTTTTTTTTTTTTTTTTTTTTTACTAGTATTGTTTAGTTTCGTTTTGTTTACTCCCAGCAAAAATAAAATAAAATAAAATAAAATAATTAAAAATAGTCCATATTTGACCCAACATTGGGTTGAAACAAACCCAGCAGTTATTTTATTTTATTTCAATGTATGTATTTATTTATTTATTTATTTATTTATTTATTTGTTTGTTTGTTTGTTTGTTTGTTTGTTTTGTTATTGTATTTATTTATTTATTTGTTTGTTTAATTTAATTTAATTTAATTTAATTTAATGTTTTTTTTTATTTTATTTTACTTTATTTTATTTTATTTCAGTTTAGTTTAGTTTAGTTTAATTTAGTTTACACTCAGCAATAAATAAATAAATAAAAATAAAAAATGCTGGGTTGTTTCAACCCAACTTTGGGTCAAATATGGACTAACCCAACTTTTAGGTTAAAAAATTTATGTAAAAATGTAACCCAACAGCTGGGTTAGTCCATATTTGACCCAATATTTGAATATTGCAATATTGAAAAATTAAAACAAGAGTAATGCAAATGTAGGACATTCAATATGAGGTAGTGTTTAACATCTTTCTGACTATATAAAATCCACACTATGTAATGGCATGGGGTGATTTTTTATTTATTTATTTTATTTTTAATTTTTTATTTTTTTTTTGCATATTAGCACATATTTTTCTCAAGCATGAACACCTCATTAAACCTCATGCCTATCTCTTCAGGTTACAGAGTGTAGTGCAAAGCTGCCCTGAGAGCAAAAAGCCATGCACAAAGAACAAAAAAAGAGTAGTATTTCCTGCCATTTGTGTGGATGAGAAATGCTTCCTTTTACTGAATTGTTTAGACAAAAATTACCTAGAAATTTATGTTCCTCCGGATATATGAGTGCAAGGTTATGCTCTCCTCATATCAGTGTAGATGCGTCATTAAACGTGATGGGAAACAATAGAGTAAATGAGCGATGATTGATTGCACTGACTGTATTTACAATTAACCTGGACAGATCTTCTGTATTTATGGCCTGACTTAGATACATAGAGAGATAAATATACAGACAGACATAGAGACTAAGATAGACAGATAGATAGATACACAGACAGATAGAGACAGACAGAGACAGAGGTGTAATGGTAGAGGGGGGGTTATTGCAGGGGGACGGTCCACATAATCCTTCTCAGAATGGCCGGACTTCCTAAAACGGAGGCAATGTGGAGCCGGATCTTCTCTCTGTCCACTCAGCACAAAGCATTCAGTCCCCTGAGCTGCAGTTAATAATTCAATAGAAGAGAAGTGAAAGAGAGGATGTGTCTGACTGACAGCATGAAGCTATGCAGAGGAGAGCGTTTACACAGAAATCTGACAAATACGTTTATGTAACACCCTAAATAAAAGTTAGATGTTCGAAGTTGTAGAATGTGTGTGAGGAAAAAGTGGAGAAATACATTTAATAATAATAATAACTAAGAAAAGATAAACTATTAACTATGACTTTTGCCTTAATAAATTTCTAAGTTGTGTATTAATAGATAGTAAGAAAGGTGTTAAGTTTAGGATTAGGGATGTAGAACATGGTCATGCAGAACAAATGCTTTATACACTGTAAAATCTAATTAGTTGGGCTTACTTAAAAAAAAGCATGCAAACCAATTGCCTTAAAAATGAAGTGAAATAGAAATATCATGTTCTAGTAACTAAAGTTCTAGTAACTAAAAAAGAACTGTACACTGTTAAAAAAAGTTGTTTCAAATAGAAAAAAGTAAGTGTTCGAGCTGACTTAAAATTTTAAGTGTGGTCAACATACAATGTTAAGCTGTACTACTTGAAAACGTGGATATTTGAGTTGAGTAAACTTAATTTAAGTCAGCACAAATACATTTGAAGTTGAAACCACTTTTTTAGTGTAGGGGGTACTTGATTCTTTACATTAGGTTTACTCTTGACTTATTATAGCTACTCACTGACTGAATAAATTATGCAATTGCTTTGTTTTACTGTTGTTGTTTTTATTTTATTTTATTTTATTATAAATAAATTGAGTTGTTACCATTGTTGTGATTCGCTGGCTTAATATTAAAGTTTGTGTGTGACTCAAGCATATTAGAGCAAATATTAAAGGACTGTTTTAACTCAATTAAAATCTTCTCAAGTCATTTATGAAAACAAGGAAATTATGATCATTAATAAACATGAAAAAAATAACTAACAGATTCAATTAGAAATTAGGTCACATTCTATAAGCAACCTATTTATTACTTTTCTTTGAAATCAAATAACTAACACCAAGTTATGATTTCATATTGCATTGCTGCATCAATAGAAAGATAATTATAATATATTTATATTTAATATACTTCTTCTTCTGTTGTTATGTTGGACATTAGCAACATATTGGTGCATTGCTGTGTCTCACTGGTTTATTAATGTCATTGGTTCCTTTGTAGCTACTTGAATATTTTAAGGAAGCATCACTTAAAGAAGTAAGTAAATTGTTTTATTTGCCTGGAATTAGCTGTAACTTAATAAAACTTAGTAAGAACAATAACTAAGTAAAGAATATAGCTGCAAGTAGCAATTACGGGGCCAAGCATTCAAAGGCAAAATGAGGAGCTAAGGATGGCATGGAACATAAGACCAACTGCAACAATGAGTGAAAGGAAGCCATTTTAAGATGATTTTAGTCAAAACGACAGAAAAATAATGTAGAACGCCTACTGACATGATTTAATGGCTTGTTACGTTTGACCAACAGGTTGCGCTGTTATCAAAACAATGTGGTGTGTTTAGTGTGAAGTGACAAAGGCACACACAAAGTTTGGTGTCATTATGTCAAAGCTTTGCAGAGATAAAGCCTCAGAGTCATTTTGGCATCAAGCCTAAAATTTGTAGTGGGGCTGTACGAAAACGGTTTCATCTATCAACATGAAATCCATAACTTTTTATCAGCACAGTCTGAAGATGATTTGTCTCAATTTTGGTGAAAATCGGATGAACGGTCTAGGAGGAGTTCGAAAAAGTATGTTTTCAAAATAAACCAAAATGGCGGACAGGAAGTTATTCCTATTCTGACATAATTGGTATCGATGTTCTCGGCATTATCCAAGGAATATATCAAGACCAGTTTCATTACAATAGGCCAATCTAAACAGAAGTTATTAACATTTTTCTGAATATCTTTATAACTTTTGACCACAAGGTGGCGCTGCCTCCAAACTTTTTGAGCACTGTCAAGGCATGGTGCTGAAGGTACGTACCGAGTTTCGTAATGATATGTCAATTTATTCGTAAAATATAGCATTTTACAACAAAATTCAAAATGGCCGACTCGCAAACTGGACAACATGGGAAAATTGGATATGGTACGACTTGGCATGCTCCTTCAAATCTAATGAGACCAGTTTCAAGATTATTGGCCAAACCCTTGAGAAGTTATAAGCAAAAATTACAATTTTTCATAACTCCTGACCACTAGGTGGCACTGTGCCGAAACACTGCAGGTAGCCTCAAGTCATGCTTGTTATAACACTCAGCAAGTTTGGTCTCAATATGCCAAACCGTTACGGAGATACAGCCTTACATCCATTTTTGCTTCTTTTTCGAAGAATTTGTTCAGGCATTATTCGAGAACGGTGTAACTAAAAATCTTGAATTCCATAACTTTTTGCCACCATGGTCTGAAGATGATCTGTGCCAATTTTGGTGAAAATCAGACAAACCGTCTAGGACGGGTTCGAAAAAGTAGGTTTTTCAAACAATTAATTATAGAAAAAAAAAAACTAAACCTTACGATTTTTTTAATTTGGTGTACATTGAGCCAATGATTCAGAGAAAAAAAGAATTTTGATTCTGTGGCTTACGGTTCAAAAGTTATTAGCAAAAACAAAGTAAAATTTTGGACAAGTGGTGGCGCTAGAGAGTTTGAGTTAGAGACTCCAAATTGCTATGGTTAATGTTGGGTCTGTCCTCTATCAGTGTGCCAAATTACACAACTTTCCCGCAAGCGGTTCTATGGGCTGCCATAGACTTCCAGAGCGGAAGAAAAAGAACGCTAACGGATACAATAGGTGCCTAAGCACCTTCGGTGCTTGGCCCCTAATAACGTATTATATCTAACCCTCCTGTTATCCTTGGGGTCAATTTGACCCCATTCAATGTTTAACGTATGTACATATATAATTGACTTTTTTTTTTTTTTTTTGCTTCAGATTGAATGACTTCTCCTAATTTAATGGGGAAAACTTGGTAAACATAAAAGTAACATGATATTATTTGTTCAATGCCCTGTACACATTTTGTCACATCGGTGTTCTTTGGGGTCAATTTGACCCCAGGTTCTTTTAGCTGTATAAAACATAAGAAATATAAAAAATTTACATACATTTGTTTTGGGTGATATTGAGGTCACTATAACATGCTATGATTTTATAATATGCACTATAATTTTATATGTTAAGTATAATAAAAATTAAAAAAAAAAAAACTAACACAACCATACCTGTAGTATTGCGAGAACCACTGTCAATTGAATTGCTCTCTCAATCGAAAATGGCCTCTACGCAAAGGTTTTCTGTCAGTGAGATTTTGTCACAGGTGTTTGACAGTGAAAGTGGGGGGGTGTTTCAGAGTGTTGTTAAGTAGTCAACAAAGACATCAATTACCTGACACTAACCTTTTAGCAAAAAAAATATCATATTCTAGAGGTTTTAAATTTGGGGTCAAATTGACCCCAATGGGAAAAAGGTGTTAGCGGATTTTAGGGTAACAGGAGGGCTAAGTAAGGTAAACTATTGGATTTTAAAGACTTTTTACACTAAGTGCAATGGAAAAACGAAGGCGAATCACTGACGAATGGTGCTTTCACACCGAGCGTGAACCAAATGTTCAACTTCTGCTAATTTATGCCTGCATGCTAGGTCACGTCGACCAACAATGAATTTTTTTTCTCAGATATGTATCTTGTATGGATTTACCACCATCCATACAATTATATTAAGAACATGAGAATAATCATCTGTTCTCAGATGCGATGATAACAAGAGCACATCTTCTCTCTAGGAATACTTTTCTCATGTGTTTGTTTACATTGGTATTCGAAACAGCACCACTACTCTCATTCTTTTGTGCAGCAGCTGCTCCGGGCATGAGATGTAATGCTTAAATCTTATTGGATGGCCATGTTTTCGCTTTGCAAAACTAAAAAGATTCATTGGACTGGTTGTTAAAAAACATTCACTTTTTCAGTGCATAAATGTTGCTAAATTTAGGTATGGTGTAGGATTTAGGAATTGAACATGTGGTTATGCAGGATAACATTAATAAGCATTATAAGTACTGATAAACAGATAATATGCTATAGTATGCATAATTGTGCAAAAATATTTTATAAATTACAGTTACACTTTATTTTACAATGTCCTTGTTACAGTGTAATTATACCTTTAATTACTGAGTAATATTAATAAGTACATGTATTTACTCTATGGTTAGGGTTAGGATGAGGGTTTGGTTTAGGGTTAGTTGCATGCATAAATTATTGTTATTACTATAGTTACAGATAAAAACATATGCTCTGTATATATACATGTAGTATTACTGTGCTTTTTGGACTGAAGTAATACCAATGCAATCTTTAAAGTACCTGGAACAATGCCACAGTAAGCAGTTCTTGGACCCAGGACAAAGCTGTCCCCCTTAGATGAAGTTGCAATCATTTTCCCCTCCAGGATCCATTTTGGGCCCCCTCAAGCCAAGACCTGGGACAAAAGATCCTGTTGTCCTCCCTTCTCAGCAATCCTGCCATGTAACGAAAATGGTAAATGAATATGGTAATCATTCAGTACAACAGTGTATATTAAATACAATTACGTTAGCATGATACCACTATATTTTCACATAGTATGTATATTTTACCAGGGGCAGATGCATAGTCCAAAGGTCAGTCTTCTGTTCTTGCGTTAACTTCAAATGCAGTAAACAAGTCCATTAATCTCTGACACTAATACACACATTAATGAATGAGTAAATAATCCATGTGTAATGGGTAATAGCTCTTTAACATCAGTCCCTGTGATGTGTCCTCACATGATGTTCTGACCGTTCCCCTGCTGTCCTCTGACCCAGAGCCTGTGCCAGAGCTCCTTCCTGTCTTTCCGTCCCTCCGGGAGCACGCTTCCCCTCGGCCAGCTCGGCCATTACGGGAAAACTTTAAAGCCGTGCTTGTTTTCCCCTCTTCTAGAACTCTCTCTGAGAAACCCATGACAGGGAATGCCAAAAATGTGCACATGAGAGACACGTTTGGGTAAGAAAAGACAGAAAAGAAAGAATTGGACAAGCGAGGGCTGAAAAACACGGCCATAAAGATGTCAAAGAAAGGAAAGAATCTGCTGATGGTACAAATAATTGCAGGGCAGTGAGGAGTGCTCCCCGTTATTGTCCCTCCACCTGGGTAAGGGTGTCCTCCGCCTGGAAGGGGCAGGAGTGGTGTTAATGTTTAGCTGGGTACCCCAGCAAAACTGAAAGAGCTTGTCTTCGTTGAACTCTCATCAAAGAGCACCATGCAGAGAGATCGAGATTTGAGAGCAAGAATCGTTCATTGTGATCCCAATAGATAGTGTTAGGCTTTGTTCACACAAATCCAATTTGGTCTTCAAATCCAATGTTTAGGACTGATGGTCCACTTTTGGCAAATAAGAAAATAAATCTGTATGTTAAGACACTAGTTGTTATTGTAGTGATTTAATCGTAATCAGAATGTCAAGAAACAACCAAGAATGGCTGTTAGTGAGGACGGAAAACTGAATTTTTGACCATTCAGACTTGGAGGCAATAAAATGATTACAAACTACTTTTCGCTAAAGTTGTTTTTGTTGTTGTTGTTTTTTTATATAAATCTGGATATCCCCACCCAGACTCAGTGAACATGCATGTGGCAACGTTTCTGCAACACCAATATCGCATACCTTATTGCACATTTCAAAATGAAATGTCCAGTGAGTGGCATTAAAAAATGCATTCAAAATGTGACCATGATCATGTTTTTACTACATTGCTTCAGGTACGTATTGCGATGGTTCAGATTTTAAATATTTGGAAAATAACAAACTCCCTACACCGAACTCAATCCTAATCCTACCTGATGTTAACAAATGCTAAAGTGATATAAAAATGCATTCACTGATGCAACTATTTTATCTTCCTTATATGAGGGTTTGTGTCATTTTGTCAAACCGTAGGCTAGTTTCACAGGATTCGTACCGGAGCACTCCACCTCTTAAGTGCAACATTATATCACATGAGCCCCTGAACAAACCTACTTAGAAAACCCATACAAATGCAGCCAGATATGTGACACTGACAATCAAACATACTGTATTAATAGCACGTATGTGTCATTTGGTGGCATACCAGTGGTTCCCAGCCATGCTCCTGGACTACCAACTTTGCACATTAGGTATCGGTACGCTCCAAATGGGATAAATCCATTTCCGACTCCATCACCCCTTTTCCACTAAGGCAGTTTGAGTGCTGGCTTAGAGCCAGAGCCTAGTTTCAAATAATTTCTTTGTTTTCGACATCCAAAGCACCAGCTCGAAACCAAGAAAAGTGGTTCGTTAATATCACCAAAACATTGCGGGTCTAGAAGTAAGAACTGCTTATGATTGGGGCTGTGGGTGGGGTTACCGTGACCAACAAGACGAACAGAAACTTTTGACCGCCATTTTTGAAATAGCAGCTAAACAAAAACACATTGAATTCACAATGTTTGGATGCTGATGTAGGTTCGCAAAGCCATGAACATCTATATCAATCTATATAATATCCACCATTGTTGCTTTTAGGCTTGTTCAGAATGTGTCTGCACCAGTGATGGGAATAATGGTGTTATAAATAAATGGCCCTAATAATGGCATTACTTTTCTCAGTAACAAGTAATCAAACAAATTACTGTTTCCCCAGTTACAACACTGTTACCGTTACTGACAATAAAATGCTGTGTTACTATAACAGTGCATCTTCTTCCAGAAACGAGAGTAGCTGAGATGAACTTGATGAATGTTTACGGAAATGATGTGGGTGTTTACCTACATGTTCGTGTGTCTCACGTGGATGTTTTCGACGTGACTTACTTCATTTAAAAGTAGACCTTTCTAGCTTTCAATACATTTATTTCTTATGTCTGTAAAGTAGGTATTCGCTGAGATTCAGGTTTTATTTATGTGTTTTTGAAGAAAGATGACGGAGACTGAGATGGCTGAGAGCGCATTTTCTTTAATTTACAAAAGTACATTGTTCTGTTGTTATGACTATACACAAAGAAGAGAAGAGCCTTTGGAGTTTCATACCTTATTCTTATCTATTGGATGTTTTTAACATCCATAGGTTGAAGCCACCCCAATAACGTGATATTTAGCCCCTGGATGGTGTCTCTTACATTGTCCCACAGCAGCATTAAAATAGTGTAGATTAGTGTTTTATTCATTTAACATTTAATATTTGGGGCATCCAAGTTATTTGACATATTTAAGTAACACAATAGTTTATTTCCCTGGTACTTAGTTACTTTTATGATGATGTAACTCAGTTACTAAATCAGTTACTATTTGTAAGAAGTAACTAGTAACTATAACTAACAACTTTTTTAAAGTAACGTGCCCAGCACTGGTCTGCGTTGTGCAGACCGGTCGGCATGTGGTGTTAAAGTACTGCGAGAGCAATTTAAAAGTTTAAAGAGACGTCTGTTCTCCAATAGCTCTCACGGTGCTTTGGCGTCAAGTGCCGATGGATCTCGAGCAAGCCTGGTATGTTTGTGTTCGGCGCTGCCGCGCTAGTGTTTCTGGAAAATATAAGACGTATTCAGTGACGTAAGACCTGGCTCTGTGGTGGCTCTCTAGCCCATGGAAAGGTTGTTAGAAGGCTCGCCAGTCAAACCAATGGCACTGGCTTTGAACTAGCACCTGGTTCATGGTGTTGGAAAAGAGGTAATGATCACCATATTAAAAAGTTCAAAACTGGCCACTTAAAAGGGCACTTCAGAATGAAGGATTTTGAGGGGAACAACTGACGGACATGTCGTTCTTGTGATTCTTTGGGCAGGTTCGTTTTTTTAAACCTTAACTGGCTATGAAAGATGATGCAGAAGTGCATTCCAGGGAACATTTTTTTTGGTCTCTTATACCCTTTATCCCTTCCAGATTGTCACTCTAGATGGTAAACCTTTCCATGGAATTAGGGCATAAGGATAAGCCCTTTACAGTGCATGCAGAATTATTAGACAAGTCACTAATTTTAAACCACATCAATCTTAATAGCTACTACTGCTTTTGTATTGAATCATTTAAAAGTGATATATAATTGTCCATAAAGGCTGGAAGTGAAAAACTTCTTGCATAATTATTAGACATGTTTTCTTTTACAGATAAAGTGAGCCAAAAAAGCGATTTTGCAGTTAACATGTGTCTTTTCTTCTCCACTTGTTTTTTTCTGACCGTGGTCATGCCTTAACTTTGCGAATTATATTATTGCATTAGCATTGCATTCTTCTAATGGGCATTTTTACTTTTAGCCTGAGTTAAATCTCTTTTTGGGCTCATTTTATCTGTAAACGAAAACAGATTAATTATGCACATCTGAATATACAGTATCTCACAAAAGTAAGTACACTCTTCACATTTCAGCAACCATTATAGTATAACTTCTTAAGAGACAATACTACATAAATGAAACTTGGATATATTTTAGAGTAGTCAATGTGCAGCTTGTATAGCAGTATAGATTTACTGTCCTCTGAAAATAACTCAACATACATCCATTATTGTCAAAATAGCTGGCAGCAAAAGTGAGTACACCCTAAGTGAACTTGTCCAAAATGTCATTATATTGTGTTAGCAGCACCATTGTTATCTGGCACTGCCTTAATCATCCTGGGCATGGAGTTGACCAGAGCTGCAGGTTGTTCCTGGGATCCTCTTCCACTCCTCTATAATGACATCATGGAGCTGCTGGACGTTAGACACATGGTGTTTCTCCACCTTATGCTTAAGGATGCCCCACAGGAGCTTAATAGGGTTCAGGTCTGGAGACATACTTGACCACCCCATCACCTTCACCTTCAGCTTCCTCAGCAAAGCAGTTGTCATCTTGGTGGTGTGTTTGGGGTCGTTATCATGTTGGAAAACTGCAGTTCGGCCTAGTTTCTGGAGGGATGTTCATGTTCTGCTTCAGAACGTACAGTACATAATGGAATCCATGTTTCCCTCAATGAACTGCAGCTCCCCAGAACCAGCAGCACTCATGCAGCCCCAGACCATGATGCTAACACCACCATGCTGGACTGTAGGTTAGACACAAGACATGCTCTTAGACAGGTTGTCTTCAGCAAACTGTTTGCGGTCTTTCTTGTGAGCCAGCTTCAGATGAGGCTATCTTCTGGGACGACGCCTATGCAAACCGACTTGCTGCTACTTCGGCAACCTGTAAAGCAATGCTGGCAGCACTCATGCTTCTGTTTTTTTCTGTTTTTACTGCTGTTATCACTTGGGTGTACTCACAGCTATTTTGACAATAATGGCTGTATGTTGAGCTATTTTCAGAGTACAGTAAATCTATACTGCTATACAAGCTGCACATTGACTACTGAGTGTTTATTTCTATAGTATTGTCCCTTGAGAAGATATACTAAAAAAATGTTGCTGAAATGTGAGGGATGTACTCACTTTTTCATTTCCAAGCTTCATGAACAATAATATATCACTTTTAAATGATTAAGTACAAAATCAATACTAGTTATTAAGATTGATGTTGTTTGTAATTGGTAAAATGTGCTTGGGGGAAAAAAGACCAGAAAATCAACTTGCCTAACAATTCTGCACACACTAAAGAATGGAACGCAGCCTATGTTTCCATAATCAAACTCACTTAAATTAGAAGCTCATTAGTAAAGACTCCAAGTACTAACTCCAAGGTGTGAACTTTTGGAGGAACTCCAGGACCAGGGTTAAGAAGCACTATTCCAGATTACCAAAAAACTAAATGGATTCAAATATGCCAAGAATCAGATTTTCACTGCCTGTCTGAACAAAGCCTATATCTGCTACTGTGACGCTGGCGATAAGGCGTAATAACACCCACGTTGATCTTTCCAATGACGGCTCTGTCAAACCATCAAACCCACCTCAATCAAAAATCAACAATCATGCCTACCCTTCTTCAAAGCCGTCTACCCTAGGCCACCCGCGCTTCATCTCGACGACTCCCTACCTGCCTGCTTAATTATTGAGCAGATCCGAGAGGAGGAAGGTGTGTGGCAGCAGTAAAGAAAAGAGGAATGACAGATCTGCCTGCGTCGTCTCTTCTCAAAAGAAGGGAAAGAAACTCTACCGTAGACAGCCGAGCTCTGAGAGAGCGCAATGGAGACGTTCAGTCGAAGAGCTCTGGGGCGGTTCGTTATCGTGACGTGACGGTTTGTTTCACGATTGATGCCCTTGAGGGACAACGTTGATCATACCAGTTATTTGTATCTTCCATCATAATGTAAAGCAGATATGCCATCGAAGGAAAGTGCTCGAAAGAAAGTTGCTGCAGTCGTAGAACACCATCGTTCTACGTTTTGTTCTGTGACAAATGATGTGTAACTGATATTCAAGAACTTTTTTAACACATTAGTGCTTTGATTCTACTTCCTTTTATATTTATAAAACTGGATGATTTTTGCATCACAAAGCCTAAATGACACTTGCAACCATATGTAAGTGAACTTTAATCACACAGCAGTCAGAAGTGTCACAATTCTCTGTCAGAATGTCACAACTGTCACTCAGGATTCCTAAAGTCTTACATGACAACTATAGAATGTAATTTAAAATAAACAAAGATTTGCACAACAAAATTGGCAGTTCAGTTCTTATTGACATTAGTCTTCTGCACTGTGAAAGATGTTTTGTTAAATTTATGGCTCAGAATTGGCAGCTGCAGTTGCCAGAATGTTACCGTAAAGAATAAAGTAACAGGGCTTCAGACAGCATGGGATGACTGTACATTTTACAGTTCATATGTATAAATAAATTAAATCTGCTTAGCATACTATTAAAACGAGTACTTATTATGGAAATAATTAACTAAACGAAAACTTAATTACCATTAAATGCAAATATATTATAGTTTGCATTTATATTAACTCCAGTTAGCTGAACTTTAAAGTGTTTTTTGATCCACTTCAGTTTGGGTGCATCTTTCTATGTAATCTCATAATTACTTGAGTGGCTTTTTATTTAATTAATATTTTATTATCTGCAAGTAGAGCTGTTTTGAAAATACACTTTAACAAATGCACTTCAATGAAGTACAGTTCCTTTTCCAAAAAGAGTAATAATAACAGTACCCAAAACAGGTCAAATAGCATTTCATTAGCTAAAGTTTCCAAGATCTGCTGTCAAAACGTAGGCATTGTTACCCATTCAAATGTATACAATTCATAACAAAATGTACACTTTTTTAAAACTTAAAAAAAGTAAAATTTAATTTCACTGTAAAGTAACTGACAGTTAAAATTATATTATATATTATATTATCCCTTTATAACATGAATATAATGTAGAATTATTTTATATCTAAGTTGAAATGACAAATTTGATTCATTGGTATGTATAATGATCATTTCCTGTATTCATTTTTGCACATATGGGTGTACATTAACATTGGTACATATGTATATTCCCTTGTCAAAAAGTGTAGGGTTTCAATAATAAAATTGTACAAGATTTTAATTAGAGTTTCTACAATTTTTATAAGATTCTTATCTATCTGTACAAATGATTTTGCTTGTATCCTGATAATTTTCTTTGCAGAAGCTTATTTAATAAATGTACATTAAAAAATGACACTTATTTAAGGTCACCTGTCAAGTTTGAGATTTTGGGCTTTTTGGTTTTTTATAGTGTTTTTTTTTTTCAGACTAGTGGAAAGGAAAAAAACTGTTAAGTGTTTCTTTTATAGCACTTTATCTATTTGTGTCAATAGATGTCAATTATAATACATATTTTTAAAGGCCATTTTCTCAAAATGAGTTTTTTTCTCCTACACTGAGCCATAAATCTCCATTTCAGTAGCACTTACACACACCAAACTTGAAATTTTTATCCCAGACTATATCTTGAAGGTTTTTACAGAGGGATTTGTTCATATATAATGTGCTTGATTTTATACAACATTTTATTCCCAAAAAAACTGTAAAAAAAAATCTGTTTTTTGCCTGTTCTAGGTATTTTCTGAATTATGGAGTGACAAAATGAGATTCTTTTGTAAAAACATTTGATTCTAATATGTCAGAAAAATAAACAAGAATTTTGAAACTGACTTCATCCGGTGTTTCGAATGTTTTGAGTGCATATTTAATTAAACAATGGCTCATTTGCATATTAAAACCTAACATTCTAGAAAACTTGTAATACAAAAAATGTTTGCGATTATCAATGTAATCAATCAACTGAGTAAGTAAGGTGATAACTATTAGTTATTTTATGTTACCCTATTCACCAGTGTCTCGCCTTAAATAGGACGCCAATGGATCCCAGTTAAAAAATAAATTAATAAATAAATAAAACAAGAATCTCAAGTACTATGAGTTAATAATAAGAAAAATTCCAATTAGAACACTTTTCTTTTTGGAATGCTTTAGAAGTTTTTGACAAGTGTTTATATGTAAGGATTGTTTTAATCAGATATGGATCAACATTTTAATTTCTGTGGACAACAAATGGCAAATTTTCTAATACTTATTATAATATTAAGTCTATTAAGAATAACTTGGAGAGTTAGTCCCCTCTCGTCCCTCCTGGGTATCAACACCCCCATTTTAACAGTAATACTGTATGTGTTTATAAAATTGGCTGAGAAAGAAGTAAACTTTGGGCTGGCGATTTCATAAATCTCTCTCTTAAATGGTGATATCCTTCTCTCTAATGGCTTGGTAATTGACGTCACGCCAGGCAGATTCAAGGTGCTTTCACTGCTTTGACAAGTTAAGTGGGGGGTGGAGGGGGCATGGGGCCATTGTCTTTCAAATGAGCTGTCAAGAGGGGGCGTCCCGTCAGCAGTTTGCCTTAGTACCTGCCCGTTAATAATTGAGCCGCGAGCTTGTGAAGGTGTATGGCGCGTAACAGACAACTTATGTGCTGTGATTGACAGATGAGCTAACTGCGACTTTTTTTCCCCTAAAGAATAAAAACAGAGGCAGGAGACACACCAGTGATTGAAATCAAAGGGAAATGGGAGGTCTAAATAGAAATGATGAGAGTGTATTTGTGTGTGTTCAGATGGGTTACTTATTCTCCAAGCATTGTAAGCAACTTCCTTTTTGGGTTCTTGTTGGTGATTAGTGTAACTGAATGAGTGCTAGGCCATGACATGCATATGTGTGTGTGTGTGTGTGTGTGTGTTTGGGGGGGGGGGGGGGGGGTTATAAGTTCTGTTCAATGCAGAAAGAGGATGATGTATCCAATGTACCTAAGACAGCATAAGTTTCAGAAGCCGGGTGTCATCAATCACCGGTTGCGATGTGTCCACACTAACCTGGTTTATGACAGCCACAACAACATTACACTAAACAAACCTGTTTTATGGCACTAGTGATTGATTCCCTCTCTATTTCCACACTGTCCTTTCACACGTCACACATGTCACAAATCACTGTCAAAGAAGTAAGCGTAACTGGTGCTTATTCAAATCTGGCTCTAAATTGATATATGTGACGCTGGACCACAAAACTAGTCTTAAGTAGCATGGGTATATTCGTAGCAATAGCCAAAAATACATTGTATGGATCAAAATGATCAAAAATAAGGATATTAAGTAAAGACTATGTTCCATGAAGAAATTTTCTACTACAAATATATCAAAACGTAATTTGTGATTAGTAATATGCATTGCTATGAATTTCATTTGGACAACTTTAAAGGGGATTTTCTCAATATTTCGATTTTTTTGCACCCTCAGATTGCAGTTTGTCATTTTAACTTAGATGTTAAATAATTCGACATTATAAACTTGTTAATGAGACACTGCTGAACAAGGTTAAAAAACTAATAGTTATCACCTTACTTACTCAGTTGGTTGATTACATTGATAATTGCAAACATTTTTTGTATTACAAGTTTTCTAAAATTTTAGGTTTAAATATGCAAATGATCCATTATTTATTGAAATATGTGCTAATTTGCATACATTTCTAGTACAAAAATCTAAACACTGGATGAAGTCAGTTTCAAAATTTTTGTTATTTTTTGACATATTAGAGTCAAAAGTTTTTACAGAGGGCATTTTGAGTATCTCATTTCATCACGCCATAATCCAGAAAAAAAAACAAAAAAAACTTAGAACTGACAGGAAACACTATATTTTTTTTACCATTCTTTGGGGAATACAATTTTCTGTAAAATCAAGCAAATTAAATATGAACAAATCCCTCTGTAAAAACCTTCAGGAGATAGACAGGAATGAAAATCTGAAGTTTGGTGTGTGTAAGTGCTACTGAAGTGGAGATTTATGACTCAGTGTAGGAGAAAAAAACTCATTTTGAGAAAACGTGTATTTTCAAAACATCTCTACTTGTAGATAATACTAATTATTAATTAAATAAAAATCCACTACAGTAAATATGAGATTACATATAAAAATGTTCAGATTACAGGTTTTCTGCATTGAACAGACATAATGCCCTATCCTAAAAAACCATACATAAATGCAAAGCTTATTTATTTAGCTTTTAGTGTTGCATAAATCTCAAAAAAAAAAAAAAAAAAAAAAAAAAAAAAAAAACTAACCTTATGAGGTTCTGTGGTCCAGGGTCACATATATAAAGCACCACATCAAAACAATAAATAAATATCAAATGAAATGATCATTTCAATAATAAATAATTAATTTTTAGTATATTTGCTCAGTACTTAAGACCAATTATTCTTCAGGAACTTAAAGAATCATTATGGAATGGGCCTACAAACAAATCAAATTGCTTTTGATTCCCATTCCTAATCAGAACAGCAGCATGCTGCGTATGAAAGAGAGAAAAGCACAAATATTTTTCTAAAAGAGATGTTCTGAAACATAGATGGTTGCTAATTAACAGGAACACGTCCAGAGGCGGTGCGGAGGTTGGAGATGGCTGGGAGGCGGACTGGAGGAGCTGGCTGGCTCGGGGATGAGGGAGGGAGAGAGTTTCTCCTTAAACCAGGTTTTAGTACGAGGCAGATGTGAAAGACATAGTTAGACGGTGTTTTGGGAAGTGAAATTGCCTCCCCTGTTGGGCATTAAAGCCTCTGCAGCCCCCTTTGACAGAAAGCCTGTAATTCCCAGCGTCCCATCAGCCCCTCCCGAAGTCTTTCCCAGCGAGGCTTGAATTCAAATAGAAAAATTAATGTGGGAATAATAGCCCTGGGCCTCGCCATCCCGAGATACTTTCATACACTCCCTCTTTGCGAATTTTACAAGAGGGAGGTGAACAAAATTAGCTTCCATCCTCTTTTTCTCTTATATCTTTCATTCCTCATCCAGCATGCAGCATGTATTACATGATTCGGAGACGTCAAAGTCACAGTAATGTTTAAAACTCACATATAAAAGAGCTATTTTTTTTCAATATACTACTGTGTGAAAAGGATGATTAATTCTTATGTGAGGGCTTACATGTGTTTTCTCAGACCATCAGTGCTGTCTTCAGAAGCCTTATACTTTCTATGACGAAAAAAAAAAAAAAACTATGATTTTGCTATTTGATTAATTTCCCTTTTTTTCTCCCTGCTTCCACCTTTTCTTTTCTATTGTGATACAGTGCCACTTTGACAAGTTTGTGAACCCTTTACAATTGTCTATATTTCTAAACATCATCAGTCCTGAAAGTAGACAAAGAGAACCCAATCAAACAAGTGAGAGAAAAATCTGTTCTTTGTCATTTATTTATTGAGAAAAATGATCCAGTGTTACACTCTTAAAAATAAAGGTGCTTCACGATGCCATAGAAGAACCTTTTTTGTCTAAATGGTTCCATAAAGAACCTTTAACATCTGAAGAACCTTTCTGTTTCACAAAAGGTTCTTTGTGGCAAAAGAAGGTTCTTCAGATTATAAAAAGGTAAGAAAGAGATGGTTCTTTAAAGAACCTTTGAGTGAATGGTTCTTTGTGGAACCAAAAATGGATCTTCTGTGGCATCGCTGTGAAGAACCTTTGAAGCACCTTTATTTTTAAGAGTGTACATATCTGTTCTTTGCAAAAGTATGTGAATCTTTAGGATTAGCAGTTAATTTAAAGGTGAAATTAGAGTCCATCTGTGCAGATGTGTATTCAGTCAGTGCAATGACTATCAAATGTCAGTATGTGTCTGTTTTATTCAAAGAACAGGATCTATCAAAGTCTGATCATGTTCGTGGAAGTGAATCATGTCACGAACAAAGGAGATTACTGAGGACCTCAGGAAAAAGAGTTGATGTTGCTAATCAGGCTAGAAAAAGTTACAAAACTGTCTCTAAAGAGTTTGGACTCCACAAATCCACAGATTGTGTACAAATGGAGGAAATTCAAGACCACTGTTACCTTCCTGAGAAGTCTTCGACCAACAAAGGTCACTCCAAAGCAGAACGTGTAATAGTCTGCGAGGTTGCAAAAGTTCCCAGGGTAACTTCTAAGCAACTAGAGATCTTTCTCACATTGGCTAATGTTAATGTTCATGAGTCCACCATCAGGAGAACACTAAGCAACCAATCGTGCGCATGGCAGAGTTGCAAGAAGAAAACCACTGTTCTCCAAAAAGAAAATTGCTTGCTAAAGATCATGTGGACAAGCTAGAAAACTATTAGAGGATGGTTAATGGATGAATAAAACCAAAATTAAACATGGTGATGGTAGTATCATGGCTTAGGCCTGTTTTCCAGCATCTTGGCCAGAACAGCCTGCCATCATTGATGGAACAATGAATTCTGAATCATACCAGCAGATTCTAAAGGAAAGTGTAAGGACATCCGTTTAAGAACAAAGTCTCAAGAGAACATGGGTCATGCAGCAAGACAACAACCCTAAGCACAGAAGTCATTCTACCAAAGAATGCAAGCAGTTCATAGGAGGAAACCCACCAACATCACAGACTTGAAGTGGTTCTGAACTAAGGAAAGGGTTTAACTCCTACATGTTATTGTGCAGGACTGATCAGCATTTACAAGTTAATGCTGCAAAAGGGGTCACACCAGATACTGAAACCAAAGATTCACATACTTTTGCAATGCACAGATATGTAACACTGGATAATTTTTCTCAATAAATAAATGACAAAGCAAATATTTTCCATATATCTCACTTGTCTACTTTCAGGACTTATATGAAAATCTGATGATGTTTTAGGTCATATTTATGCAGAAATATAGACAACTGTAAAGGGTTCACAAACTTCCAAGCGGCACTGTATATATCTGAGTGAAACAAACAAAATTCCACTTTTGGTATGGCAAGATGTCTTAAAATGGATTTCTCTTTTAACTTTTAAAATTAGACCACATTTTTAGATTACCTTTTGACTTTATGAATACACATAAATGACAGTTTAATGATTTTTTTTTTTTTTTTACATTTATTTATCCATAAGGAAAGTAACACCAGTGACAATTTTCATGAAAAATTGCATTTTATAAAATGGCTGCTGCTAGTTATCAAACCACATGTTGTCAATCATGGTATACTTACTAAATTAAGTAGTTTTATCCATTTGTACTCTAGTTTTTTACAGTTCTCTAACAATAAAGTAGGTCACACCAGTGACGTCAACTAAAAGCCTCATATGAAATCAGGAGATAAATGAGAACATTTCTGATAATTGAAAAGAGACATTGGACTTAACATGGGCCTGCCTTCATAGATCTACAGGAAATAGGAAAAGTGATATCATCAGTATGATTTTTTTTTTTATTCCAAAATAAAAGACTTTTGTCAAACAGTAACACCAGTGACAGCTTCAGGGGGCCACTGTTTTCATTATATACTTTTTAATATTTATTTGGCATTTTGTTTTTTGCTTTTTTTTATGCCATTTACATGATATATTTGATAGTTATGAATAGATTGCTTTTAAATGGTTGAAAATCGTGCCTTTGACCTTAAAATAAAACACTTTCCCTCTGTGCATGGCTATTATATATAATTAATTTAAAAAAATAATGCCACGTTGATGGCTCAGGAAGGTGTAATTGTTCAAATGACATATTGTTTCATCTTAAAATATATATAAAAAAACTGTAACCCTAATGTGTATTTCAATTGCAATATTTCTGTACAGTGGACGTTTCTGTAGAATGATGATTGTTTAATGCAAGTGACGGGTTGCTGGAGGTCACTTTAAGAATGAAAATCTGTTTCTCCACTTAGGAAAAATGACAACAGTGAGTTCAAAAAAATGTATCGCAAAAATGTCTGGATCATTAAAGTGACCATTTTTTGAAATACACCACTGGTGAATCACTTGTGACTTTACCACAGTAAAATATAGACTGGAAAAGATGAACTGAGGAAGATGGAGTGGCATCAGTAAATGTCAGTCCATTCACCATGTTTCCAGAGCCACAGTGTTGTGACCCTAATACCTTAGTGAGGTTACTGAGGATGTTTACTGTCCATCTCACTCTGATACGGCCTTAACCATTCATACCCAGACTCCTTTACCACAGAAACCACCATGGCCTTTGCAGTCACCATTGCCACAAGTATGCAGCAGCAAAAAAAAGACAGAGCCTGCAATTATAATCAAAAACATCATCTGTAGGCCAAATTCCATGACTCTCAGATTCAGAGTGGATCAAATTTTGAATTCATTTCATCAAATTCATTCATGGACTGCAATTACATAGCATGACAACAACTCAGACAGAAACCTCCACAGCAATGATCACTGTCTTCAGCTTTGCACAACAGCTTTTTTCTTTTTTTTATGATAGTGTAGAGACACAAAATGGAAACAGGATTGGGGCATGATGTGGTTTGGATTTCTGGTCGCCTCCTTGTCCTTGAGATATTGTGTGCTAACCACCAGACCACATCTCTGCACTAGTTGAATGACTGAAAAATTACCAATATCCGAATAAGGACAGTTTTATTCCCTGTATAAAATCACCAGAAAAATGATGAGAAATTATTAAGTACATTTTAATATCTCTGACTTTGACATCTTGTCAAATCTGAGACCAGTATGAGACACAAATCTCTAAATATCGGAGCAGCATTTGAGATCAGTGGGTCTTTTTCTCAGGTGAAATAGCAGAAAATTTGTAGACTTATAGGGATGGTTCATCCAAAAATTACATTTGCGTCATTTTTACTCACCCTTAATTCATTCTAAACTTTCAAATGACTGCCTACAAGACTGCAAAATAATATAGATGTTAAAGAAATGTCAGTAGTAGATCTTTTGCTAGATAAGACCCTTCTTTTCTCAGCTGGGATCATTTAGAGCCCTTTGAAGCTGCATTTTGGAAGTTCAAACTCGGGGGCAACACAAAAGTCCACTATATGGAGAGAAATCCTGAAATGTTTTCCTCAAAAAACATAATTTCTTTACGACTGAAGAAAGAAAGACATGAACATCTTGGATGACAAGGGGGTGAGTACATTATCTGTACATTTTTGTTCTGAAAGTGAACTACTCTTTTAAGTATAGGGTGATATCAGGTAAATTGGGCCACTTTTTGGTTAATCACTTGGGACACTAAAAAAACTGTGTATGACATTTAACTGTTTTTATGATTAGTAAGGACTGTTTTTAATATTTTTGTGTTGAATTGATGTAATAAAATATAGTTGTTCATGTCCTACAGGTTTCAAAACATTAGTTGCCCCACATTTTTGGAGATAGCAGTGTTCAGGTAAAATGGGCCAGACAAACTGCAAAGTGAAAAAGAGATATTTATGATAAAACACATTTAATTATATTTAATTTTTATAATCTAAAACATTGCATTTAAATTACATTAGAACATCAATTTGAATTACAGTGAAACTTAAATTTAAATACATTTCTCTATATTCAGCCAGCGCTCCTCTCATCCTCTCCCCTTCCCCCCGATTGTATTTTTTACCCCATCCCTGACAGACATCCTTTCTATCTCCTTAATGTTCCTTTCTGACTGTCTTCTTTCCTTTCTGATTCTTTCTGTTTTTCATGTTGTCTGTAATAATAGTTTAACATTAGGCTACTTTACTTTAACACATATCAAGTCAAGTTTAGCTTTATTGTCATTCCACTACATGTGTGGACATATAGTGGAATGAAATCTATCACTTCTATATCAAAATGTCTCTTTCACCCTTTTTTCTTTCCAGTGAGTGTGAGCCCATGTGCGCACAACTATGTCTGTGTGTTAACATACACATGCCTCATTAACATGTACATACATAGTCGAGCCCAAATAAACACACATCACATACAAACACATTTAGAAGGTAAAATGTGAAAAAGGTGTCACAAATGCAATAATACAATATATTGATAATATAAATAGTTTTTAATAAGAGGACCACCAGAATTTCTGCTTAAAATTAATACAGAACGTGGCCCATTTTAACTTAATTTATATATATTACAATTTTGGATTATTTAGCAAAATCAGCATTTTATCTCACAGAGGCCATCAAGACATTGGTTATGAATCATTATTTTTAAATGTGCATTTGTTTTTTTATTGATTTATCAACCTTGTTATACGTAAGACTGGATATGTCAGGCCACTCACCTTGCTTTTTTCTGGCACAGTCTCAAAATGAGGCATTGCCCCTCCACCCTTAGCAACCTCAGACCAATAAAATGTCAAGTACTGTTATGGCAACAGTTTCAAATTCTTTGCAGTCGTTAACTTTTAAAGAGATAAGACACTCAAACCTTAAATGGCCCGTTTTACCTGGTGGCTCAAAACTAGATTAAATTACATTTTAAAACACTCACAATAAGACTATAGTTACTTTCTTAATGGCTTACATGATTACATATTATTTACACAATAGCAATACATTATTCATACATTACCCAATTCCTCTTTTTCATCTTTTAAATTTTCCTTTCTAAAATAGCCTACTGCTTATATACATTTAGAAAGTCTTCAAGTTTTGCAGACATTCACACAAAGATCAGTCATTAGTGAGGTGTCGACACAGAATTGGATTTAAAAAAATTACAAAAATAATTTCAGGTTTAAGAAGTGTTTCAACATTGCAACTACTGACATTGATTTGCATCTGACTTATTCTGTAGGTTATTTAACCCTGTATTTCTGTGTCTTTCAAACACAAATATCTGAGCCTTTTTTCACCTTTTTTCACCTAATATATTTTCTTGAAGTACCTGTGAGATTTTATAAATAAATATTTTAATAATTAAATATCACATTTGCATGTCCATGGTTCATTTAGTAAGTGTTTTATTTTGATCTATTTTAAAATTATTTTAATGTCAAATATTTTATTTAATTAATTATTAGCTTTTCATTAAACTCATAAACCCCAATTTGGGAAACCTTGACATAATAATGTTTAATGCACTTCATGTTTTTAATATATTTTCTTACTCTTTGTATTTTTATGTCAATATGGCATAACATTATCTTATTTAAATCAATGCAATAAATGAGAAATGTTAAAAGTAGTCTGATTAAATTACCTAAAATGTGCAATGTAATGGATTACATGACTAACTACAATTTTTGTCATCTAGTTTGTAATCAGTAACAGATTACAATTTGTAAGTAATCTACACTCTTAAAAAATAAAAGTGCTTCAAAGGGTTCTTCAAGCGATGTCATAGAAGAACCATTTTTGGGTTCCACAAAGAACCATTCATTCAAAGGTTCTTTAAAGAACCATCTCTTTCTTACCTTTTTATAATCTGAAGAACCTTCTTTTGCCACAACCAGTTCTTCGGATGTTTAAGGTTCTTTATGGAACCATTTAGACAAAAAAGTTATTCTATGGAATCACGAAGCACCTTTATTTTTAAGAGTGTACCCAGCTCTGCCTATGAACAAATTTTTTTAAATATTTGGAGTTCACTTTTACAGTCATTTCATGAACACTGGGGTGAGGAAAGGTGTTGTTTCAGAACGATGCCAAATGTACAGTATCTCTCTCTTAATTCCTTCCTCTTTCTTTTTTTAATGCATTTTAAGGCTGGCATGGAGCACAGGAAGTGAACGAGTGTAAACCTGAAAAGCCTGGTAAATGGTAGAAGCTGATTCAGTGCCAGGTTGGTTTCAGGCGTTCTAAAATCAAAGTCAGGACCGCTTCCCACGTAGAGGCAGCCACACAGGAAGAAATGCAAGTTGGACGGCAGGAGTTTAGCAGCGGAAGAGTCGTGCAGACTGGGTCTTGAAGTCGGGGATGCCCGTTGGCCATTTCTGTTCAAACATTTGAAAGGATTAACCTGCCGTGCCTCGCGCGCATCGCCAGGGCATGTGGCGGGATTCCTGTTTTGGGCTTCCTGTTTCTCCTGACGTTGAGGAATTTTGGCGGTGAGCGAACTCCCCATGCTATGATCAAAACGCACATATATACCTGGATCAGCAAAATATGAAGGCAGGGACCTTACACTTTCCAGGCACAAATATATGAAGATAAACAGCGTACAGCCGCGAGTCAACATCATCTTAATGGAAACATATATTAAGAGGTAACTCATCAGCCCACTGATGTGAAAGAGAGTTCAATAGATACTGGCAATACAGAGTCAAGAAACGATACACTGTGTGGAACAAATCTGACAGCTGGCTTTCACTTGGTGTCTTACAGGATATAGTGTTACTTTTTATCCAGTTGCTGAGGTAATGTAACCACATAATGACAAGAAAAGCAGATGCAATGATTCTTAAAATTCTTAAATTTACCGTTGTCAAGTTTTCACAGAAAAAAAAAAACAGTAATTTTAATAGGAATCCATGCAATCTGGAATTTCACTGGAGAAGTCATTTGAAAAGAGACTTCATATTTTAATGTTACCACACCTTTACAAGGGAACAATAAAACAGGACTGTTAGAAAATGGTAGGATGTCAACCTAGGATCATTGGTAAAACATGCCTGTGGCAACATTTTTGCAAAATGATATGTTGCATGTATTTGCAACACGTTCTCAGTCCCAACTCTTCACATATTGCTTTTGACATAAAGGGTCCTCCATTGTTTGCAGTTGTTTGCCTTAATTTAATCGTTTGCATGCATTTGTAAAAATAGAAATAATTTTATATAAATTAGTACTCTCATTGGAGCACCTAACCGCACCCCTACTCTAAACCTACCCACTTCTGAACAATATAAAACACGCAGGCAAACAGAGTACAGTCACAGGTATTTAGTGCAAAAACTGAGAATAAAAAAGTATTTAAAAAGTCGTGTTGCATTCCAAGTTTTCTGAAGCCATATGATATCTTTATGCAAAGAAGAGAGTAAAACATGAGGTTTTAACCCCTTAGCATTCCTGTCAAACTTAACTCAACGCAAAATGTTCCGCGGGTGGATACTCCAAAACATTAGCATGATGCAATCGGTCACGTGGCATTTCACAACCAGTGATCATGTAAGGCTTCTTCTGGCTGCAATTTTTGAATTTGTGCACAGACTGTACACAGGATCTGGGCTTTATGGCGGATGGAGACGGTGATCGTGTCTAATCCTCTCACAAATCAATTGTTTTGCATTGGAAGACTTGGAATATTAATATATTTGAATTATGACTGTAGTTGTATCTGACTGTTATATCTTGTTTTTTATTGACAAATGGCTAGGTTTAGGGCAGAGGTGATAATTTACGTTGAAAAATCACACCCCAACATTTTTGCAATAATGGCTATATTATTACCAAATATATAATTTATTAATGACGATAAAATTCCTAATGCCTTTTGCGACGGCATATTGACGCCAAGGGTTTCTTATTTACAGCAATGGAGGACCCTGAACGTCGAAAAATTATGCTAAAGGGGTACCCTGTGCGTCAAAAAGTGATGCCAAAGGGTCTTAACCAAGCATCAATATGTGATGATTTGGGTGTGAGAATGTGTTGGTATTTTGTACGTTTTGCGACACTTTTAAAATGAAACGTCCGGTTAGCAGCACTGATCTGTTATCATTTTATTAAGTTGGTTGTTGTATGCATCACAGAGGTTTGGAAACTAAATGGCCGGTAAGAGGTATTAAAAGGGTTATTGTAATCCTTACCATAAACGGATAGTTTTAACAGAAGCAAACATAGGTAAAATGTCTTTTAAGCTTGACCCTACAAGTATTTGAGCTCCTCTTGTTTTATAGGACTTGTATAAGCACTCCACATTGCAAGTGCAATGCTGTACCAGGTGAGCTATTGAGCAAGTTTACCATGTCAGAAAAGCCACACATATATGGACCTTTTGAGGTTATAACATAGTATTGTGCAAATACTTGCATGAAAATTTGCCCTTATTAAACTTTAATTATAACCAATGTAAAAATAAATAAAAGTTGTGGTGTTTTACAGCCACCAGTGGTCATTTTAATTGGAAACTGCGGTGAATAATATGTTAAGGTACATTTCTGTAGCAAAAATGTAGGTAGCAGCACATTTTTCCAATGACCCTAGATTGTACACCGCAAAAAATGCTTTTCTAGCTTAGATTTTATGTCTTATTTCCAGCCAAAATATCTAAAAATTATTAAATCAAGAAGCTTTTTCTAGACGAGTAAAAAAAATATTGTCTTGTATTCAGAAAAAAAAAAGTCAAAATTAAGTGCATTTTTGCTTAAACCAAGCAAAATAATCTGCCAATGGGGTAAGCAAAATAATTGTCTGTTTGAAATAAGATTTTTTTTGCTTACCCCACTGGCAGATTATTTTGCTTGTTCTAAGCAAAAACTCACTTAATTTTGACTTTTTTTTTTTTTTTTTTTGTGATGATTTTTTACTCGTCTAGAAAATCCTTCTTGATTTAAGAATTTTTAGATATTTTGTACGGAAACAAGACAAAACATCCAAGCTAGAAAAGCTTTTTTTGCAGTGTAGGAAGTTGATTTGCAGTAGCTGACCTTCTTCTTGGTAAAAATCATACACTTTGTCTTTCAGAAAAGTAATAGGACACCTCTCCTTGGCAAGCCACATGATTATAGCACAAACAATATCTGCACCACTACTGTGCTTATTTTTGTAGCTTAAAATAATTATAAAATTAACCAAAATAATGGGATATATTATATGTGTTTAAAGTTGTGGCCATTCAAATTCTCTGAAAAATGCACACTGCAAAAAAATGCCTTTCTTACTTAGATTTTTTTTATCTTGTTTGCAGCCAAAATATCTAAAAATTCTTAAATCAAGAAGGATTTTCTAGACGAATTCAGAAAAAAACAAGTCAACATTAAGTGCGTTTTTGCTTGAAACAAGCAAAATAATCTGCCAATGAGGTAAGAAAAATAATCTTGTTTTCTGTTTGAAATAAGATTTTTTTGCTTACCCCATTGTCAGATTATTTAGCTTGTTCTAAGCAAAAACTTACTTAATTTTGACTTTTTTTTTTTTTTTCTGAAAACAAGAAAATAATTTTTACTTGTCTAGAAAATCCTTGGAAACAAGACAAAAAAATCTAAGTAAGAAAAGCATATTTTGCAGTGCAGTTTTTTGCAGGCACAGATTTAGGCATTGTCAAAATGTCTAGCCAGTTTCAGTTCTATTTAACTGCCATAGACAATGATGAGTGCTTATCATCACATTCACTTCCAACAGGTGATGATTCCTAAGACTACGTGGGTGACTAAAGAAGGGAACATGAGAAAAGGAGGTATGAGAGCGAATCTGGGCATGACACATCTGAGGAAAACAAAGCCTTTGTCTCTCTCACGGCACAAGCCTCCAGGAGGAACATGTTACGCTAATTGCCACTTCTACACAGCCCTGAGAGTTAACACCATTTCACATTCTCTCATCAAAGAAACCACATGCTCAACTTTATGAAAATTTCATTCAGTATGTTCACTTCTTCTTCTTTTTAAAACAACTGCCACCAAAAAGGGGGAGAAAAAGAGACAGTGAGAGCGAGAGACAGTGTTTTGCAGGACCATTTCCTTCCTGCCTGGAAGCCCTACAGTAACTTGTTAGATCAAACTTAGAGAACTTCTACAGCTGCCAGGAGCAAAAGAATTTAAAAAAAAAAACACCAGGAAAGAAGAAAGGAGAAGTCTTAAAAAAAAAGAACAACATCAAGCAGGTTAGAGAATTTACTGTGCAGAGGCAGGAGACCTGATGGAGATCTGAAAACTAATTACTGAAACAGTGTGTGGGAAGGAAAGACAACAAACGTTAAGTTGAAGCATCTTCTGTCCCTGTGGACAGTGTAAATAAACTTGCTGTTCTCCACTGATTGCCGGGAAGAGTTTCATCATAAATTCCCCTGTCACTCACAAAGAAGTCCAATTAACACTTTATCTACGCAGACCCCAAATAAATGTGTTTGGAACGCAATATTGAGGCATACTGAGAGCTTCCCTTAAAAATAAAATAAAAAAAGTTCTACATAGCACCTTAGGTTCATTATCAAGAAACATTTTTCTCTATATGGAGTTTATGAGTTCATCTAAATCAAAAAACTTACTCTAATAGCTAATATTGGCCACAACCCATTGCACTTTGGATATGTTTAGAAACATAAAAAACAGACAAGGCTGCACTGGGGGCAGGAGTTTTGCCTGGCACCATAACAAACAACAGTTGATTTTAAAATTAGTGTGATGTTCAGTTCAACTCCTGATGTGTGTCCAAAATCACATACTGAGTAGTTACTATATTTGAACTTGAACCTATTTTGTGATTGTATGTACTATATAGTATCATTAACACATCCCTTCACACAGGTGTTTTTCCCTCTACATTTAAACAAGCTTATATAACCCCTCTACTAAAGAAACTCACTCTTAACCCATCTCTATTAGAGAACTACAGAACAGTTTCCCTTATTCCTTTCATTGCAAAAACACTTGAACGAACTGTGTTCAACCAAGTCTCAGCCTTTCTCACACAGAACAACCTCCTGGACAGTGACCAGTCTGGTTTCAGAAGTGGACATTCAACTGAGACTGCCTTGCTCTCAGTTGTTGAAGCCCTAAGACTGGCAAGAGTGGATTCCAGATCTTTAATACTTATCTTGCTGGATCTGTCCGTTGCTTTTGACATGGTTAACCACCAGTCAACCCTATTGGCAAAGGGCACTCCAGAGATTTAAGTCTTACCTCCCAGACAGGTCCTTCAAGGTTTCTTGGAGATGTGAGCACCTACTGCAGTACCTCAGGGCTCAGTTCTTGGACCACTTCTCTTCTCTGTCTACATGGCATCACTAGGTTCTGTCATTCAGAAACATGGCTTTTCATATCACTGCTATGCTGATGACACTCAACTCTTCCTCTCATTCCATCCTGATGAACCCGTCTAACAGACATTTCTTGCTGGATGAAGGACCATCATCTTCAACTCAACCTTGTCAAAACAGAACTCCTTTTGGTTCCATCGAAACCAATCGCTTCATCACAATTTCACCATCCAGTTAGGCACATCAACCATAACTCCTTAAAAAACATACAGAAACCTTGAAGTTGTAATGGATGATCACCATATTGCTAAAACTGGAAAATCAGGCCCTTTCTTTTGGAATATGCTTCACAACTCATTGTTCAAGCTCTTGTTCTGTCCAGACTGGACTATTACAATGCTCTTTTGGCAGGTCTTCCAGCCAGTTCTATCAAACCTTTACAATTAATACAGAATGCAGCTGCAAGATAAATTTTTAATGAGCCGAAAATAACGCAGGTCACACCTCTCTTCATCAATTTGCACTGGCTACCAATAGCTGCTCGCATAAAATTTAAGGCATTAATGTTTGCCTACAAAACCACCACTGGCTCTGCACCCCTTTACCTAAATTCATTACTTTAGACCTATGTGCCCTCTAGAAGCTTTCACAGACTTTCACATTAAATGTACCCTTTTGGTGGAACGACCTGCCCAACTCAATCTGAACAGCTAAGTCCTTGGCCATCTTCAAGAATCAGTTAAAACAAATCTCTTCCATCTATTCTTCTAACTCTAGCACCCTCTATTCTAATTATATTCTAAAAAAAAATGCCCTTTTAGACTTAAACTTATTCATTTACTTACTGCTTATTTTCTTGAAAAAAAAAAAAAAAACTAACACTAGCTTCTCTGTTCTTGTTGTATTATATCTATCCATTTTTAGGCCTCTAACACTAGCTTGCTTTTTCTTTTTTAATTCTATCTATATCCTTTGAGAAGTTTACTGCATTAGGCTAAATGAGACTTGTCATAGCACTTGCATGTTATTGCTCTTTTGTTGATTTTACTTGCTTCCATTGTCCTCTTTTGTAATTCGCTTTGGATAAAAGCGTCTGCTAAATGTCTAAATGTAATTTAAATGTAAATTAAGTCAAAATGCCTGTTTTGCCAAGTATCCTCATAAGCAGTCTTACCTCCTAATAAACGTAAACACTCAAACATGCTCTTGACTTAGTTTCTTTAGTTTAACTACTCTACTTTTTTTGTTTTGTTTTGTTGTTTTTTTCTCTCAAACTTTTATGACATAGTATCTACAAGTATGTCTGGGATGCAGCAGATGTAACTTTCGGCCCTCTAGGGGTCAAAAATTGCATGTGACTCACAGAAGTGCTCCTCTGAGCGGATGAATGTGGTTCCAGGCACTGGTGTACTCAAAGTAGATTGATGAATAAATAATAATTTTGTGGTTTTTAGACCTGGTGATTTCTCCTCGGTTTGACATTTTGAATGATTGATGGTCAGTTTTTATCATTTGTTGTAACAACAAACTTTCAGCCTCATTCTGCCCATTTGGATACATACACAAAATCTTTCCCGACAACTATTTTTCTCAAAGTGTTCATTAATATGAAGACTCTACTCTGTTTTAATTGAGAACACTATGTCAACAGTAGTTTATGAGCACTATTAGCACACCTCTACAATAACTTTTCAAGCTCACAGTGTTCACTACAGTCTCCAGCCGCACTTACAGTGTACCAGACACTAATATTTTATTGGCTCATAAAATATGAATCATTGTCTATCCAGATTTCAGTAAGGAGATAAAGGTAAGATTATGATCTTTCAGTAATGCTACAGTGAATGCAAACAGTGAATGCATTTTAGTGTTTAGTGTTTACTTAGTCAGTAGGGACAAGCAACTGTTTAATGCCTACATTCTTTGAAATATCTTCTTTTATGTTCAACAAAATTGTTTGGGACAAATTAAGGTGATGACGAATTGTTCATTTTTGCGTGAAATTCCTTTTAACAGGTGAATAAGGAATTGAAAAGGGGTCACATAAAACTTCCTATCATAAATGTATTGCACTTGTTTTATAAAGTCCTGTCAACTTAATTTTTAGTTAAGACAACTTCACAATTTAAGTTCACAAAACTTAACATTTTAAGGCAGCACGAACACATTTTTTTTTAAGTTGAAACAACATTTGTTTTGTTTTTTACAGTGTACAATTACTTTTATACAGTATCAACAAGCTGTAAAACTATTTTTATTTCCAGAATGAGGTTCGATTTTAAGATGGGTTTCTGGGAAAGGTCCTATATAACTGTTATAGCGCGTAGTGTTTGCTCCCTCCTCCATTTAGTCATCCATCAGAGAGGTGGGTGTTGTTTCTGGCCCAACATGTCTAACGCACCGGTATAAATCACTCACAGTGATTTCAGGGTCCAGTGTTTAAATAATTAAAGAGCTTTAATTTATCAGGATTTAGCACCTTCAGACATGAGAGCTGACAGTCGCTGGGGGACAGGAAATGAACAACAGTAATGGAGTTAGAGCGGAGGAGAGGGAGAGAGATTCACACTGTAACAAAATTGAATGCACACGCATTGAACGGGCTGGAGTAATATGCGGAGTGGGAAAGTAATAAAGTGTGTTTTTAAGCATGTTTTCGATAACACGATCAAGAATTGAGAAAAGAAAATGCTACAACAGTTTCATTCAAAAGGCTTTTGAGAAAAGGTTTATTAACTATACACAACCAGTTCACCCAAGAAACATACAGGCCAATGAATCAGTACCATTAAGCACTAATAATAACACATGGATGAAACAGGCAGAGGATATGATTTATCTTCACAGTGTAAAATCTGCATCAAACAGCATGCAACACAACTTTCGGCTTATAGAGCGCATCGTTACAGTTTTGTTCAATAGATTGCAGGATTTCAAACTAATGCCAATTAAACAGACTAACTTTAACATATCATGAAACTGCCATGTACAGCTCTACTGCTATATACGGTATAAAACAAAGTGTAAACACTCTCTACTGGGTTACATAAAGCATTCAGAGTTTAAAGGAGTAATTCACCCAAAATGAAAAATCCCTTATGTGTCATTACAAACCTAAATGATTTTTTTAAGTCATATCTTCTGTACGTATCTTTTTGTCTAGAAATAGAAATGCACACAGGTTTGGAACAACATGAGAGTGAGCAAATAAAGACAGGATTTCTTTTTTAGGTGAAATATCCCTTTAAGGGCAGATCAGTACACACCTCTTGATAAGTCAGATCAAGCCATGTACATGGCACACTTAGTGAGCACTGCTTAGGTCAGAGAGTACAGAGACAGTAAACAGTATGGTGGACTAATGGTACAACACTGCCCCCTACTGGTTTGAACAAACTCATTTCAGCACAGCTCAAAGCGAAACACACCTCTAACACGGGTTCAGTTAAACTGCTTCTTAATAAAACAAAATAATACAAAACACAAAAACAGAAAACTTATTATTTTGCTTCCTCTAAATTTACTCAGAATTAGATGACACTTTTAGGATCAAAACAATGAGCTAGAAGCATTAGACAAGACTAACTTATGACAGTTTTCTTAAAAACTCAAATGCTCTATTCCAGTGTCGCAAAATCTGAAGAATCTGCTACACTGTAAAAAGTTTTCACCAGTTTCAACTTAAAAACTTAAGTTTAGCAGCTGCCTTAAAAATTCAAGTTAAATCAACTTAAGTCATTTCAACTCACAAGTTAAATCAACTCATTTTTTATAGTAATACGTTAAAGTGACTTGTTTTAAGCTGATTTAACTTAAAATTTTAAGGCAGCTGCTGAACTTAGGTTTTTAAGTTTTACAGTGTACACAACCTATGCTATATAAACAAAACTCAGTTATATAATTTGAATTTGAATGAATTATAGATTGGCAGAATATATTTATGTATTTTGACAGCTAAGAATGTATATAGAAATATTTTATATGTGAATATATGGAATATATGACTCTGTTTAAATAAGCGAATTACCAACATTACACCAATAGGAACTTTGGCTTGACCAACATTAGCGTATGTAGAATAATGTATCACACACTGTAAAAAGATTTCACCAATTTCAACTTAAAAACCTAAGTTCAGCAGCTGCCTTAAAATTTTAAGTTAAATCAACTTAAATCTACAAGTTATTTCAACTCACAACAATAAAATGTGTTAAAATGACTTGTACTTTTAAGCTGATTTAACTTATGAGCTGAAATTACTTGCAGTTTTAAGTTGATTTAACTTAAAATGTTAAGGCAGCTGCTGAACTTAAGTTTTTAAGTTGAAACTGGTGACAACTTTTTACAGTGCAATAGCCCTGAATCCCAATGTAGTTTGTTCTTTTTTTTTCTTTTTAATCATAAGCATTGATTTTTGGTTGTGTTAAATTCAGCTGGGAGTCCCTTACATCAGTTTTCCAAGAGAGAGCGCTGTAGAGCTTCCTGGATCATGGCGTACTCATCTGTAGCATAATCCTAATAATAAAAAAAAAAAAAACATATGTATGCATTTAAGTTTGGTTACAAGCATTCCCAGCTCAGTCCATTAACCACCAATCACAGCCAGTCTTGACTTCATGGTTAAAATAAAGAGTATTATATTTTCACTAATTATGTAATGTATTTATGATGTAAATACTATATTAAGATCTGTTTTTTTTTTGTTTTGTTGTTGTTGTTTTTCCCTTTGAAAACTTTCTGTTTCATCTGCCTCCTGAGCATTCCCACTGGAGAAAAACTGTGGCTGTGGACAATACCCATAATCCCATGCGAATGACTAATTGTTGAACAAATGTTTTGGTCAAGGCATGAGTCTTTACGGGGACATGGAAATATTTGTTACTCAAAATAAATAGTTAAGTGTCACAGAGTGACTAGTGTTCCCTTTCTTCAACTTTAATAATGAGTATATTTAGTTTGTTTTGCTGCACATTCTGTACAGCTTTAGATTTTTTTTTCCTGAATATACTACCTAATACACAAATTAGAAAAATATACATTGCTTAGAGCAAACAAAGCTCTGTTTAACTAAGTATGTTTTTTTTATCAGTAATTTACAATAATAATGTCTATCTTAACTTTTACTAGAATAGAACTTGAATAAACAAGTAAAATAAGTCATTACAGACCAACCAAATTTATACAATTAATTTTTAAAAGAAAAAAAAGCTGATTGCTCTATTTGTTTTGTGTGCTTCTTTCTTTCTTTCTTTCTTTCTTTCTTTCTTTCTTTCTTTCTTTCTTTTTTAACTTTGAATAAGTTGGACCAGACTTTTATTAATAATAGTAATAGAGACAATAAATAATAATAATAAAACTAGACAAAAAACTTTAAGTTGGCTTGAGAAAGCCGGACCAGAAAGTTTGAAAAGTTAAAAAAGCTTTCAAAACGTTTTAAAGTTTTAAAGTTGAAGTTTGACAGTTTTCAGTCTGTTTAAAGTAATTTTAAAACCTTAAAGTTTGATAAGCATGTTACTAGCATGTTGCTAGCATGATTTTATCACGATTAACATGTTACTAGCTTGTTGCTAGCATGTTTCTAGCATTATTAGGAAGTTGCTAGCATATTGTTTGCATGTTTCTAGCATAATTAGCAAGTTGCTAGTATGTTTCTAGCATGATTAACGAGCTGCTAGCATGTTTTAGCATGATTAACATGTAACTAGCATGATTTTATTATGATTAACATGTTACTAGCTTGTTGCTAGCATGTTTCTAGCATTATTAGGAAGTTGCTAGCATATTGTTTGCATGTTTCTAGCATAATTAGCAAGTTGCTAGTATGTTTCTAGCATGATTAACGAGCTGCTAGCATGTTTTAGCATGATTAACATGTAACTAGCATGATTTTATTATGATTAACATGTTACTAGCTTGTTGCTAGCATGTTTATAGCATTATTAGGAAGTTGCTAGCATATTGTTTGCATGTTTCTAGCATAATTAACAAGTTGCTAGTATGTTTCTAGCATGATTAACGAGCTGCTAGCATGTTTTAGCATGATTAACATGTAACTACCATGATTTTATTATGATTAACATGTTACTAGCTTGTTGCTAGCATGTTTCTAGCATTATTAGGAAGTTGCTAACATATTGTTTGCATGTTTCTAGCATAATTAGCAAGTTGCTAGTATGTCTATAGCACGATTAACGAGCTGCTAGCATGTTTTAGCATGTTACTAGCATGTTGCTAGCATGATTTTATCACAGTTAACATGTTACTAGCTTGTTGCTAGCATGTTTCTAGCATTATTAGGAAGTTGCTAACATATTGTTTGCATGTTTCTAGCATAATTAGCAAGTTGCTAGTATGTTTCTAGCATGATTAACGAGCTGCTAGCATGTTTTAGCATGATTAGCATGTAACTAGCACGATTTTATTATGATTAACATGTTACTAGCTTGTTGTTTGCATGTTTCTAACATGATTAGCACGTTATTAACATGTTTCTAACATGATTAACAAGTTACTAACATTTTTCTAACATGATTAGCAAGTTGGTATCTTCTTAACATGTTGTTAACATGATTAACATGTTACTATGATGTTGTTACCATGATTTTATCATAATTAGCATGTTACTAGCTTGTTGCTAACATGATTAGTAAGTTACTAGCATGATTCTAACATGACTAGCATGATAATAGCATAATTTTATCATGATTAGCATGTTACTAGCTTGTTGCTAGAATGTTTCTAACATGATTAGGCAGTTGCTAGCATGTTGTTAACATGATTAGCAAGTTATTAGCATGTTTCTAACATGATTAACAAGTTGCTAGCATGTCCCTGGCATGGTTAGCAAGTTACTAGCATGTTTCTAGTATGATTTTATTATGATTAACATGTTACTAGCTTGTTGCTTGCATGTTTCTAGCATGATTAGCAAGTTACTAGCATTTTCTAACATGATTACTAAGTTGCTAGCATGTTTCTAGTATGATTACCATTATCGTGATTAACATTTTCTTAGCATGTTGTTAACATGATTACCATGTTACTATGATGTTGTTACCATGATTTTATCAAAATTATTATGTTACTAGCTTGTTGCTAGCATGATTAGCAAGTTACTAGCATGATTTTAACATGACTAGCATGAAAATAGCATAATTTTATCATGATTAGCATGTTACTAGTTTGTTGCTAGCATGTTTCTAACATGATTAGGCAGTTGCTAGCATGTTGTTAGCAAGTCGTTAGCATGTTTTTAACATGATTAGCAAGTTACTAACATGTTCCTGGCATGGTTAGCATGATTAGCAAGTTACTAGAATGTATCTAACATGATTAGCATGTCACTAGCATGTTACTAGCTTGTTGGTAGCATGTTTCTAACCAGATTAGCAAGTTGCTAACATGTTATCATGTTTCGAGCATGATTAGTAAGTTTCTATCATGTTTTTAGCATGATTAGCATGTTGTTAACATGTTAAGTGTCCTTGAGCTACGGAAAGGCGCTATATAAATAAAACTTATTATTATTATTATTATTATTATTAGCAAGTCACTAGCATATTTCTAACATGATTAACATGTTGCTAGCATGTTGTTAACATAATTACAGTTTTTGCCCGTTGCTTGAACACATTTTGCAAAACTTCGCTCATTGTGCCAAAACTCTAAACACAAGTAAACATGACACAACACTGGGAAATATACCATTCACATCTGTGTCAAATTGAAACTCTACTCTCAAAACCTAAGCTCTGCTATCAAAACCTAACATTCTTTTGTCAAAATGTAACTCTGTTGACAAAATGACACATTCTTGCATCATATGCATACACTTTCAGATCAGGGAGAACACACTAGTCTACTTTATATAAAACACTGCAGTCTTTGATTTTCACTGTTTATTCAGAAGGAATATTTTCAGGAGACACATTTTCAAACAACCATCACAGCAAATAGGCCTACTCATTATTGTACAGCACTGTACATTGCAGTAACATGAATTCAGATAAAGCAAAAAAAAAAAAAAAAAACATAACACAGTAATACAAAAAACACTATACTGTAAACAGAAAATCATGACATGACCACAGGACTTCATCGACATTGCAAGCAATGTCTTTTATATTATGGAGAGCATCTAGAAATATATAAGTAAGTATATATAAGTATATGTTGGCTATTGTATGGACCTAGTTTTGCATGATGATGCAGAAGCCCTCGAAGGCTTATGGCGGCACACAATGTGATATTTCCCCGTTTTCTAGTCGGAATGTTCTTATTACAAATGCCACTGTGAAGCGGCTTAGATGTGGGTGGACTCTTTACCAGGCTTCCCTCATAGTCAGGGCATGGTTGATGACATGGTCCACCAAAGTTGCTCTTATATCATCAGAAATATGGGTCCGTGCATGGCCTCTTCGACCTTTACCTTGACCTTGTCCTCCTCCTCCTCATCCTTCACCTCCTTCTTCTCCTCCTTCTTCTCCTCCTCCTCCTCCTCATCCTTCTCCTCCTCCTCCTCCTCCTCCTCCTTCTTCTTCTTCTCCTCCTCCTCCTCCTCCTTCTTCTTCTCCTCCTCCTCCTCCTCCTCCTTCTTCTTCTCCTCCTCCTCCTCCTCCTCCTCTTGCTCTCCCTCCATCCATGCTTGCAAAGTTCTTGAAATGGCTAAACTGAGGGCTTTTTGTAGTTGGCTAATTGGTGTTCAGTTTTGCAAGTAAGTGCCTTCAAGTGTGTATTTGAGTGGTTGCAATTACCCGATGTGTATTGTATTTTGGATACATGTGTTTTCCAAATGGCACCCTGAGATTACATTTTTATGTATGAAATACAGTGTAGTATGCAGGACCAAGTGTGTTGCATAATTGCAACTAGAGTGCAAAGCAGCGCTTTTGTTTAAGGTATGGGTACATGTGTTTGAGGTATGGTAACAAAAGTTTCAAGTTGTGTTACTTTAGTCTAAGCATGGCTCTATAGTGTTCAAGCAACGGGCAAAAACTGTAACAAGTTATCAAAATATTTATAGCATAATTAGCATGTTGTTAGCATGATGAGCAAGTTACTAATATGTTTCTAGCATGATTAATATGTTACTAACATGTTGTTAGCATGATTCTAGCATAATTAACATGTCACTAGCATGTTTCTAGCATGATTAGCAAGTTAGTTTGAATGTATTATAAATATAGTTGATAGAAGGGCAGTTTGATTGAGTCTCAAGGGATTGTGGGAGTTTTGTCAGTTGGAGTTTGAATAGTGTTGATCATTTGAACATTAGTCAATGTAAGTCTATGGGATTTTTCCCAGCTTTGATCGTCATTTTTAGGAAAACCGTAAGTCCGATCAGATAGAAAATATATAGCAACTGGAGTCAGATCAGTCTGAAGATCTGGCCTGAGTTTGGAGTTTGTAGAGTTAAAGCTCTCAAGCCAACTTAATAAAAATAAATGCATATTAAGAGGGTTCTAGGCTGTTAAACAACTGTAACAAACTGGTATCGGTTAAGTCAGATTGTTTTAACACTGGTAAACCCAAGCATGGTAATGTTAATCTACTGTACTTACCACAAATGTATCATAGGAAAAAGCATGTCTTATCCTGAGGTGTTGAAAAAAGTCAGCACTCTTGTAATTAGGGTCGCCCCAGGGCATCGAGACACATATCGGACACACCTGCAGGATTGAAAACAAGGGTCAAAACTCCTGACAATATTTCAGTACTATTTCAGTTGGTTTGGAGATATAGCTAAAATCAGGCTTGTGCACAATTCAGAATTGAATTGAATTTGAATTGATGTCAAAAACAGGATCTAGAATTACAATTCGAATTTGAATTAAAGGAAGCAGAATTTCAATTCAATACAAATTCAAAGAAATTCATAAACATAAGTGAAGTGTTTAACAATGAAGCTTTACAATATATGTCAGATATGATTTCATTACATATTCTATTAATGATATTAGTTTGAACTACCTGTACAGATTACATTGTGTTATTTGATTACTTTGAAATGAAAATAACATTTTGAACAAAACTAATCAAACATTGAGGGAGTAATTTATTTCAAGAATTTGATCATTATCTATATGTTGGAATGTGTGCAGGGTTGAGGAGTGACTAGTTATGTGTAATGAAATTATGCTATTAAATTACAAAATTAATGTAATTGTGTGTGAGATTCAACACATTCTTTCTGTTGTATGACTGTGTGGAATGTCTTTGAATTGCCATGAATTTAATTCCACTTCCTGTCATTCTAACTCCAATTCAAATTCAACTGCCTGTGGGGCGGAGTCAATTCAATTCAAATTCCAACTCATGAATTGAATGGCGGCCAATTCTGAAATTCTGAATTGTGCACAAGCCTGGCTAAAATATATGCTGATATTCAAAATATATCTAGCTATATTTATTGTAGATACATGTAGTTTTATAAAAATGGCTTAAAATGGTAACGTTTACAACTTCTATGAATTTTTTGAGTTATCTCTAAGGTAATCTCTAACTCAGTGGAATCCAAGAGAGGTAGAAATGGCCTTGTAACTCTTTTCGAACTTGTGCACTATATAAATGCATTTCACAGCATTGTAAATGAGATCCATGCAGTAGCCTCACCACTGGACGTGGGTCGTGTGCGTGCTTCGAGGTGCAGTGCTCCACCAGACCATCCTGGTCAAAGTTCTGTTTGCTACAGAAGGGACAGGCGAACGTATACCGGTTTGGCACTGAACTAAAGAAACAGGAGAAACAAGAAACATTCAACATTCAGATTCAAAGATTCAAACTGGAATTAAGATCTGAGCATGGCTTAAATCAAGTGAATTTATATTACCTGACAATAGAAGGCTGGTTCTTAGAAATGGCCTTCATACCTTCCTTGATAAAGTCTTGATATTTAGAGCAAGCCATGGTGTGGCTTCTCATGTCAGACAAAAGAACCTGCCAGAGAGTAGATAAAAAAAAAAAAAAAAAAAATCTTCTAGGAACACCATAGACTCAGACAGCAAGCTTATGGACCACCCACAATCTGTTATCTGTTCACGGAGAATCTGATGCATACCGCATTCAAAGCACTTGTAAAAACTGATAGCTCCAAACAGAAAACCTGACATATAAAGTCAGGATGAACAGGTTTTGAAAAGTCTAACGAGAAACGAAAATAGTGTTTACTGGTGAAAAAAACAGCTAAAACCAGCCTAGGCTAGTTGGCTGGTTTTAGCTGGTCAACCAGCCTGGTTTTAGCTGGTCATAGCTGGAAGGCAGGCTGGTTTTAGAGGGGTTTTGGCCACTTCTCCAGCCTGGCCAGGCTGGGAGACTAGCTAAAACCAGCTACGTCCAGCTTAAACCAGCTAAGACCAGCCAACCAGCCTAGGCTGGTATTAGCTGTTTTTTTTCAGCAGATTTGTTATCATGAGTTCTAACGAATCGCTGGAGTGCCAAAGCTGGAGAGAACTGTAGGGTGTGTTTAGTGAATGAATCTGTGTTTTTGAGCAAATTGTTTGAGTGAATGATTGAATGACTCTTATCAAGCCACTTGCTTCGTTTCTAAATGAATTGGTCATTCTGAACTAGGGGTGTGCAATATGATGATTTTTGATCGTGGACGATTAATATGTCTCCACGATCTGCTTTTGAATAAATACCGTAATATCGTGCTACAGTGTGCCTCAGTCTCAATATACTGTACAACACAACATACATTCACTCACTTATTCGTATTCGCAATCACAAAGGTATGCATGTGCTTTAAAGCTTTATTTCGTCCTAAAAGCCTGTCAAACAGCACCTGATTACTGGACTAAGCTATCTTTTGCGTCTGATTCGCTAATACTGTCAAAACCACACAAGGATTGCGTATAAACACAGTTGGTTATGTCTAAAGTGATAGTAAACAGTTGAGAATAAAACGGATGCGTGTCTGTATATTAGATGCGTGCAGCTCTTAAAGTGACAGAACTAGACATGTTGCCGATTGTCATTAAAGGGGCAGTTCACCCAAAAATTTAGTCACTCACATGTTGTCCCAAATCTCTATTTTTTTTTTCTTGTGCTGAACACTAAAGAAGATATTTTGATAAAATGTGGATTAACAGTAGCTGGTCCCCACTCACTTTGATAGTTGGAAAAAATAAATAAAATACTATGGGAGTAAATGGGGACCAGCAACTGTTTGGTTACCCACATTATTCAAAATAAGTTTTATGTTCAACATGTTTTATGCTTAAAAAAAAACAAAAAAAAAAAAACTTGAGAGTGAGTATATAATAACAGGATTGCCATTTTGGGTGATGGTAGGCTAATAAAACAAAACACAAAGGAAAATCACTCTTGACTGAAGAACTTTAATACAGTTGCTTTAATAAGAGTCAATGTATAATTTATGTATATAGTGTTTTATTTTTATATTTGTTAATTCAGTTTCTTGAATGCTACTGATAAATACACCTATTTAAATATACACCTATTAAAGCCTGGTTGTTTTTTTATTTGTATATTGTATTTATTTGTAACATGTACCTTATCTTTGTTCTTATTTTTTAATAACAAAGATAAAATAATGACAGATTTTTTTATCTTCACCCACTTTGGCCTAAATAAATGCCATTCTTTTCGTTTTATATTTTGTTACCTTGTAAGGTTTTGGTTTTAAAATAGGGAAATTAGTTTGGCTGTACTGCTCAGACAACTTGTAAAATAGTAAAACCAACATGACAAAGAATCGTGATAAAATCATGATATTTCTGAAAAAAAAAATTGTGATATGATATTTTTGGCATATCGCCCACCCCTACTCTGAACAAATATTTGAATAAATGATTCAGTGACTCACTCATTAAGACAGGGGCTTGTCGCCACCTACTGGCACTTTTACTTTCATATTTAAACATATTTATTTGTTTTTATTAGTCATTTCATATTTCAATAATGATTGTATTTTATTTTTTAAACATACTTAATGCTGTTGTTAATCTAAATGCATTCACAACAGCTCTGAGACACACTGAACAGTGTGTAAAAACATGCCACTTAAGTTGGGGCTTATGCACTACTTCTGCAGTGCAAAGATGTGCAAAGATGTGCAAAGATGGCTTTTGTCAATATTGATTTCACTGAACTGATAACTACCCTATAGAGACAGAGTGCATTTAGGCCACACCCACACTGGGGGGAAAGCAATCCAACGCTCTCCATTGACTTTGTATTGAGGGAAGCTGACTCCTTGTCATTTTTGACTTATAACAAAAAAATGAGACTATGAGACAATGTGTAAACAAGCTAAAAAACACAGAACTATGTTTTTATAAGCTGACGACCTAAAAAAAAAGATTTTTGGGTGATGGTATGCTAATAAAACAAAACACAAAGCAAAATCACTCACTGCTCTTGACTGAAGAACTTTAATACAGTTGCTTTAATAAGAGTCAATGTATAACGTATGTATATAGTGTACATTATATAGTGTTTTATTTTTATATTTGTTAATTCAGCTTCTTGAATGCTACTGATAAATAAACCTACTGTACCTGAAAATTAAAGCATTGTTGTTTTTTATTTGTATATTGTGTTTATTTGTAACATGTACCCTATCTTTGTTCTTATTTTTTAATAACAAAGATAAAATAATGACAGATTTTTTTTTATCTTCACCCACTTTGGCCTAAATAAATGCCATTCTTTTTGTTTTATATTTTGTTACCTTGTAAGGTTTTGGTTTTAAAATAGGGGAATTAGTTTGGCTGTACTGCTTAGACAACTTGTAAAATAGTAAAACCAACATGACAAAGATTCCTGATAAAACCGTGATTTTTTTTTTAAAAATCGTGATATGATATTTTTGCCATATCGCCTACCCTTATTTTAAACAAATCATTTGAATAAATGATTCAGTGACTCACTCAATAAGACAGGGCCTTGTAGTCACCTACTGGCACTTTTACTTTCATTTTTAAACATATTGATTTGTTTTTATTAGTCGTTTCATATTTCAATAATGATTTTATTTTTTATTTTTTTAAACATACTTAATGCTATTGTTATTCTAAATGCATTCACAACAGCTCTGAGACGCATTGAACAGCAGTGCAAAGATGGCTTTTGTCGATATTGATTTCACTGAACTGATAACTACCCTATAGAGACAGAGTGCATTTAGGCCACGCCCACACCTTATAACAAAAAAACAGAACAATGTCTAAAAGCTGCTATGAGACAAGGTGTACAGTAAACAAGCTAAAACACACAGAACTACGTTTTTATAAGCTGTTGACCCAAAAAAACAAGTGTTTAAGAACACAAATAGTTGTAGATGTCAGGGTATTCAGTTGGATCATTTCTCCAACAAAAAGAAGATAAGGAAAAGGAGCACTGACATAGACCAATAAAATTTAGTTTCTTAATATATCTCCTCCTTTCAAGGTGGTGAAATAATCCTTTGACATGGTTAAAAAATAATGAATGTTTACTGTCGCCGCTAAATTTCCTTTCTTTCCTTACTTTTATGTACTTAACCGCTCGTTTTTTTAGACAGCTTATAAAATCGTATTTCTGTGTTTTTTTAGGTTTAATGTACACATTGTCACACAGCAGCTTTTACACATTGTTCTGATTTTTGTTATAGGTCAGAAATGACAAGGAGGCAGCTTCCTGCAATACAAATTGTCCCGTTGTCAGTGTTTTATTATTCTAATTTATTACACAGCTCTGTGGAATACTTGATTCTGATTAGTCAGTCACCACATTCCAAGGTATTTTATTCCCTTATGACAACTGTTAAAAACTAATAACACAGGCTCATCCGGGTAACTGCCTGCTGGAAAAAAAATAAAAATTCTTCATGGAAGCTTTGCCTTTCTCTTTTTATACAAACAGAGCTGCTTCCATTTTGCGATGAACGTTTTTACACTGCACCGCATCCCTTAAATGTACCATCTAGTTTGAAGTTGCTGCTTGCTAGCAACGGCTTACTTCACAGAAGCTTTGTGATCAAATATTTGACCTCAGATCAATGTTTTGTGTCTAATTATTTACATTTGTGGCAAACAGACGTGTAAAAAGTGGGAAAATGTACATCCAGCCGGTTGTTATCGCAAAATAAAGCCCTTCAGTCTTGGTGATAAAAACTGGCTGGATGTACATTATCCCTTACTTAACATATTACTTATATCTAAGAATTAATACACAAGTTTATCTCTGTTATTGCTGTGAACTAATCACCACACAGAATATATAAAGGTCCCTGGGAGTCAATTGTCCACAACAGGCCTAAATCTGCCAAGGTACAAGCACAAAAACACACTCAGCAAAATATTGTGTAATTAATGGTATTGACAAAATCCCAAAAATATTAAAAAACTTTTTTTGTCAATAAAACATTTATTTCCTGCACAGGTTGTTTTCTATTATCCATTAATCTTACTCTAGTACAATCTAATTCCCTAATGTGACTGATCGATTTATATAACAGTCTGACAGTCTCTTCCGGACTAAGTGGGCGGTTCTTAGCCAGAATAAAAACTTATGAATATTACTGCACGGCATTTAAATGTAACTTGCACTATTTAACTCACATGCATGCACCCACATACCTCATTTTTACAGCCTTTGCACTTTGCAATTGATCTTTTCATCTCAGCTTGTTTATCCTCTGCTTTATCCCACTTGTGCAGATCAGACCTGCAGACTGCACACACAGGCTTCTGTGGCCGCAAGCACTCCTTAAGGCAGCTGTCACAAAATCTGACCAAAAGAAAAGGATATATTTTCACTAAAACATTTCATTTATACATAATGATGTAAGACATAAACAATATGTGGCCCTGGACCACAAAACCAGTCTTAAGTAGCACAGGTATATTTGTAGCAATAGCCAAAAATACATTGTATGGGTCAAAATTATCGATTTTTCTTTTATGCCAAAAATCATTATCATATTAAGTAAAGATCATGTTCCATGAAGACATTTTGTAAATTTTCTACCATAAATATATAAGATTATATATATATATATATTTTTGATTAGTAATATGCATTGCTAAGAACTTCATTTGGACAACTTTTAAGGCGATTTTCTCAATATTTAGATTGTTTTGCACCCTCAGATTCCAGGTATTCAAATAGTTATCTCAAACAAACAATATATCAATGGAAAGCTTATTTACTCAGCTTTCAGATGATGTAAGAATCTCAATTTTGACAAATTTACACTTATGACTGGTTTTGTCCAGGGTCACATATATGATTTTAAGTAATAAAATATGTGTCTCTCTTTATCACTTTTACTAGTGTTATGGTTGTCAGTAATGTACAAGCTTTAAAATTCATACAAAAGTAGGCTAGTCATAGAAGGACATTGTGGGTGTTGTAGTTTGTTCAAGCAAAGGCGTAATTAAGTAAGCACTACAACTCCCAGCATCCCACACTGCACAAGTTTAGTACACAAGAAGCAAAACTGAAAGTAACCTATTTTTGTCTTCTGAGAAACAATCATCACAACTGCATTTATTAATGATTATTCGACACAATCGTATTAAACGAGATTAAATTACATGACATGGAGCCTGCACGTCGGTTTCACGTGATAACTTGATTAACATGAAACTAATCAACATGTCAAATGAGAAGTTACTGCTGTAAGGCACGAGACCGCAAAGATACTCACGTATGCCCGCACTCTGTGGTCATCGGGCAGATAAATATCTCCAAACACACAGGGCAAAGAAAGTCCTCATATTCAGCATCGATCACATCAGTTTCAGCTTCTGTTTTGAGCATAGCCATGTCTGCTGCGCTGTGTTCCGTGTTCTTGAACTCCGGTGAGATTCACTGTTGGGATGGGAGGAGCAATAACTCAGCTGATCTCATGCACACGCATGAGGAAATACATTATTACAGCCTTATTTGTCTAATGACAAAAAACGTAGCGGGTAAGCAGATGCTTGTAATATAGTATCTAGAGTGTGCGTGTAGTCTTGCAATGAAGAGTTTTGGTGTTTTGAGTGCTATGTGGCTAGTGGTATCCGATTCTTGAGCGAATCACGAATGTGAACCGGTTCTTTAAAATGATTCGGAACGCGTGATGTGAAAATTAATCACTCGACTGCGCGTTCCACTGAACATTTTTAACAGTGTAACTTAGGGTGACCAGACGTCCGCATTTTCCGGGGACAGTCCCGGTTTTTGGTGTCCTGTCCCAGACTGGAGTTGTCCCCGAAAATGTCCCCGTTTTACAGCACGTTCAAATGTATAAATTAGCCTATTTTTTTTAAGATCTCAGGTAAATTATCTAATGTTGCTATGGCTATAATATATTGTCAAACAATGATATTTAAACTCACATTAGACAATTTTAACTTTGAATAAAGCACATAATCAGTACATGAGATTATGCCACTACAGTTTAATATTCAAAAATAGACATTTCACGTGCCTAAAACCAGCCTAGGCTGGTTGGCTTTTTTTTAGAGGGGTTTTGGCCACTTTTCCAGCCTGGCCAGGCTGGTCTTAACTGGTTTAAGCTGGCAGTAGCTGATTTTAGCTGGTGGTTTCCCAACCCGACCAGCCTGGCCAGGCTGGGAGACCAGCTAAAACCAGCTACTGCCAGCTTAAACCAGCTAAGACCAGCCAACCAGCCTAGGCTGGTTTTAGCAGTTTTTTTTCAGCAGGGTAGTAAAACATAGACTGTAAAAAAAGACAAAAACTCAGATTAACATGCAAAAGATGCCTGCAGTTAGGACACTGTGTTACACTGGCACAATTACATTTGCAGAAATCACATTGTGGTCAGAGAATAAAATGCAAAGTAATAACCCTGCTGAAAAAAACCCAGCTAAAACCAGCCAAGGCCTGGCCAGGCTGGAAAAGTGGCCAAAACCCCTCTAAAACCAGCCTACTGACCAGCTAAAACCAGCCCAGGCCTGGCCAGGCTGGAAAAATGGCCAAAACCCCTATAAAACCAGCCTACTGACCAGCTATGACCAGCTAAAACCAGGCTGGTTGACCAACAAAACCAGCCAACCAGCCTAGGCTTTAGCTGTTTTTTTGTTTTGTTTTTTCCACCAGAGAAGCCTGATTAGGGATAGAAGAGATCAATTTGCAAAAGCATAAACATAGTAAAAATTGAAATGTTTTAATGTACTCACAGCTGTGAAAATGTTCGAAAATAACAAATTTGTTAAATACAGTTTTATTCATCATATGTTCTCATATTTGTTGTTTTATTTTTAATGTGTTTTTCTAAAGCCATAATGTTGTTATTATAATACTGTTTTGATAGGTTTGCTTTTTGCAATAGTTACTACTATTGTATTAAAAATACTATGGTAAGTTTGATCCTCAAACATCACTGTAATTATCAATTATGATTTTAATATTTTGAACCCACAACAATTAAAAAACAAAGAAACATTTTGTCCCTGTTTTTTAATTCGAATATAATCACATTTCAGTGATATTTTGACCTCTGAACTAGGGAATGTCCCCCGTTTTCATTTCAGAAATCTGGACACCTTAGTGTGTGGTTGAGATATGAGAAACATAAATAACAGGACATTTTACAGAAGAAAAGAGGTGTCAACTGGAACAACATAAATTAAACAAATTGTCACTGATTACTCATACACTTTCACACTTAATATGTGTAAGGTAACTGAAAACAGCAATGTGTTTGAATAAACATTAATTTAAAGTTCAGAAAAGAAGGCGTTAAATGCAGCGCGGGGACTTCTGGGAACTGTTTTGAACGACGACTCCAACGAATCGAATCATGTAGGTGAATCGACTCTTTGAATGAATCGAACGTTCCAACGCCAGTCCTGCAGCCTGCAGCCTCGGGAGCGCGCAGGGGAGGTAGTGTGGCGCATGCGCAGTGCGGCGGTGGGGATTTCCAGCGGAACATGAAGGTAAGAGTCGCTGGATGATGGGGAGGAGGGCGGCTCGTTAATGGAGCTGCCCAGCACTGCATGACACTGAACGGGCATGTTTACATTCACGTCTTGTTCTTACTGAGGTAATGAAAAAGTAATTGCAGGATGGTGTATGGATAAATTGTGCGGCGTGTGTGGGTTTACAGGGCCCTGCAACTGCGCTAATGTTAGCAGTGCTGTGCTAGCTGCATCTGATATCTGTCATAGATGAGGTTGAAACGACTTCGAGTAGGGTAACGACTTCGTTTATGTCTAGCTCTTTAATAAACACTAGCTGTGGTGTCAGATTGGCCTGACTGCTGCATTGACAGGTTTATTTACTGTAAGTAAAGGAGGCTGTCAGATTAGCTATGTGGCTAACACACGTCACTGTTTATGTCAGTTGTAGCAATGAAATGCAGATATAAAATAATTATTAACACTTCACTGTGTTCTTCTTTAGGGGCCCTGATTTGTTTAGGCGAAGTTTTAGCTTCACCATGTTCAGTGTGATGTTGTGATTGTAATATGATGGTGTCTTGATGAATGGTGGTGGTGATGAGAATGATGATGATGATGATGTATTGACAGGCCCATTTGATAATAGACATGTAAAGTCTGATGTTTAGTATTAGTATGAATTCAGCAGCTTGAAATGACTGCCTACATCACTAAATGTAAATGCTGGGGATACTGTGCAAGTGTTCAGTGTCCAGCTTTACCATCTAGATTCTAGAAGAATAAAGAGCTTCATGAAGCCAAACTGCAAACAGTCCACATTCACTGTTAGAAATAGAGTCATATACTTTGCATAATATGTGTACTTTATTAGCAGGTCCAATAGGACATATGTGCCTGTAAAACTTCCAGAAAGTTCTGAATTCCTGTCTCTTACTTGTTTGTTTATTAAATATTTTGGCTAATTCATTTATGATTTCAGCTGAGGACATCTATTTAATACCTGGAGAAAGCTATCTGTTAGCATTCCCATTCATCTCAATGAACACAGGACCCCTTGGAAGTACTGTTGTACATGGCTTGCTTGCTGCCATCTTTGCTCACGGTTTTTGCACAGGTGTGTTTGAGTCAATCACCTAAGCAGTAAATACTGATTGCCTGATAGAACCAGTCTCAATCACTTTACTGCTGGCTGTCCAGCTGGTAACAATAACTGAAACGTCTCATAGCAGTAGATAGGTCAAATGTTTAGTCCATTTTGGATTTTTTTTAATTGCCAGAAAAAAGAAGCACCATCTTTATTATAATGAAATATTTGCAGTGTATATGTTAAAAAAAGGCATTTTTTTTAGAATACATGGTTACATTTAAATACCTGTCAATGGACAAAGGCATTGCCAAAATGGCATTATGTCATCAACCAACAGGATGCAGAACTTTCATACATTTCTCTCAGTTTACCCCATAAAAAATCTAATCCATTCCACAGAATTACACACATTTTAATGAAAAAAAAAAAAAATAATAATTTCATCTAGCCCTAACTTTAATTTAGACTGCATCACAAATGTAACCCTGCATCACAAAACCAGTCTTAAGTAGCACGGGTATATTTATAGCAATAGCTAAAAATACACTGTATGGGTCAAAATTAGTGATTTTTCTTTTATGCCAAAAATCATTAGAATATTATGTAAAAATCATGTTCCATTAGAATATTTTGCAAATTGCCTACCGTAAATATATAAAAACCTAATTTTTGATTAGTAATATGAATTGCAAAGAACTTTATTTGGGGAAACTTTAAAGCTTATTTTCTCAATATTTTTATTTGTTTTGCACCCTTCAATTCCAGATTTTTAAACAGGTGAATCTCGGCCAAATATTGTCCACCAATGGAAAGCTTATTTATTCAGCTTTCAGATAATGTATAAATTTCAATTTCCAAAAATTGACCTATATGACTGGTTTTGTGGTCCAGGGTCACAAGTATGTATGTTTTATACTCATGGCTTGCTTTGTTTTTTTTGTTTTTTTTTGTGATGTGTGCCTACATTATGAACTAGCTATGTGATTGCAGGCAAAGAGTCTTACTTATTAGACTACAGCCTGAGTTGTGTTTTTTCAAACTGATTTTATTCTTCTGTCGTTGCAGCAGCTGGCAGCATTGAACATGGTGTTTTTAATATACGCTCCTCTCTGCAAACCCTGACCTTCAACCTACTGCAGGGGGAAAGCTTGGCAGTGAAGGCTTAATAAAGTAAGGACTCGCCATCCAGCACCCAAATCAACCACCTTCTCATGTCATGTTCCTCCTTTTGAGGTGTTTTGGCTAATGAGAAACCCAGAGATGCCAGTTACAGTAGGAGAGAGCCCTGGGCAAGGCGTACGCCCGAGTTAAACCAAGCACATCTTCACTTTCATTATTCCATATCGCTCCTTTGGAGGATGATCGGAGTTTGCTGATTTTCCTCCCAACCCTGCACCGTTGTCCCAGGTCTTCCGGTGTCTAGTGGGAGAGAGGTCTTGAGATGGCAAGGGGTCCCATTTAAAGAAACTCCTGGATTGTAGGATAAGAGGTTGCAAGGTACGCAGCCCACTGCCACCAATGGATGCCAAGTTGCGAGAAGATCTATTCCGCAGATATGTGGCGTCTTTGGAGAATCGGCTTGAGGAGGGAGCCGGTGAAGGAGGAGGAGCTAAAACTGAGGAGGCACTGATTTCTACTGCAACAGCACTGCTAGGCTCATACCAGCCCGATCCAGGGCAGCGCTTTCGCATGGTTCGGTTCTATGAAATTGCTGAGAACTCCCTGAGGACTCAGAGGAGTGCAAACTTGCGGACATTGGAGACAGCCTTTGCCACGCTGGAAACCATGTGTACCAACTTGCTGCTGTTTCCTTGGAAGAAGGAGTTCCGTTGCATAAAGGTGAGTGAATAGATTAAAGGATTCATTGTTATTTTTTCCAAGGAGTGAGACTGCACTACATTCAGTAATTGTTCAGCCTTTTATCAAAACCTTTTTGTGACTAGTTTGTGAATGTGAAAAGTGAGACGAGACAGTATGAACATCATAATTATCATTGCTTTTGACAGTGTAATGACTTTCCTTTCATTCCTACAGACCTTCACAGGGCCATATGTTTACCAGTTGCAGTCGGTGATATGCGACTCAGACTTGCGTTTGCTGCTGCGTTCCATGGGCTACTCAAGAGACCAGGAATTGCAGTACCACTTTAGGGACCATCCTGGTGGAACCTCTCACCTCCGGCAGCTCGCCTTTGAACTGCTCCTCGCCCAGGCTGAATGCCGTCTACTCGGTGAGGTGGTGTCCATGTCTCGGGGCTTTGCCTCGGAGCTGGACGCCGTGGAGGTGAGGAGGAACACTAGAGAAGATGCAGCAGGGTGTGCAGACGCCCTCCGCCGACGAGACAGCCTTACGGGAGACTTGTCCCGGCTGTCGGTGCGGCCGGTGGACATCGACCGTGCCCACCTAAGGCGAAGCGGTCGGCCGTCCAAGTCAGTGGATGTCACAGACAGCGCAGGACACTGGCACCAAGCCAGCAAGCCAGTGCTGAAGGCCTCACTCAGCCTGCGCAAAGAGCCATTGTTCGTCGACACGGAAGAAGACCTGAAGGATGAAATCATCCGACCGAGCCCTTCGCTTTACCCTGTGGCGGCACCGCCCTCCTACAGCCCAGTGGCTGACTTCTTCCCAATTCAATCGCCCCCGTCTGAGCCATACTCCTACCACTTGTCCTCCCTGGATGAGGTGGACTTGTACACTGAACGGGGTTTGGGTGGCCACCAGACGCCCTCTAGGCCGCCGAGCCGGGAGCCTCGAGAACCCCGGGACACTTGGGTTCTGAAGGGACACGTGATGAAGTGCCAGGGCTGCGGCATGGGCTGTCCTTCGCTCTCCTCTTGCCAGAGGTGCGACATGATCTTGTGTTCGTCCTGCCATTCTGTGGAACCGGCACCTTGTTGCGGCTTTCAGGATTACACTAAAACTTCCCGCCCTTTGGATGGCTACATGCCCATCAAGGAGAAGTTGTCCGTCTACTCCAACGCCCACTCGCACACTCACCCTCACCCTCATCCGCTTCCCCACGCTCAGTCCCACTCGCTGTTGCTGGACAAAGCTGTGATGAGCGCCAAGCTGTTTCCCAGCAAACCCGTGGGTTCGGGCACCAGTCCGGTGGTCGGCTCGATCAGCGGTGGCAGCAGCAGCGGTGGGGGTGAGCGGATGAGTGTGGGCGGCTCCCGCTGTGGCTTTTGCAACAAGCCAGGGGCCTCTCACACCTGTGTGAACTGCTCCAAGGTGTCATGTGACACGTGCATGAGCCTTTACGCCAGTGATGTGTGCACCCGCAAAAATCCCCATCATAACTTTGTGCCCAATCATCAACTCAATTTCAAATCCAGCACCATATCCCACCTCGTATATCGATAGACCAGCCGTGCACTACACCTCTATCGCTCTTTTTATCTGCTTTTTCCACCCTTGATTTTTTTATTTAACTTTTCCTGCTTCCTTTCTCAGTTGGCAGTTGTTTGGTTTTGGTCATGTGATCTTGCAGTGCATTTCCTGTCCCTCAGTAGCTCTACTTTATAAAAAAAAAAGCTGTTTGACCGGAGAATTCCATTCAGCATCAGTGTTTGTTAACTTGAAAAATAACCATGCAGCGCATAGGAACTGTGAATGTTTAGCAGAGACTTCACCCTGGAATTGAAACGAGTAAGTCGGAACTTCTCAAACTTGAACAAAAGAAGAAAAAAAAATAACATTACACTGGAAGTAAATAGTATATATTTTGAATTGTGAATCTATAGATCTATGTAAGACTATTGGTCTCATGGTGGGGTGGGTTTCCCAGTTGAATGGGGCTTCAGTTGTGAATTTGTATCAGAACTTCTAGTTGCTGTTAAGTCACTATATTGAGTCCTCTGACAAGAAATGCCTTGTGGGTTTACCCCTAAGAAGTCAGCCTACGCTGTTCAAAATGCTGCTGTTGAAAGTAAAACCAGGAGGGGGCACTCCTGGCCTCTAACATGTTTTGCAAGCACCATGAAACTCTTTTTGGCAAACTTCATGCACTGTATAATTTTGTCAATGTTTTTTTTATTTCTCTGTCCAGATTCCTATACGTTATTGTAACCTGTCAAGATGTTAAGTCATTGAAATGGAGAATAATTTAATATTTTGCTATGCTGACTGTCATTAGAAGCAATTATTTTTGGTTAATTAATATGATGGTGTGTACGCACACCATGATAAACTGAAGTGTTACCACTGGGTGAATGTCACAAATGATATTATGGGTCATATTTCACCCCACAATCCAACGAAGGTAGGATTGTGGGGTTTCTCTTTACATAGAGAAAGCAAGTTTCTTATTACTGCAGTGCAAAAATACAGTTTTTGTTTGTTTGTTTAATAAAACTAAAATGAGAATAAACTAAATTTGGTACAACAAATACTACCACAATGTATTCTTATAGTAGTACTTTAATATTGTTTGCACATAAGGTTATGGGAATTAGAACTTGCTTTTTTTCTTTCTGTTTTATTTATTACTAAAGGGGTAAAATATGACTTGGACATGTTTTTTGTGAGATTCACCCTGATTGGCCTGATTTGTATTTTTCCATGAAGATAACGCTAATTCTATATATTTTTCCTTTTTTTTTTTTTTTGTTAATTGTGTGTGCCTGTATCAACAGAACAAAGTCAGTATATCATTCTGGTTACATATCCTTAATTTCAGAGACCTTTCAACCTGCTCTCCCTGCTGCCTTAGGTAACCTTTCCAATCACCTGAAGGCTGCACTCAATGCAGGACTCGATGCTTCATGTCTGTACACAGCATAAAGTGAGGGCCAAAAAAATCTGTCAGGGAAACAGAAACTAGCACAAAAAGATGGCATGTTCTTACGAAGTAACGTCAGTATGTGTTTTTGATTTAGTGAAACAAGTGTTAATGGATGCGGTTGGTCCTCTAGCTCTCCTCTCCTTTGTCTCTCTGTTGAATGAAACTCTGCTGCGTCCTAAAATTCTGCAGTTGTTTCTAGTACAAAACAGCAGCCAGGAATAATCTAATTGAATTTTTACATTCAAGTGACAGCATGATTAACCAATCAATACTGTAATGTGCCAAACCCCAACAGGCTGTGAAGACAGAACTGTACCCTACTGCTCATCTGCACGGTAACTGAGCCATTTGAGAGTGTTTTAACCCTGAGTGATGGATAAACTGTGTGTGACTAAGCCACTTTTCTCTCACACACCAATCAGTTCTCACTGTAACCTGTTAATCGGTTTGTGTGGTGACTTCACTAGAGATGAACTGCTGAGTGAATTGACCCCGACATGCTCCTCCATTCACACTCCTCTGCTCCTCGTTTTCCCCTGGTCCATGAAGCATTATTCACATCTGCAGAGGTCGGATCTCTCTCTGGCAAACAAGTTGTATCTTCAACGGAGACGTGGTGGGGCGGGGGTGAGGAGTTAGCCAAAATGTTTGTCAGTAAAAGTATAATCCTATAATTATATAAATTAATTAAAAGCGATGATTTTATAAAATAATTTCAAAAATAAAGTTCTACAAAAAAGCACTGTTCTTAGTGTTTTTAGTTTTAGATCAAATCTGAATCACCACAAGTCACTGGAATTTTCAGTGTACAAAAAAAAAGAGGTTCAGGTTGCTTTTAGGCAAACTGCATTTATACGCACATTAAGCACTACACTTCAAGTGACAAGCATTTAAGGATTTATTAATTCTATTATCTAGTGATGTACAGTGATACAAACCTGGGAGGTCAGAAATCTGAGATATAAACTCACAGTTCTGAGAAAAGAAGTCTAAATTGTGTGATATAAACTTGCAATTGAGTTAGAGATATAAACTCACATTTCTGAGAAAAAAAGTCTAAATTGTGTGATATAAACACAGTTGTGAGTTAAGTCAGAATTTTGAGATATAAACTCACAGTTCTGAGAAATAGTCGTAATTGGGTGACATAAACTCCAAATTGTGAGTTATAGTTAGAATTCCGAGATATAAACTCACAATTCTGAGAAAAGAAGTCTAAATTGTGTGATATAAACTTGCAATTGAGTTAGAGATATAAAATCAATTCCTAGAAAAAAAAGGTCTAAATTGTGTGATATAAACACAATTGTAAGTTAAGTCAGAATTCTGAGATATAAACTCACAATTCTGAGAAAAGAAGTCTAAATTGTGTGATATAAACTTGCAATTGAGTTAGAGATATAAAATCAATTCCTAGAAAAAAAGAAGTCTAAATTGTGTGATATAAACACAATTGTAAGTTAAGTCAGAATTCTGAGATATAAACACACATTTCTGAGGAAAAAAAGTCTAAATTGTGTGATATAAACAAAATTGAGAGTTAAGTCAGAATTCTGAGATATAAACTCACAGTTCTGAGAAATAGTCGTAATTGGGTGACATAAACTCCAAATTGTGAGTTATAGTTAGAATTCCGAGATATAAACTCACAATTCTGAGAAAAGAAGTCTAAATTGTGTGATATAAACTTGCAATTGTGAGTTAAGTCTAAATTGAGTGATATAAACTTGCAATTGAGTTAGAGATATAAACTCAAATCCTAGAAAAAAGAAGTCTAAATTGTGTGATATAAACACAATTGTGAGTTAAGTCAGAATTCTGAGATATAAATTCACAGTTCTGAGAAATAGTCGTAATTGGGTGACATAAACTCCAAATTGTGAGTTAAGTCAGAAATCTTGAGATATAAACTCGCATTTTTAAGTTAAGTCAGAATTGTGAGACATAACTTGCAATTCTGTAAACAGTCTTTGTTTGTTTTTGTTTTTCTCCTCAGAACTGGAAGATATAATTGCAAGATATAAACTCGCAATTGCAAGAAAAAAGTGAGAATTGTGAGATACAAATCGTCACCTTAGAATTATAAGGTTCTATCTGCGTTCCGAGTGGTTTTGAGATATTGAGCTTCAAAGTTTTTGCATTCTATATAGTAAAAATGATATGGGGAACAAGTCTCTTTCCTACATGAGAATGACAGAGACCCTAAATGTATTCTAAATGTACAATATCAAAATCCTCTCAGATTTTTAAATGGGGATTTTGGGAACAGGTCAAATGCAGATAGAACCTTCTAATTCTAAAAAGTCGTTTTCTGCTTGGAATTATAAGGTTCTATCTTGTAAAACATTAATTAAAGCAACAATTTTCAAGAAATAAATGTAGTTTACTTATAATTTGTTTTAAAACATAAATTACTGTTGTAACAATGTGTCAACATGTATGAGAATTTAATGTTTTAATGCTTTCTTTATCACATTTATTTAATATTTTAGGACAAATATTTTTTTCTTGTTTAAGTTAGGCATAAAAGGCAGTGCTGAATATTTTGTCCAGAGCAGATGTTAATTTTATAATTATAGTGGGTAATTAAAGACATTATTGCAGAAACAGTTAAAAAAAATCAGCTTCTCTAATCCATCTGACCAGGGCCCGTATCCCTAAAGAATTTTTGTGCAAAAAGTGGCTCCTAGCGGCCAAATTCTAAGAAAATTCTCAGAGTCATGACGTTTTCTTAGAATTTCCCCTAAAAGTGACACGAAAATCCCAGTTAATATAAAAGCTATTCCTCAAGATTCCTACACTGTAAAAAGTTTGCTGTAAATTTTACAGTAACTTACTGGCAGCTGGATGCCAGTAAGTTACTGTAAAAATGTTTACAGTATTATTACTGTAAGTGCATTTACAGTACTAAAAGACCTTTACTGTAATTTCATTTACAGTATTTTTATTGTAATTTCATTTACAGTGTTTTACTGTATCTTCAATTACAGTATTTTTACTGTATTTTCAATTACAGTATCAGTACTATAGAGTTTATTTTCATTTATTTTAAACTTTTTTTACCTGTAAAAACAATCCAATTGTCGTATAGCACTGTATTTTAAGATTTTTACCACCCCAACCCCATAAAAATCACAATAACTCATAAGCATTAGTTCTGATATTCTTTTTATTTGTTGAACATTTTCTTTTTAAAAGTACAAATTACAAATGTTGACCTCTAGGATACAGCAGAAAAAAGGGCATCACCACAGTCCCCTGGAGACTTTGTATCATGGCAAACATACACATACTGAAAAGCAAAAATAAGTAAGTACACTACCAGTCAAAAGTTTTTGAACACTAAGATTTTTTTAAAGAATTATCTTCTGCACACCAAGCCTGCATTAATTTGATCCAAATTACAGCAAAAGCAATACAATTGTGATAAATTATATAAATGAACTGCTATTTGAATATATTTTACAATTTAATTTATTCCTTTGATCAAAGCTAAATTTTCAGCATCATTACTCGTCTTCAGTATCACATGATCCTTCAGAAATCATTCTAGTATGCTGATAAACATATTTTATTTAATTTTTAAATTTTTCAGGATTCTTTGATGAATAGAAAGATATTATTTAGCAAGGATGACTTAAATTGATTAAAAGTGATGATAAAGACATTCATAATGTTACAAACTATTTCTATTTCAGATAAATGCTGTTTATCTGAACCTTCTATTCATCAAAGAAACCTGAAAAAAATCTACTTCACTGTTTTTAGCATTATATTAATCTCATCAACATCATAATAATAGTTTTTGAGCAGAAAATCAGATAATTAGAATGATTACTGAAGGATCATGTGACTGCAGTAATGATCCTAAAAATTCAGCTTTGAATTAATGACATTTTAAAATATATTCAAAAAGAAAACGGCTCAAAAGTGTACTGTTTTTGCTGTACTTTGGATCAAATAAATGCAGGCTTAGTGAGCAGAAGAGACCTACTTTAAAAACATTTAAAATCTTACTGTTCAAAAGCTTTCTCTGGTAGTGTAAATAAAATAAAATCATACAGTAAAAATGAGTTTGTGTTGTGTTAAATTTTAGTAATTTTGAGTCAAAGTTGACAAGCTCTCTGATGAGAAACAGCCAGTGGTGGACGAAGTACACAAATCAAGTACTTGAGTAAAAGTACAGATACGTATAATAGAATATTACTCCAGTAAAAGTAAAAGTACTCCTTTTTCCATTTTACTTGAGTGAAAGTACAAAAGTACTACATTTTTTGTGTACTTAAGTAAAAAAGTACTGACATATTTTGCAATTTTATAAAGGCTATAAATTTATATTAGCATATATATTTTTTATAATCCTACTATAAGCCTTGGTTTTTCCCAAAATAACCACTAGACTATATGGAGTCAAGATAGATTTTTGTTGTTGATATGGTCTACGTTGACAATGTTCACTGTGAAGCTTACATTGCATTGTAACGTTACCTGAGAGAAAACTGATTTAACCATCTCATTTTCACCAGTAAGAAAAGGGTTTTAAAGCTTGTTATTTTGCGGAACGGCACAGTTATAAATGATATGAGAATAAGGCCTGAAGTTAGGAAGAAAAATTTAATTATATTTTCATAATATTTTTCTTTTTTCTCAAACATTGTCTGTGGTGTAAAAACACCCCTGGCCAAATGTCCCCAGAGGGCATCACTTCACACTTTGATAATTACTGTAGTTACCATCTGAACATCACATATTTTCTTTTCCCTCAGATGTAATCTGTCTAGATGGTTGATTATAAATATTTGGACTTCATATCTGAAAATTACCTCAACTTAGCACCAGCAAGCTTGTTAGCTAGACAGTTAGCATCAGCTAACAATATTTACTTATTTTCAGTATGGTTATGAATAAACATTTATTTCTGTATATTAGGCTAGTTGATTCAAACAATATAAAAAAGTATACCGTTAATAAACAATATAAAAACAGACGTCACATAGGGCTAAATGCGTAGCATTTTAATAAAACTGTTGAGGTTACAGCAGCGAGGAATATGAACGTGTAACGTTATGAGTTATTTGATTTAATCTGTGTTATTTTAATGTTTCGTTTTTTTACCTAAAAAAAGACGATGTTGATGATGTGTCTGCATTTAATCATTTCAGCGGGCTTAAATACATCACCCTTTACAGCAGATTTAGTTCGCAAACAACTGACAGTTGCAATAATTAATCCTAAAACTCGACATTATCCCCCGGTTTCACAGACAAGGCTTAAGCCTAGTCCTAGACTAAAATGTAAATCTGAGCTGTTTCAACTGAAATAAAATTGCACTGATTGATTTTAAAATATATCAGTGCCTTTGTTTTGTCTCAAGATGCACACCAGTAATGTTTTTTTCTAAGCATGTTTATAAAAATTACTTAAATGTCCTAATTGAACTATGGCCTAATCCTGGCTTAGTCTAAGCCCTGTCTGTGAAACCAGGCCTATATCTTACTTTTCGCAGCATCAGTCGCGCGCGCTCACAATCTCCCGGTTCTTATTTGTGAATTCAGATGACTGGAGACTCGCTCTAAACGGCTCATTTGAATCAGTGAGTTTGAACAGCTGCAATTGGATCAGTCCAATTCGTGAATGAATCGCTTGTGGCGATTTGCGAACCGATTGAAAAGAATCAGTTTGTTCATTAATCAGACACTGCTTCTGCGTCTCGGAGCACGTAATATATTATAAGGAGTAACGACATGTTTTATTAAATGTAGTGGAGTAAAAAGTACGATATAATGCTTTGGAATGTAGTGAAGTAAAAGTAAAAGTTACTCAAAATAAAACTACTCCAGTAAAGTACAGATACTTGAAAAATGTACTTAAGTACAGTAACGAATTACAACTACTTCGTTACTGTCCACCACTGGAAACAGCAGAATGGGATTCAGGCTGATGCTTGTTGTTTGCACCCTCTTTGCAGAAGTCCATCTGATCTGTGACTGTCAATGCATTTGCTGCCACAAAGGTTGACTGTCTGAACGAACCTGCAAGCACAAGAAAAAAAAAAAGATTTTTTTAAAGCAGTGTTTATAGAATTTGCCTCAACTGTCGAACTTGATGCTGTATGCATTTTTTTATTTTTATTATATACTACATATGAACGCTGTAGTAAGAAAAAAAACTGAAGAAACTTTTTATTGAAATTTTTTATAAAGAATTTTATGAATGGGCCAGTGAATCACTGATTCAAGGTGTTTAAAAAAGGTAAATTCATTCAGTAATTAAACACTGCTGTGTGCAGAGTAGAGGATGGATATCCGAGCCGAGCCCGACGGTACCCGACGGAACCCGACGGGTCGGGCCGGGTTCGGACAGATATTTAGAAAGGATGCTCGGGTTCGGGTCGGGCTCGGTCACCTCAGCGCGATAGTGCGCCCGTGTTATAACGGCACTTTTTGCCCAGTGTGCACTGACGCTCTCATCTGTTGACATTTCCGAACGCTTTTTTTACAGTTGCTTAATAAAAGCGGGCTTTCCACACAAAAAAAGTGCATGTGTCATTAGTATGAGTGAAAAAAGAGATTTTAACTGTGTCGGGCTGGGATCGGGCTCGGACATAAATATCTGAATGCTTGTCGGGCTCGGGTCGGGTTCGGTTACTGCTCTGTCGGACTCGGGCCGGGCTCGGACAGAAAAATGCGGCCCGATCCGCACTCTAGTGCAGAGACGCAAGACATGGCTTTGTTTAAAACCGTTTTTACTAAATGGAGCACTAAGACAATATTTTCTTCATGATTTAAATGACTTAATATTACATTCTTGTTTATCTAATTTTGTTGCCCTGACACTTAGTAAAGTCTGCCACAGACCATGCTAAGTGCTAACTAATCTGTTCATATAAACATTCTAAACGTGTGTTTCCTAGAAAGTCTGTGCATATAATAAGCCTACTACGATTAAAAAAAAATCTCTATTTGTTGCTTTACAGTAACAATAATCTAAATTTGACAGATGGTAAGATTGCTATTATGAATTTAAAGGTTACAGTAAGGTAAAGACACCTGAAGCAGCTGCATTTTGCTGTTTAAATGCTGGTTTAATAGAAATAATTTTAATGCGCATGCAAACTCAATCTTGATGTGACAAGACAAGGTAATAAGGTAATAAACAAGGTAATAAAAAACATTCCCAGGGGGGTGTTCCATAAAACAAGTTTACCAAATAAGCCAGGCTTATTTCAGTTAGTCTGACTTATTGTCACTTGATTTGGCACAAAATAAGTCAGACTAACTGAAATAAGCCTGACTTATTTGGTAAACTTGTTTTATGGAACACCCCCCAGGAAATGAATACCTTACGAAATACAATAAATAACAATATAAATACAATATAACTTGCTTAGGATAAAAGCATCTGAAAAATGCATGAATGTAAATGCAATGTAAAACAAAATGTGTTTTGGGTTACCTGATTCTGCATGTCTGTAAAATGGACAGCTGGCTGTATGATGATTCTGCATCTGATGGTCAGCATCCAGTTAGTGCTTGGAGAAATCTCCTGTAACAGACAGTGTCACAACACCCTTTTAGTGTTACTATAGTTTATGATCAGAAAAGACAACTACTGTACAGTAATAAAATTTACATTTTTAATAAAATAAGCATTTATCATATTTATTAGCAAAACTTGCTATATTAATATATTGCTAGCTCGTTACTCTCTTTAAAAAGTTAACCTGTTCTGCAAGTCAGTGGAGAACAGCAGCCTGTGGCTAATTTGGCTAATTTAGTAACGTTAACATTAACTTAGTTAAATTGATGAAAGGGGAAGCTCACCTGTTGTTTGCACCGCGACGACGGCAATCACCAGAAAAGACTCTAATACACCTCCGATGCAGACGACATGACCACGAGACCACAAACTTGAAAATAAAACACAAAAGATGCAGTTAACCGCGGTGTTCAGTTTTACCTCAGTGTTTCATGTTAGCGCGCTGTTTATGTCACGTCTGTCACTGAAGGGACCGTCTATAAAGTTACATACGACATTCATACACACATTTCTTACTTAAACATCATTTGAAGAGAATTACCTTGCTAGCTATAAAGAGGCAGCGTTTAAAAGATATTATGCTGCTCTGTGACTAACGTTAAGTTTGTCAACTTCGGCTTACTGACATTATTAGCTTACCAGTTCATGTTATCGTCGATACTATGGCAGTCATTCACAGAAGAAGATCCAAAATACACCTCCGCGCTCCGACGTTACAGACGACATCCAGACCAGAAACTTAAAAATAACAAACAAAAGAAGGGCTTGAAAATACAGTTTAAAATCTCCACAGAAACAGTGGTGTTGCTTAACGCACTTTACCTCAGTATTTCACCTCAGTTTGCTGTTAAGCTTGAGTAAGGGCTCGTCAGACGAACTAACTTGCATTAAAGGGCAGCCGAATATACAAACGTGTTTCTCAGTTTGAATAAAGTTTATTTCGACTAATATAGGTCACCTTAATTTACTCACCAGTCCATGTTTTCACCGTTATGGCGGCGCCCCGGCCGTCAGTCAGAAAAAAAAGGCTACCGACATGAAAAACACGATGAATATTGTTAGTTTGCTGTTAACAAGTGAAAACAAATTAAAATTGTTCAGTTTTTCATAAAACAGAAATAATATACTAACCTTTTTGTCGAGTTATTGATGCAAAATTTCTCTTTTGTCCTTTTTACCGCCACTTCCTCTCAACAGGAGAAAAAAAAAATCTCCCTTGCCATTGGTCAATTTTTCGCGGGCAAGTTCACTACTGTAAACGGATTTACAGTAGTGGAGAATTACAGTAGTGATCATATATTTTCCCATAATCCTTTGCAGTTTACAGTAAAATACTGTATATACATTTTACAGTATCTTACTGTAGATATTACAGTAAAATACTGTTCAAATTACAAAAATCGGTTACAGTGTAGCGCTTAAAAGGGCTCCTAAGGCGAGATCTGCTAAGAGCAGGGAAGAGGACTTTTAGTGGCTTAGGAGTTCCCCTAAGCAGCTGCACAAAATGGCCAACAGAGGAGGCAGAAGAGATGTCCTGCAAACACTGGATGACAGGGAATTATTGAGACGCTACAGATTGGATCGTGCAGGAATTATGTTTGTGGTGGATCTCCTTAGAGATGCAATTACTTCACCAACTGGGCCAGCAACAAACCTTGCTCCTCAGTCCAGTTCGGCTTGCAATTCCTTTTTTTTCTCCATTTTCTGTGTTTGTAGGATATTTGTTAACAAGCCTTCATAAATAGACCAGCCAGCAATCACAGACATTGATAAAAGCTGAGCCGTGTTACCCTCGTTAAGACCACACTGAGTTGTAACGTTGCAATTTCTACTTCATTAAGGACAGCCCCTTGAGATAGGCCATCTTGTTTTCAATGGGGTCCATATGGGAGTGAAAGTACAAAATATGCCAGCTAGGATATTAATATGAGCAAATAAGACACGAATCATTATGAATCCCTGGGCCCGTATCTGTCACGTTTAACAAGGATGAGGTCTGGGTCCAAATGCAGGTAAGTATTTCTTTAATGATAATAACAAATAAACAAACCAAAAGGCCAACACGGCACAACGGGACAAAAACTGAAACACTAAATAACAAAATCAAAAAACTAAATCAAAAGCCAAGATCCGAGAACACACAGGAGACGAGACAATGCAGACATGAAGCAGGAGTGAGAAATGAGAGTTCTTATACAAAAGTCCAAATGGTGAACAGCTGTGAGTGAATCAGTGTTAACGACAAGGACAGGTGAATGCTATTAGAAGTGCAGTGTGAATAGCGACCTCAGGAGGCTGAGGGAAACCCCACAGCCCCGATCATGACAGTACCCCCTCCCTACGGAACGGCTTCCAGACGTTCCCAAAGTCTGGAGGGAGGAGGTACGGAGGAAGGCAAGTCAGGGGGAGGGATGGCGGGCCAGGGCCGTGCAGCGGAGTCACGCGAGCAGGCCTTGTCACCAGCGGAGCCTCAGCGGACGCCGCCGCGTCAGGAACAGCGAGAGCGGTCACCGCCGCGTCAGGCACAGCGAGAGCGGTCACCGCCGCGTCAGGCACAGCGAGAGCGGTCACCGCCGCGTCAGGAACAGCGAGAGCGGTCACCGCCGGGTCAGGAACAGCGAGAGCGGTCACCGCCGCGTCCGGAACAGAGAGAGCGGTCACCGCCGCGTCCGGAACAGAGAGCGCGGTCACCGCCGCGTCCGGAACAGAGAGAGCGGTCACCGCCGCGTCCGGAACAGAGAGAGCGGTCACCGCCGCGTCCGGAACAGAGAGCGCGGTCACCGCCGCGTCCGGAACAGAGAGAGCGGTCACCGCCGCGTCCGGAACAGAGAGAGCGGTCACCGCCGGGTCAGGAACAGCGAGAGCGGTCACCGCCGGGTCAGGAACAGCGAGAGCGGTCACCGCCGCGTCAGGAACAGCGAGAGCGGTCACCGCCGCGTCAGAAACAGCGAGAGCGGTCACCGCCGCGTCAGGAACAGCGAGAGCGGTCAACGCCGCGTCAGGAACAGCGAGAACGGTCAACGCCGGGTCAGGAACAGAGAGCGCGATCACCGCCGCGTCCGCCGCGTTGGGAACAGAGAGAGCGGTCACCGCCGCGTCAGGAACAGAGAGAGCGGTCGCCGCCGCGTCAGGCACAGCGAGATCGGTCTCCGCCGCGTCCGGAACAGACAGCGCGGTCACCGCCGCGTCCGGAACAGAGAGAGCGGTCACCGCCGCGTCCGGAACAGAGAGCGCGGTCACCGGCGCGTCCGGAACAGAGAGCGCGGTCACCGCCGCGTCCGGAACAGAGAGCGCGGCCACCGCCGCGTCCGGAACAGAGAGAGCGGCCACCGCCGCGTCCGGAACAGAGCGCGCGGCCGTCCCAGCGCCAGAAACAGAGATGGCGGTTGTCACCACCTCCTCTCCAAAGCAGGGGCGCTTCCGCGCCGTCTCGGCACTGCGGGTGTCCATCGCCGCCAGGCAGGCATAGATGAAATCAAATCTCTTGGCCGACGCCGCCTCAAACGACATCCCCGCCGTGTCGGGAACAGAGCTGGTGGTCACTGCCCCCAGGCAGGTGGACGCCGCCTCCTCAAAAAAAAATCTCCCCGCTGGACCCATCAGTGATGTCTGCATTCTGTCACGTTTAACAAGGATGAGGTCTGGGTCCAAATGCAGGTAAGTATTTCTTTAATGATAATAACAAATAAACAAACCAAAAGGCCAACACGGCACAACGGGACAAAAACTGAAACACTAAATAACAAAATCAAAAAACTAAATCAAAAGCCAAGATCCGAGAACACACAGGAGACGAGACAATGCAGACATGAAGCAGGAGTGAGAAATGAGAGTTCTTATACAAAAGTCCAAATGGTGAACAGCTGTGAGTGAATCAGTGTTAACGACAAGGACAGGTGAATGCTATTAGAAGTGCAGTGTGAATAGCGACCTCAGGAGGCTGAGGGAAACCCCACAGCCCCGATCATGACAGTATCCCTAAAGATTCTGAGAATCCTCTCAGAGAGCTCCTACTTAACCTAAAAATTCCTTGCCAGGAGTTTTAGCTTAGAAGTGATTCCAGAACATTTTCAGTGAACTCTGAGCAAGGAATGGATGGAAAATCCTATCTTAGTGAGGAGGTGTGGTTGACCCCGTTGCTAGGTATGAGTCATCATTTCAAAAGCCATGATTGGTTGATCCTACAAGTTTGATGAAAATGAACTTTTGGTGATAATGAGCAAAGGATGTACCCTCAAATCAATAAACATAATTATACACTCTAATCTTATGCAGACTGTAATTGTAAATAATATTTCACATTCAAGAAAATATCTGGAAAATGAATAGTAAGCTGTAGGGGTTATAGCCTAACATTAGAATCTAAAATATGTGAAAACTTAAGCTCATTACACCCTGTTCAAATAATGATTCGTGTCTTATTTGCTCATATTAATATCCTAGCTGGCATATTTTTTACTTTCACTCCCATATGGACCCCATTGAAAACAAGATGGCCTATCTCAAAGGGCTGTCCTTAATGAAGTAGAAATTGCAACGTTACAACTCAGTGTGGTCTTAACGAGGGTAACACGGCTCAGCTTTTATCAATGTCTTTGATTGCTGGCTGGTCTATTTATAAAGGCTTGTTAACAAATATCTCAGGGTTGTGATTACTTTCTTCTCCGGTGTAATAGCGTTGTGGCGTCGAGTTGGTGAAGTAATTGCATCTCTAAGGAGATCCACCACAAACATGATTCCTGCACGATCCAATCTGTAGCGTCTCAATAATTCCCTGTCATCCAGTGTTTGCAGGACATCTCTCCTGCCTCCTCTGTTGGCCATTTTGTGTAGCTGCTTAGGGGAACTCTTAAGCCACTAAAAGTCCTCTTCCCTTCTCTTAGCAGATCTCGCCTTAGGAGCCCTTTTAAGCGCTAGGAATCTTGAGGAATAGCTTTTATATTAACTGGGATTTTCGTGTCACTTTTAGGGGAAATTCTAAGAAAACGTCATGACTCTGAGAATTTTCTTAGAATTTGGCCGCTAGGAGCCACTTTTTGCACAAAAATTCTTTAGGGATACGGGCCCAGGACTTTATTCCACAAAAAGCCATATTCAACCATATTCGCAAAACTATCGTTTTCAACATCTTTAATAACAGTTTGATCGCTATTGACCACATTCAACATCAAACGACAGTGACACTTATATTTCATTATGTACTTTACATTATGCAATTGCTCTGCAGTAAAGCCATTCAAGCCAGTTGCAGATACTATTATTTGTTTTATGCCGGTAATGTATATAATGCCGGTAGCGGTAATTATGAGTAAAAAAAAATCATGCCATCATTATGTTTTAAACACTGCCACTTTGAGGAATAAATGTGAATTGCACTCATTGATTCTACATACGTGCAATTGTTGTTTTACGTTTAATCTTTCCTGCTGTTATGGAGCAGTCCGGTGACATGACAAAGAAAGTTGATCCTGATTGGTCCTCTTGTTTGCATTCGAAGTGCTGATTGGCTCACAGATAGAACCTTATAGAACCAAGTTATAGTTCGACTCTGCAGATAGAACCTTTTTCTTTTCTAAATAAAAAGTCCTAAAATGTACACAACTTAAAAAACACATAATGTAAATAAGTTGTCACAGAATAAGAATATGTGAATAACTCAATTTTGACAAAAATGTCAGATAGAACCTTATAATTCTAAGGCGACAAAATACTATCATTTCTGACTTTTTTTTTTTTTCAGTGAGAATTGGGAGATAAAAAGTCAATTACCTTTTTTATTTAGTGGTGGAAACAGGATTTCACAGATATTCTCAGAATGGTTGCTGTATGACCTGTGTAAATATACAATATACTGTGAAACTATAGGAGAAGCATTATTTCAGTTATTTAAAATATAAAAAATAGTTTACAACCATCATAGTTGACTGGGCAGATTGTAAACTGTTGCACACATTGTTATCGCATACTCCAGGGTGTCCAAACTCAGTCTGGAAGGCTACTGTCCTCCAGAGTTTAACTCCAACATGCCTCGACACACCTGGAAGTTAGTATGCCTAGTAAAAGCTTGATTAACTGGTTTAGGTGTGTCTAATTAGGGCTAATTGAAGCTAAAGTCTGCAGCACCTCTGACATAATGGCTATGTTCGAAACCGCATACTCAATGAGTAGGTACTTAATTTCAATAAGTACTTACTTAACGAGCGCTAAAAGAGTACCTACTCAACAGCCAAATCTCGTCGAGTATGAAAGCGTTCCGCCAGGTTGACGTTATCATTTCACCTATGACGTTATAACAAGTGCAACAGGAAATGATATGAGCGACGGATTTAATTCATCTATCTGTAAATATTATAATGTTGATGAAATTTGGATTGATTTAAGTTTTTATATTTTTAACAATGCTAAAATGATCCAGTTTAATCCCTAAATATATAATTTTTATTACGTAAACCCCAAATTGTTGTCTTGAATGTTAATGTGCAAAATTGTTTAAACCGCATGCAAAACTTAAATATTCGTTTCTTTTTCTTGCTGAATTTCTCCTTAGTTTCATCCCGGAAACTTATAAATAACAAAAACAACAAATTAATTTTTTGAATTCATTATGATTTTATGAATATTATGCTTATTCAAAGATATTTAATCCTTTTTTCTGTATATAATCTTGTACTATACGCAAAACCATTATAGTTATGTTTTCAGTCATGATTGTTCTTTGTTAAAGATACTTCAGTCTTCGCCTGAGCTTGTATGCAATTAAAAATGCAGTAATACTAATACAAAAATTAGAGCAATAGTTGAAAAACACCTCAAGGCATCAGTAACACAACCCTGCCTAGTACGTTTTCCTCCATGTTTGCAATATCTGCACAAAAGGAGATGTCGATCAGCTGCTCAAAGATCTTTCTTTGGAGAAGACAGTTGATTTGACACTCAAAAAATTTAAGTATTACTACTTAAAAATTAAGATTACCTCAGAATGCATTGCTAGCCTACTCCAACACTTACCAACAATAATGATAAATGCTGACTAATAATTTATTTTATTTTTTTAGTAAAACAAGCACGTTTTTTTTTCAATTAAGTAATGAATAAATGCATACATTAATGAAACTGTATGTTATATTTTATTTACTGACAACAACAGGAAACATGAATAAATTAGTTAAATAATAAATAAAAGTAACCATGAACATAAACAAAGACACATGGAACAAAGCTTTATTCAAACATATTGGTCTTTTTAGTCTGAGGGGACTACAGCAACATCTGCTCCAGATGAGGAAACAGGGGCAGGTGGAGTGATGGAGAGTCTCATCGATGGCACCAGACCATTTTCAGGATGCTGCTGTGGATTTCTCCTTTCACACTGCACACACCAGTCTGCAGACATTTCAGATCATACGAAGATGCAGAAATATAATATAAAAGCTGTCATTTTAACAGCACATAGTCATTTGATCTCTGTATTGGAAGTAACATGATCTTACTTTATATTTACTTTTTCCCCACAAGTCAATCTACATAATAATAAGCTCACATAACGTCCATCACTCACTCAGATGTCTGTTTCGTGTTGTGATGTGCTCATCTGTAATTATCTTAGAACATTTTCCTGTTATTTGTTAAATAGATATTCAGTAATCATCTTTGAAATGTATATGGTTTATGTAAATCCACTTTTGAAGACGTACGTGTATTTCCTGGAGCTCAATGTTCGCTATACGTCATAAAACGTGTTTTAGAGCGAAATCACAAATAGTCAGCTGCAAATATGGCTTGACCCAAAAAAAAAATTCTAACAAAAGGTTTCTCAGTGGTTTACAGTAGTATCAGATGTACTTAAAAACATACTAAAAGTTTACCAAAGTTTGACTCCAAGGAAGGCCCCATTTTCAAAATGGCGGCCGTCAGCTCCTTAAAATGACCATTACTCCTTTGTATTCCTCCTAGACCAGGAATACTGGTGCCTGATACATGTTTTGGCCATGTAATATTTTAATTAGCATATTTGCATGATAGATACAGGTAAATTATAATATTAAAATATAAATATATAAATTAAAATGTCGTAGAAAAGTTCATTTATTTCAGTAATTCAGCTCAAATTGTGAAGCTTGTGTATTAAAGGGGTCATTTCCACAAGTTCATATGATTCTTTAGGGTCTTAATGAAAAGTCTGTAATATACTTTGGTTAAAAATTCTCAATAGTAGTGTAAAAAAACACCCTTTTAGCTTGTCAAAATCAGCTCTGCAAAATATCAGCTAATTTTATTGCATGGGCCCTTTAGACGCATATGTAGATCGGGATCGGCGCTTTCCTTTTAAAAACGAAAGTAACGTTAAACCTCTGTGTCTTCAGCGGCTCAGATGTCGGTAGTAAATAACTACTGATATGTTCATTATTAAATCCAACAACAGAACACCTCAATCACTCAATTAGAGTCTTCGTCTGCACCTGAGTGACACAATGGCGATCGGAGTCGGACTGTTTCAGCTCGGTGAGGGAGGGTCTAAGGTAAAACGCTCATGTCAATCTACTATCGTGGGTTGGTGTTGCGTCACAACGACAATAAGCTGAGAATGCCCTGATTTTAAAAAGGGGATATTACTTTTAAATATTAAAAAAATACCACTGGGTGGATTTTTATCATTGTAGGGTGGTTGTGTACACAAACTGCCAACACACATTAATGTTCAAACAACATGTAAAAGTTAGTTTTGCATCCGATTACCCCTTTAAATAAATTCATTGCACACAGACTGAAGTAGTTTAAGTCTTTGGTTCTTTTAATTGTGATTTTTTTGGCTCACATTTAACAAAAACCCACCAATTCAATCTCAACAAATTAGAATATGGTGACTTGCAAATCAGCTAATCAACTCAAAACACCTGTAAAGGTTTTCTGAGTCTTCAAAATGTAGCGTCTGGACCAATCAGACATAGTTATTTGTTACATTTAACAAATTAGCCTTAAAACCAACAAGCCAACTTCAGCTTGGCGTTCTAGAAACAACCCCCAATTCAACAAACATTAAGGGAACTGGGCCTTAAGGGCTCAGTTGCCAGGGCAACTAGCTGATAACACCAGTTTTACGATGCAAAGGAATGCAGGTTGACCCACTATACAAAAGACATTTGACCTGTTGAAATGGACTCTTCCCTAATTCATAAGAAAACCTTCCTATGAATGAACACACACACAGCCTAAAATCATTGTGTATGTTATTGCGGTTTATGCATCTTGTCTTTTGTATTGTATAATGTCTTTATGCATGTGTTAAGATAGATATAGATATATATATATTATGTAGATATATTATGTACGTGTCATGTTTGGTATCTCTGAATTCGTATTTTGATGATCTAAAAAATTATGCATATTATATGTTGATACACATGTAACATATTACAGTTTCAAGAATCAAAAATGGTCTCTCAGTTTGGTTCACTAGGCTACACAATCATGGGGAAGACTGCTGATCTGACAGTTGTCCAGAAGACAATCATTGACACCCTTCACAAGGAGGGTAAGCCACAAACATCCATTGCCAAAGAAGCTGGCTGTTCACAGAGTGCTGTATCCAAGCATGTTAACAGAAAGTTGAGTGGAAGGAAATGTGTGGAAGAAAAAGATGCACAACCAACCGAGAGAACCGCAGCCTTGAGAGACTTGTGAAGCAAAATCAATTCAAGAATTTGGGTGAACTTCACAAGGAATAGACTGGACTTGCGTCAAGGCATCAAGAGCCACCACACACACAGATGTGTCAGGAATTTGGCTACAGTTGACATATTCCTCTTGTTAAGCCACTCCTGAACCATGGACAACGTCAGAGGCGTCTTACCTGGGCTAAGGAGAAGAAGAAATGGACTATTGCCCAGTGGTCCAAAGTCTTCTTTCCGGATGAGAGCAAGGTCCTGGAGTCCGGAGGAAGGGTGGAGAAGCTCATAGCCCAAGTTGCTTGAAGTCCAGTGTTAAGTTTCCAAAGTCTGTGATGATTTGGGGTGCATTGTCATCTGCTGGTGTTGGTCCACTGTGTTTTTTTGAAAACCAGGTCACTGCACCCATTTACCAAGAAATTTTAGAGCACTTTATGCTTCTTCTGCTGACCAGCTTTTTAAAGATGCTGATTTGCAGGATTTGGCACTGTCAAAAGCACCAAAGGTTGGTTAATTGACCATGGTGTTGGTGTGCTTGACTGACCAGCAAACTCACTAGTCCTAAACCCAATAGAGAATCTATGGGGTATTGTCAAGAGGAAAATGAGAAACAAGAGACCAAAAAAATCAGCTCAGCTGAAGGCCACTGTCAAAGTAACCTGGGCTTCCATACCACCGCAACAGTGCCACAGACTGGTTACCTCCATGCCACGCTGAATTGAGGCAGTAATTAAAGCAAAAGAAGTATTGAGTACATATACAGTAAATGGACATACTTTCCAGAAGGACAACAATTCACTAAAAAGGTTTTTTTATTGGTCTTATGAAGTATTCTAATTTGTTTAGATAGTGAATTGGTGGTTTTTTGTTAAATGTGAGCCAAATCATCACAATTAAAAGAACCAAAGACTTAAACTACTTCAGTCTGTGTGCAATGAATTTATTTAATACACAAGTTTCACAATTTAAGTTGAATTACTGAAATAAATGAACTTTTCCACAACATTCTAATTTATTGAGATGCACCTGTAAGTGATTACAAGTACAATTATATATTAAAACAATTTGAAATAAGTGACCATTTAGAGGGTTCACACACAGGCCTCTGTTCGGGCTAATTCAGAGTTGTTTATGATCAAAGTTATACAACTCCAATTTAAGGAACTTTTGGGTGCAATAACTTTTACATTGAATGTCAAGTCTGTGTTAAAAAAAAAAAAAAGCTGTATGTGTCCAAAAACATACTGAGTAGGAGTTACATGACATAGGCTAAATTGTTTACATCTCTGGTTCACCCAAACAAAGATAAAACCTTACAGTAATCTCACAACATAATGTATTACATAAGCATGTAATCATTTCAGTGCAATTTAGACAAGTCCAATGGATTCATAGACCCAGAAAACATTGGGTTAGACACCAAGATAACTTGGCTAGGTCAAATAATGAAGGAGTTAGGATATTTTAAGGGTTTTCTGCCCATCTTGGACGCCATCTTGAAAATGACACCTTTCTAGTGGTCAAACTTTGGTAAACTTTTAGTATGTTATTAAGGACACCTAATACTACAAAAACAGCTGAGAAACCTTTTGTTAGAATTTTTTTAGGGTTAGGTGTTTTTTTTTCATATATGCAGCCGCCTAAAATATACTATAACATTACTGAATAACATCTTGACACCTGATGCAAATGAGCAGTTTACGATACAGTAGCGCGACAAATACGATTTTAAGACAGTGAACCGTGTTTTGGTTTGTAATACTCACATTTGTAAACACCCTCGTCGCGGTTCTCAATCACGTTCGATGATGACGTTTTGGCCTCCTGTGGCCTCCTGAGATTGAAAAGTGTCCATCAGATGAACACTTCAGAATCTGGGCTGAAGCAGTAGGACATCCGGGGATTTCTCGCCTACTGCTTTTCTGAATACTGAGGTTTCGAACGTACTTCTTTCTTCACGTACTCTTTTTCCCTACTATATAGTAGGTAAGTAGGCATATTCGGACGCACTTTAAGTATACGTTCGTCCAGATCTCGCAGGAATTAGTGCATTCGCCTACTCTTTTATGCATACTGAAAATTCAAACATACTTATTCACTTGCCTACTGCTTTTTGCCTACTATATAGTATGGAAGTATGCGGTTTCGAACGCAGCCACAACCTTTGCCAAACAATTCATTCTCATCAGTAACAGCCTTTTAAATCAGTGTGTTGAAAATGTCCACCATAGAAGAAAATGTGTTACTGGTAAGGTGTTATTGCGTTTTTTTTTTTTTGGTTGTTGTTGTTGTCTAATCTAATTTCAGATCAGAATTGAAATGCTCAAAACTACTTGTTCAACCTCCAAATTATCGTGTCCCTTATGCACATCGTAAAAGCAATTTTGCATTCTTTTGAACAATTTGCGAATGTTTTTGTATGTTAATGCAATTGCTCACAATTATCTGCTGTTTCCTACATTATTAGTTGCTTATATCATGTTGATCAAAATACAGTATTTCACACTGGTTCTCAACGAAGCATTAGTTCATCCAGTGCAGTTCAATGACTGAGCTAGTTGCCATAATCTGTCAAGCATAATTTTCATATATTTCTATTAGACATGTTTTGGAAATGTGTTTTGAATTGATGAATTGTGCAGGTGAATCTTAATTGTATTAATGATATGAGATCATTAATAGATCATAGAGATGGTAGTTCAACCAGCGATCTACCAGTACCCTAAAAGGGTAGGGAGGCAGACAAAGAAATAGAAGTGGCCAAGAATGTAGCCACATTTCCAAAGAAAAAGGGACACTATTATTGACCTTATTCTCAATAATAGACTCACAATTGCTGAGACAGTCTGAAAGATGCAGCCGTATATAACTGTGTCCTTAATCATTCAAACATTTGTGGAAAGTAGATGTAATCTGAACATTATGTGCCAAAAAATGTGAATATTGAGGGAAAGTCCATTTATTTCTATAATTTGTTTCAAATAGTGAAACTTGTATGTTATATTAGTTCACTACACACCAAGTGAAATATTTCAAGTCTTTATTTGTTTCAATTTTGATGATTATGGATTAAAGACATTTTTTTTTTTTTTTTTGCAAAATGGCCTTCTGAAAAGTGTGTTAATGTAGTGTATTATGTCCTCAGTACTTTGTTGGGCCTCCTTTTGCACTAATTCCAGCATCAAGGTGGCGTGGCATGGAGGTGATCAGCCTTTGAAACAGTTGAGGTGTTATGGAGCCCAAGTTGCTTTGATATTGGCCTTCAGCTCATCTGCATTTCGGGGTCTCTGTTCCCTCATCTTCCTTTTGACAATACCCCAGAGATTTTCAATGGGGTTTAAGTCAGGCAAGTTTGCCGGCCAATCAAGTACAGTTATTCCATGGCTATTAAACCAGGTACTGGTAGTTTTGGCTTTTGGGCAAGTGTCAAATCCTGATGGAAAATAAAATCATCATCTCCAAAAAGCTTGTCATCAGCAAGAAGCATGAAGTGCTCTAAAATGTATTGGTAGACAGCTGCATTGACTGTGGACTTGATAAAAGACAATGGACCCACACCAGCAGATGTCATGCTCCCCAAACCATCACTGACTGTGGAAACTTCACACTGGACTTTAAGCAGCTTGACTTTTGTGCCTCTCCGGTCTTCCTCCAGACTCTGGGACCTTTCCAAATGAAATGCAAAATTTGCTTTCATCTGAAAACAGGACTTGGGAAACACTGGGCAACAGTACTTTTTTCTCGTCAGCCCAGCACAGACGCTTCTGAGGTTGTTTTTGGTTCAGGAGTGGCTTGAAGCATGGAATTCTCCAGCTGTAGCTGTTGTCATGCAGACGTCTGTATGTGGTGGTTCTTGATGTACTGACACCAGCCTCAGTCCACTCCTTATGAAGCTCCCCCAGATTTCTGAACTGCCTTTGCTTGACAATCCTCTCAATGCCACCGTCATCCCTGTCACTTGTGCACCTTTTCCGGCCACATTTGTCCATTCCTCTTAACCTTTTGAGACTTTTCCTCCTTATGGAGGGTGTCAGTGATGGTCTTCTGCACAACCGTCAAGTCAGCAGTCTTCCCCATGATTCTGAAGCCTACTAAGCCAGACTGAGACCATTTAAAGGCTGAGGAAACCTTTGCAGGTGTTTTGCATTATTTAGCTGATTAAATTGGGACACAGGGAGCCTACAATGTTGAACTTTGTCATGATTTTAATTTTGTGAAATACTGGATTTGTTTTTTTTTTATCTTTAATCCATAATCATTACAATTGAAACAAATAAAGACTTGAAATATTTCACTTTGTGTGTAGTGAACTAATATAATATACAAGTATCACTTTTTGAAACAAATTATTGAAATAAATGGACTTTCCCTCGATATTCTAATTTTTTGGCACATGCCTGTACTGGTTGGCAAACATTAAGAATGATAGTAAATGTACCAAAGCAACTGAGAAAACCTGTAAGTAAAAATGAGTTCCCTTCCGGGAACTCGAGCCGCGTCATGGAACGCTATGGGGAACGCCATTGGCGGGCAGCACTCTGAATCATGTCTACAACCAATGAACGACGGGAGTGACGTCACAGGCGCGGTGACGTCAGCGACCAGGAAGTATAAATCACGTGTGTTTGAAGCCGGTGGCAGCTTTTGTCATTCAGCGAGAGCGCTCTGTGTCTGTCTGTCTATGCTATACTGCTGTTTTTCGTGCCAGTTTTGCACACTTTCTTTTGAGCAGTTATGGCTTCAAAACAACCTAGAGAAAAGAAAAGTTTGGTGGCGGTGAAGCGCCCGCATAGACAGTGTGTCCCTGCGTGGTTTGCTTGGGACCGGAGCACGCACAGTCAGCCCTCGAAAAGGCTGACTGTCCGCAGTGTGAGCGTCTTCCGCTGCGGGTGCTCCGTTCCCGGAAAGCCCTCTTCGAGGAGGGGGCTTTCACCAGCGTTCCCCACGGGTCTGGCCCCGCTTCCGCCGAGGCGGAGTGGCAGCTGCACTCGTGGGGTTCGCAGCTCGATCTGCTGGAGGGTATGGAGACGGGTGACCCCCTATCTCCTCCCTCACTCAGCGGGTCGAGCGATCCCCTCTTGGATGCGGAAGCCCGCGCTGCGGTTTCTTCCCCCCAAGAGGAGATTCCAGAGCTTCTCATATCTTCCTCCGAGGAGGTTGATGTTGAAAGCCTGGAAACCCAACCGCCACCCCGTTCGCCTCACTACGAGGAGCTCATGGAGGTGCTGACTAACGCGGTAGCCAAGTTGAACATCTCATGGCCCGCTGAACAACATCATGAGCCGCAGCGAAGCAGAGTAGATGATCGCTTCCTGCGGACAAAGTCAGCACCCCCCAAACGGAGCCTTCCCTTCTTCCCTGATCTTCACAAAGAGCTGTCTAGATCATGGGAGAAGCCGTACTCCCTCCGCCTCTATAACCCCGCAGAAAATTATGGTAATGTGGGGGGTGCGGAGGAGTGCGGATACAGGACGATGCCACGGGTTGAACAGACGCTTGCGGGCTATCTGTCACCCGGCTCAGCATCGTCCCTGAAGGCTCCGTCCTTGCCCACAAGCCACTTAAAGTTACATCTAGCCTGGTGGGCAAGATGTACACGGCAGCAGGACAGGCTGGTTCATGCTTACACACCATGGCCATCCTTCAAGCTTACCAAGCCGACCTGCTGAAGGAGTTTAACGAAGGCGAGGAGGTTAACATCACAGAGATGCGGAGCACTGCAGATCTCGCTCTCCGCGCCACCAAGGAGACCGCCCGCGCTGTGGGCCGGTCTATGGCAGCCCTGGTGGCCGCGGAGAGGCATCTCTGGTTGACCCTGTCCGAGCTAAAAGACAAGGACAGGGCAACACTCTTGGACGCCCCCCTGCATCCCTCCGGCCTCTTCGGTGCCTCGGTGGACACAGTTGTCGCCAGGCACCAGGAGGCCCGTAAGCAGGCGGCGGCGTTCAAGACATACCTTCCTCGCCGAGTTTACTCCTCTGAGGAGGCCTAGGGTTAGGCCTGTCACTCACTGTCAAACAGTTCCAAGTACTGTTAGGTCTTATGGCAGCCGCTTCCAACGTGATACCTTTTGGACTGCTGCACATGAGACCACTGCAGTGGTGGCTCAAAACCAGGGGGTTCTCCCCGAGGGGAAACCCGTTCCGCAAGATCAAGGTCACGCGGCGCTGCCTACGTGCCTTGGCCATGTGGAAGAAACCCTGGTTCCTCTCTCAGGGTCCGGTATTAGGAGCTCCTTGTCGCCGCGTCTCGTTAGCGACAGATGCTTCCCTCACCGGGTGGGGGGCGGTCATGAGTGGCCGCTCAGCCCAAGGCCTGTGGAGCGATCACCATCTCTCCTGGCACATAAATCGCCTAGAGATGCTGGCCGTATTCCAGGCCCTGAAGTGTTTCCTTCCAGACCTGAGCACTGCGGTGGTTTACTACATAAACCATCAAGGAGGACTCCGCTCACGCCCACAAGCTGGCATACCGGATCCTCCTATGGTCTCAAGGAAAACTTCTCTCCCTGAGAGCAGTCCATATTCCTGGACATCTGAATGTGGGAGCAGACGTCCTGTCGAGGCAGGGGCCGAGGCCCGGGGAATGGATGCTTCACCCAGAGGTGGTGAAGCAGATCTGGAGAGTGTTTGGCCAGGCTCAGGTGGACCTCTTCGCGACTCGAGAGACATCGCAATGTCCCCTCTGGTTCTCTCTAGTTCCTCCAGCTCCTCTTGGACTGGACGCTATGGTACAGACGTGGTCGAGGCTTCGTCTGTACGCCTTTCCGCGATCGCTCTGCTCCCGGGAGTTCTGGAAAGAGTACGCCGGTTTCAAGTGCGGCTGTTGCTAGTAGCCCCGTACTGGCCGGCCCGAGTATGGTTCTCGGACCTAGTCTCCCTCCTCGACGGCTCTCCATGGGAGATTCCCGTCAGGAGGGACCTCCTCTCTCAGGCTGGGGGCGCGATCTGCCACCCCCACCCAGAGAGGTGGAAGTTATGGGTGTGGCCCCTGAGGGGGCACAACTCATAGGAGCGGGTCTCTCAACCGAGGTTGTTGAGACCGTTCTCCAATCCAGAGCTCCCTCTACGAGGAAACTTTATGGCCTTAAGTGGAACTTGTTTGTTAGATGGTGTCGCGAACACCACTTAGACCCAGTTAACTGCCCGGTTGGTACAGTACTGGAGTTCCTACAAACTCGCCTTTATGCAGGGCTAGCTCACTCCACCCTGAAGGTGTATGTGGCGGCTATATCTGCCTTCCACGCCCCTCAAGGTGGCCTCTCAGTGGGCAAAGATCCCTTGGTCATTCGTTTCCTCCGCGGTGCACTCAGGTTGAGGCCTTGAGTGAAACCGAGGGTTCCTACGTGGGACCTAGCTGTCGTGCTAGAAGCTCTATGCAAGCCTCCATTTGAGCCCATAGAGGAGATTACAGATCGCATGCTTACCATAAAGACGGCGCTTCTGTTAGCTCTTACCTCTCTGAAGAGAGTTGGGGACCTGCAGGCCCTTTTGGTGGTCCCTTCTCATATTGACTTTGCCCAAGGGATGGCCAAAGCTTTTCTTTATCCGAGAGTCGGGTATGTACCGAAGGTCCCGTCCCTAGCACCACAGCCAATCACGCTACAAGCGTTCTATCCTCCTCCATTCGTGGAGCCGGATCACAGGAAGTTGAACTGCATGTGCCCAGTCAGAGCATTAGACGCCTACGTCCACAGAGCTGCCTTGTGGCGTAGATCAGAACAACTGTTCGTCTGTTTCGGCCCTCCAAAGAGGGGCTGCCCGGCTGCTAAGCCCACTATTAGTAGATGGATCATTGATGCCATATCTACAGCTTACGAGTCCTCTGGTCTCCCATCCCCGTTGGGAGTCAAGGCTCACTCCACACGAGGCCTGTCAGCCTCGAAAGCTCTGACAGCAGGTGTCCCCATTCAGGACATCTGCAATGCTGCGGGTTGGTCCTCGCCCCTGACGTTCGTCAGGTTTTATGAACTCGACCTCAGAGCCGCTCCAGGCTCCTTCGTCCTCTCGACTTAGCGAGGCTAAGTCCAAAAGAGTCAGCCACCTCCTGAGCCAGGAGGAGACTTCTCAAGGCGCATTCTTTTTGTTAAAGAAGAGAAGTCGTTCTTCGCCATATCCTCCTCGTGTGCCTGAGGGCCGAGGAGTATTTCTGTATCCTCGTGGGTCTGAGGGCCGAGGATCACACTAGGGGTGGGCGATATGACCTAAAATTTATATCACGGTATTTTTCATCTTTTGAACGGTGCCGGTATAATATCACGGTATTATGTTCCTGGTCTTGTTAAGAAGATCACAAATATTGTCTCTGTTCTAGAGCGATACTCTCAAAGCCATTGCTGTGTGTGAGTGCAACACTTCAACTACCTTCTGGCCATTGAAACGGTCCAACTCAGGCCCTTCAATGCTGATGAATAAGAGCCACTGAGATGTGGCTTCTCCAGTCAAGTCAATTTGTTAATTGAACTGAAACCCCTATGAGGTAGTGCTAGTAATAGTTCAGCAAGTAATAATGATCAGCAAGATTTCTGTCTTAATTTTTATAGTGTCGTCCATGAAAATGAGGCTCAGAGGTGCCATGAGTGCAATTAAATCTATAAATTCATGTTGAGATTAGTGTTTTTAAAATAAAATTTGGAATCCACAAGTATTTAAGATTTCAATAACTGAAAGGATCTGTCAGCAGGTGGCGGCAAGACACTGAAATTATTTACTGAATCGTATTGTTCATTTGATTCGTTAGAACACATGGTTCATTCAAGTGACTCATTATGAATGGGAAATTGAATCATTTCACTAGATTAGTTTAAAACGCATGTTCACTTATAAAGGAAACACCGCTGTGTTTGATTGGAGAACGGCGCATCTTCATTTAAACACAGCAGTGTGTCTTGTTCCAGAATAAATTTTGACTACGAAACAGACCAAAATCGGGCATAGTGTTATTCTCAGACAATCTAAGTCACTTAATAATAACGTCTCGTTTATTTAACAGCTGTATTAAATTAATATCTCATTTAAAAACTCCCATAAAATTATTAAAAGCTGTTCCTCATCTTAGTTTGCGATATCACAAAGCTCTATTATAATCAACGACACTCTCTGTACTGCGATCAATCTCTTACTTATACTATCTACACTTTGTTTATAGAAGGAATGAGGTATGAGATATGTCTCTGATACATTACTTTGCTGTGAGCCTAGACACTTCGGCGTTTGGCTTTTCGGTGCATTTAGAACTTGCACAACAGGAACAAAGCAGCGATCGTATTTATCTCCGCCATGTCAATCGCGCCGTGTTGTTATTCGCGCGAGTGATGGGGAAACCTCCCGCGGATAAACTAGAGTGAGTGACGGGATGCGCATGCTCGCTTGACGTTTGGTGTGAACGCACTGACTGTATGTGCGCATGCAATTGACAACCAGTCGCAGGCAAATTAAACTTTAGTGCCTTATTATTTAGAATGAGCTATTGTTGATGTAAATGCAGCCGTTCAAGGCACATAATAGATTTATTACGGTATTGACGGTATTAGAAAATCCATGTCGTGGCGCAATGCCACACCGGTGTTAACTATGATACCGGTGTACCGCCCACCCCTAGATCACACTACCTTTTGTCCGTGGAATACTAGACAAAGGCTCATACCTCTCGCGTCCTGGTAGGGTTATCAGGCCGAGCTTGTTCAGTCCCTCTTGTTCTGGCTTTCCCCAGACAAACGACTAAGACTCCCCGTGCGCCCGAGGGCCGAGGAGTGCCTCTCGCAATGGCTGGCGACCTAGCAGAGGCCTACTATCTTCCTTGTGTGCCTAAGGGCCGAGGTCTATATTGCCCTCTTGTCCGTGGAACACTAGACAATGGCTTATTCCCCTCGTGGTCTGGCAAGGCTACCAGACCGAGTGTATTTCGGTCCCTCTTGTTCTGGCTTTCTCCCAGACAAAGGACTAAGACTCCTCGTGTGCCCGAGGGCCGAGGAGTACCTCTTGCGCTGGCTGGCTACCAGGCAGAGGTTCATTACTGTCCTCCTCGTGTGCCCGAGGGCCGAGGATTACAGTGCCCTCTTGTCCGCAGAATGCTAGACAACGGCTTATTCCCCTCGCGTCCTGACAGGATACCAGGCCGAGTTCTTGAGTCCCTCTTGCTCTGGCGGAACCCCAGACAAAGGACTACCCTCTCCTCGTGAGCCTGAGGGCCGAGGAACACTCTTGAGGTCGAGTGCACTGTCCTCGTGGGCCTGAGGGCCGAGGACCACTTATACCATATTGTCCGTGGAATACTAGACAATGGTTATTGGGGTCCCTCTTGTTCTGGCTACTCCCAGACAAAGGACTAAGACTCCTCGTGTGCCTGAGGGCCGAGGAGTACCTCTCGCTCTGGCTGGCGACCAGACAGAGGTTGACTACCTTCCTCGTGTGCCCGAGGGCCGAGGACTACAGTGCCTTCTTGTCCGCGGAATGCTAGATAGAGGCTCTTCCTGTGCTCTGGCAAGAACCACCAGACACAACTTTTCCACCCTGGTTGAGCAGACACTGCGCAGGGCTTGGAAATTATGGGGGCGTTGGTAGTCTCGGACCATAATTCCCGCACCCTGTGGTGCTCGCTTCATTCCTAAAGAGCTGCCGCCGGCTTCAAACGCACGTGCTTTATACTTCCTGGTCGCTGACGTCACCGCGCCTGTGACGTCACTCCCGTCGTTCATTGGTTGTAGACATGATTCAGAGTGCTGCCCGCCAATGGCGTTCCCCATAGCATTCCATGACGCGGCGTCTCGTTCCCCCAGGGAACTAGGGTTACATACGTAACCTGAGACATTTTGGCTCCACCTGTTTTATTGAGTTTAATGACAGTTTTTCTTGATTGCTAACAAGTGCTTAAAGGGGTCATCTGATGCCCATTTTCCACAAGTTAATATGATGCTTTAGGGTCCTAAAGAAAAGTTTGTAATATACTTTGATTAAAAATTCTCTATGGTAGTGTAAAAAACACTTATTTTACGTGGTAAAAAATGCCTCTGTTCTCAGCAAGCGATATCAGTACCTGGCCCTTTAAATTTTATGAACCTCTGCTCACCCCGCCCTGTTCTGTGGAGCTTGTCATTACATAGCACACGGGGTGTTGCCTAGACAACAGTTTGGGGTATAGTTGTATAGTTTGGGGGAAAATGGCACTTGGGAGGCTTTGAAGACACTGTACAACCCCATCCATTTAAAATTTAATTTAAAAACCGGAGTTGGAACCGAAACAAGATGACACTTTAAGAAGTTCGGCTATACAGCTTATACTGGACGTGTCTGAATGGTTAGTAACCTTAATGTCACTTTGACAGTGGTGGACAGTAACGAAGTAGTTGTAATTCGTTACTGTACTTAAGTACATTTTTCAAGTATCTGTACTTTACTGGAGTAGTTTTATTTTGAGTAACTTTTACTTTTACTTCACTACATTCCAAAGCATTATATCGTACTTTTTACTCCACTACATTTAATAAAACATGTCGTTACTCCTTATAATATATTACGTGCTCCGAGACGCAGAAGCAGTGTCTGATTAATGAACAAACTGATTCTTTTCAATCGGTTCGCAAATCGCCACAAGCGATTCATTCACGAATTGGACTGATCCAATTGCAGCTGTTCAAACTCACTGATTCAAATGAGCCGTTTAGAGCGAGTCTCCAGTCATCTGAATTCACAAATAAGAACCGGGAGATTGTGAGCGCGCGCGACTGATGCTGCGAAAAGTAAGATATAGGCCTGGTTTCACAGACAGGGCTTAGACTAAGCCAGGATTAGGCCATAGTTCAATTAGGACATTTAAGTAATTTTTATAAACATGCTTAGAAAAAAACATTACTGGTGTGCATCTTGAGACAAAACAAAGGCACTGATATATTTTAAAATCAATCAGTGCAATTTTATTTCAGTTGAAACAGCTCAGATTTACATTTTAGTCTAGGACTAGGCTTAAGCCTTGTCTGTGAAACCGGGGGATAATGTCGAGTTTTAGGATTAATTATTGCAACTGTCAGTTGTTTGCGAACTAAATCTGCTGTAAAGGGTGATGTATTTAAGCCCGCTGAAATGATTAAATGCAGACACATCATCAACATCGTCTTTTTTTAGGTAAAAAAACGAAACATTAAAATAACACAGATTAAATCAAATAACTCATAACGTTACACGTTCATATTCCTCGCTGCTGTAACCTCAACAGTTTTATTAAAATGCTACGCATTTAGCCCTATGTGACGTCTGTTTTTATATTGTTTATTAACGGTATACTTTTTTATATTGTTTGAATCAACTAGCCTAATATACAGAAATAAATGTTTATTCATAACCATACTGAAAATAAGTAAATATTGTTAGCTGATGCTAACTGTCTAGCTAACAAGCTTGCTGGTGCTAAGTTGAGGTAATTTTCAGATATGAAGTCCAAATATTTATAATCAACCATCTAGACAGATTACATCTGAGGGAAAAGAAAATATGTGATGTTCAGATGGTAACTACAGTAATTATCAAAGTGTGAAGTGATGCCCTCTGGGGACATTTGGCCAGGGGTGTTTTTACACCACAGACAATGTTTGAGAAAAAAGAAAAATATTATGAAAATATAATTAAATTTTTCTTCCTAACTTCAGGCCTTATTCTCATATCATTTATAACTGTGCCGTTCCGCAAAATAACAAGCTTTAAAACCCTTTTCTTACTGGTGAAAATGAGATGGTTAAATCAGTTTTCTCTCAGGTAACGTTACAATGCAATGTAAGCTTCACAGTGAACATTGTCAACGTAGACCATATCAACAACAAAAATCTATCTTGACTCCATATAGTCTAGTGGTTATTTTGGGAAAAACCAAGGCTTATAGTAGGATTATAAAAAATATATATGCTAATATAAATTTATAGCCTTTATAAAATTGCAAAATATGTCAGTACTTTTTTACTTAAGTACACAAAAAATGTAGTACTTTTGTACTTTCACTCAAGTAAAATGGAAAAAGGAGTACTTTTACTTTTACTGGAGTAATATTCTATTATACGTATCTGTACTTTTACTCAAGTACTTGATTTGTGTACTTCGTCCACCACTGCACTTTGATTTATCTTTATATGTACTGGCAGGGTAACGTTAGAGTACTGAGAGAGATATGAACGCGATGTGTTTACTGTGTGTTTACTGTGGTAAAGAGACGAGCGCGGTGTTTTTACTGTGGTAAAGAGACGAACGCGGTGTGTTTACTGAGGCATAGCTGATTGAACAAGAGCAAAAAAGTGATCGGTTAACATAACTTACTCCGTCCTTATATTGCAATACATAAATGTGAGTGTTAGTCTTTACTCATATGCAGTTGCAGGCTGTAATGTTTGCAGGTATTGCGTTAACGTTATCCTTATCATTAAGAGAGATATGAACGCGATGTGTTTACTGTGTTTTTACTGTGGTAAAGAGACGAACGCGGTGTGTTTACTGTGGAGATGAACGCGGTGTGTTTACTGTGTTTACTGTGGTACAAAGCTGAACGCGGTGTGTTTACTGTTTGGTGTGTTTACTGTGGGACAGAGCTGAATGCGGTGTGTTTACTGTGTTTACTGTGGTACAGAGCTGAACGCTGTGTGTTTACTATGGTAAAGAGACGAACGCGGTGTGTTTACTTACTGTGGGACAGAGCTGAACGCGGTGTGTTTACTGTGGTACAGAGCTGAACGCTGTGTGTTTACTATGGTAAAGAGACGAACGCGGTGTGCTTACTGTGTTTACTGTAGGACAGAGCTGAACGCGGTGTGTTTACTGTGTTTACTGTGGGACAGAGCTGAACGCGGTGTGTTTGGGTCAATGACGAATAAGGTTTTTAAAAGTGTAAAAAAATAGAATGGAGATATAAATTTGTAACCATTTTTTAGTTTACCTAGGTGTTAACAATAAGAGTTTGTGGTTTGTACAATCAATTAACACTGTTTTTGTCCTTTTTTACAAGATGGACATAATTTGTCACCAAAAAAGTCATTCGGTTTAACCATGAATATATCTAAAATTATTCATTTGCAGATAATTATTCATGGAATAAACTGATTTGACATTGATGTTGAGATAGTATATAGTGTGTACCACACAAGAAATATTAAATAAAATTATCACTGATCTCATAAATGTTATCATTTTATTGACCTACTCTAAACACTCCAACATATTCAAGTAAAACATTGCACAGGGAAAGGAGAAAAGGGGAAATGTAAAAAAAAAAGAGCCTTATCTGCTTTATATGTGTATTATTGTAGTTCCTTTAGTTATTAAAAACAATATTATTCCATTTAAATATTTACTATATTGGTTTTTACTGAATGACCAAGGCCGGTTTATACCGAATGACCATGTCTGCTGCCCTTGACATTATGAATATTAAAGACAATAAACAGACACAAATAGCTTCAAAAGCACATTTTAGTGTTAATATAATAGGCTATTAATGTAAAAAGTACTTCAAACATTAAAACATTTTGATATTGGAATGAACATATAACTCGTATTGCAAATTATTAATTAAAACATTGAAGCATTTAATTGGTCTTGGAACAAGTGTTTAAATTGTTAAATGATGAGATGCTAGGCTATATATTCATGAAAAAGAATGTCAAACATTAAGACATTTCATTTTTATTGGAACAAACATTACATACAACTCGTATTATTAATTATATTAAAGTCATTAAAACATTGAATCATTTAATGGTTCTTGGAACTAGTGTTTAAATTGTTAAACAATGAGCTGCTAGGCTATCATGAAAAAGAACGTCAAACATTAGGACATATCATTGTTTGGAACAAACATTACATACTACT